>NC_135232.1:742785633-743097451 GCF_051348905.1 Ranitomeya variabilis | reverse complement strand
CAAGAATTTAACTACTATAATACTACTTCCTATGTACAAGAATATAACTACTATAATACTACTCCCTATGTACACGAATATAACTACTATAATACTGCCCCTATCTACAAGAATATAACTACTATAATACTGCCTGTCATGATCTCAATGGCAAGAGAACATAGCATAAGCATATATAGGAACTAGCTCTTGGAAGATGGGAACTGAGCTGACCATGAACTAAACCTAACGCACAACTAGCAGTGGCCGGGTAGCATGCCTACGTTGATTCTAGATGCCCAGCCCAGCCGGAGGACTAAATAAAGCTAGCAGAGGAAAATATTAGTCCTAGCTCACCTCTAGAGAAATACCCCGAAAGGAGACAGAGGCCCCCCACATGTATTGGCGGTGAGTTGAGATGAAATAACAAACGTAGTATGAAAATAGGTTTAGCAAATTTGAGGTCCACTTACTACATAGCAGAAGACAGAAAGGACACTTTCATGGTCAGCTGAAAACCCTATCAAAAAACACCATCCAGAAATTACTTTAAAACTCTGGCATTAACTCATAACACCAGAGTGGCAATTCCCGTTCACAAGAGCTTTCCAGACACAGTAACGAAACTACAGCTGTGAACTGGAACAAAATGCAAAAACAAACATGGACAAGAGTCCAACTTATCTAGTAGTTGTCTAGGAGCAGGAACAAGCACAGAGAGGCTTCTGATAACATTGTTGACCGGCAAGCAACTAACAGAGCAGCAAGGTTATATAGCGACTCCCACATCTTGATGGGAACAGGTGAACAGAGAAGATGAAGACACCAGTTCAATTCCACCAGTAGCCACCGGGGGAGCCCAGAATCCAAATTCACAACAGTACCCCCCCCTCAAGGAGGGGGCACCGAACCCTCACCAGAACCACCAGGGCGATCAGGATGGGCCCTATGAAAGGCACGAACCAGATCGGAGGCATGAACATCAGATGCATTCACCCAAGAATTATCCTCCTGGCCGTATCCCTTCCACTTGACCAGATACTGGAGTCTCCGTCTGGAAACACGAGAGTCCAAGATTTTCTCCACAACGTACTCCAACTCACCCTCAACCAACACCGGAGCAGGAGGCTCAACGGAAGGCACAACCGGTACCTCATACCTGCGCAATAATGACCGATGAAAAACGTTATGAATAGAAAAGGATGCAGGGAGGTCCAAACGGAAGGAAACAGGGTTAAGAATCTCCAAAATCTTATACGGGCCGATAAACCGAGGCTTAAACTTAGGAGAAGAGACCCTCATAGGGACAAAACGAGAAGACAACCACACCAAATCCCCAACAGAAAGCCGAGGACCAACACGACGGTGGCGGTTGGCAAAAAGCTGAGTCTTCTCCTGGGACAACCTCAAATTGTCCACCACCTGCCCCCAGATCTGATGCAATCTCTCCACCACAGCATCCACTCCAGGACAATCCGAAGATTCCACCTGACCAGAGGAAAATCGAGGATGAAACCCCGAATTACAGAAAAACGGGGACACCAAAGTGGCAGAGCTGGCCCGATTATTGAGAGCGAACTCCGCCAATGGCAAAAAAGCAACCCAATCATCCTGGTCAGCAGACACAAAACACCTCAGATATGTCTCCAGGGTCTGATTAATCCGCTCGGTCTGGCCATTCGTCTGAGGATGGAAAGCGGACGAAAAAGATAAATCTATGCCCATCCTAGCACAGAATGCCCGCCAAAATCTAGACACGAATTGGGTCCCTCTGTCAGAAACGATATTCTCAGGAATACCATGCAAACGAACAACATTTTGAAAAAACAGAGGAACCAACTCGGAAGAAGAAGGTAACTTGGGCAGAGGAACCAAATGGACCATCTTAGAAAAACGGTCACACACCACCCAGATGACAGACATCTTCTGAGAAACAGGCAGATCTGAAATAAAATCCATCGAGATGTGCGTCCAAGGCCTCTTAGGAATAGGCAAGGGCAACAATAATCCACTAGCCCGAGAACAACAAGGCTTGGCCCGAGCACAAACGTCACAAGACTGCACAAAGCCTCGCACATCTCGTGACAGGGAAGGCCACCAGAAGGACCTTGCCACCAAATCCCTGGTACCAAAAATGCCAGGATGACCTGCCAACGCAGAAGAATGAACCTCAGAGATGACTCTACTGGTCCAATCATCAGGAACAAACAGTTTATCAGGTGGGCAACGATCAGGTCTCTCCGCCTGAAACTCCTGCAAGGCCCGCCGCAGGTCTGGAGAAACGGCTGACAATACCACTCCATCCTTAAGGATACCTGTGGGCTCAGAGTTACCAGGCGAGTCAGGCTCAAAACTCCTAGAAAGGGCATCCGCCTTAACATTCTTAGAACCCGGTAGGTATGACACCACAAAATTAAACCGAGAGAAAAATAATGACCAGCGCGCCTGTCTAGGATTCAGGCGCCTGGCGGTCTCAAGATAAATCAAATTTTTGTGGTCAGTCAATACCACCACCTGATGTCTGGCCCCCTCAAGCCAATGGCGCCACTCCTCAAAAGCCCACTTCATGGCCAAAAGCTCCCGATTCCCAACATCATAATTCCGCTCAGCGGGCGAAAATTTACGGGAAAAGAAGGCACAAGGCCTCATCACGGAGCAGTCAGAACTTTTCTGCGACAACACTGCCCCAGCTCCGATCTCAGAAGCGTCGACCTCAACCTGAAAAGGTAGAGCAACATCAGGCTGACGCAACACAGGGGCAGAGGAAAAACGGCGCTTAAGCTCCCGAAAGGCCTCCACAGCATCAGGGGACCAATCAGCAACATCAGCACCCTTCTTAGTCAAATCGGTCAATGGCTTAGCAATATCCGAAAAACCAGCAATAAATCGACGATAAAAGTTAGCAAAGCCCAAAAATTTCTGAAGACTCTTAAGAGAAGAGGGCTGCGTCCAATCACAAATAGCTTGAACCTTGACAGGATCCATTTCAATGGAAGAGGGGGAAAAAATATATCCCAAAAAGGAAATCCTCTGTACCCCAAAAACACACTTAGAACCCTTCACACACAAAGAATTAGACCGCAAAACCTGAAAAACCCTCCTGACTTGCTGGACATGAGAGTCCCAGTCATCCGAAAAAATCAGAATATCATCCAGATACACAATCATAAATTTATCCAAATAATCGCGAAAAATATCATGCATAAAGGACTGGAAAACTGACGGAGCATTAGAAAGACCAAAAGGCATCACTAAATACTCAAAGTGGCCCTCGGGCGTATTAAATGCGGTTTTCCACTCATCCCCCTGCCTGATTCGCACCAAATTATACGCCCCACGAAGGTCAATCTTAGAGAACCACTTGGCCCCCTTTATGCGAGCAAACAAATCAGTCAGCAACGGCAATGGGTATTGATATTTAACAGTGATTTTATTCAAAAGCCGATAATCAATACATGGTCTCAAAGAGCCGTCTTTTTTTGACACAAAGAAAAAACCGGCTCCTAAGGGAGATGACGATGGACGAATATGTCCCTTTTCCAAGGACTCCTTTATATATTCTCGCATAGCAGCATGTTCAGGCACAGACAGATTAAATAAACGACCCTCTGGGTATTTACTACCCGGGATTAAATCTATGGCACAATCGCACTCTCGGTGCGGAGGTAACGAACCAAGCTTGGATTCTTCAAAGACGTCACGATAGTCAGACAGGAACTCAGGAATTTCAGAGGGAATGGATGATGAAATGGAAACCACAGGTACGTCCCCATGCGTCCCCTTACATCCCCAGCTTAACACAGACATAGCTTTCCAGTCAAGGACTGGGTTATGAGATTGCAGCCAAGGCAATCCTAGCACCAAATCATCATGTAGATTATACAGCACCAGAAAGCGAATAATCTCCTGGTGATCCGGATTAATACGCATAGTTACTTGTGTCCAGTATTGTGGTTTATTATTAGCCAATGGGGTGGAGTCAATCCCCTTCAGAGGAATAGGAGTCTCCAAAGGCTCTAAATCATACCCACAGCGTTTGGCAAAGGACCAATCCATAAGACTCAAAGCGGCGCCAGAGTCGACATAGGCGTCCGTGGTAATAGATGACAAAGAGCAAATCAGGGTCACAGATAGAATAAATTTAGACGGTAAGGTGCAAATGGAAACAGATTTACCAAGCTTTTTAGTGCGCTTAGAGCATGCTGATATAACATGAGTAGAATCACCACAATAGAAACACAACCCATTTTTCCGTCTAAAATTCTGCCGCTCGCTTCGGGACAGAATTCTATCACACTGCATACTCTCTGGCGACTTCTCAGTGGACACCGCCAGATGGTGCACTGGTTTGCGCTCCCGCAAACGCCTATCGATCTGAATAGCCATTGTCATGGACTCATTCAGACCCGCAGGCACAGGGAACCCCACCATAACATCCTTAATGGCATCAGAGAGACCCTCTCTGAAAGTCGCCGCCAGGGCGCACTCATTCCACTGAGTAAGCACAGACCATTTACGGAATCTTTGGCAGTAAATTTCCGCTTCATCTTGCCCCTGAGATAGGGACATCAAAGTTTTTTCTGCCTGAAGCTCCAAATGAGGTTCGTCATAAAGCAACCCCAAGGCCAGAAAAAACGCATCCACATTGAGCAACGCAGGATCTCCTGGTGTCAATGAAAAAGCCCAGTCTTGAGGGTCGCCCCGGAGCAAGGAAATCACAATCCTGACCTGCTGTGCAGGGTCTCCGGCAGAGCGAGATTTCAGAGACAAAAATAATTTGCAGCAAAACTCTGAGGGGAAAAAAAAAAAATAAATTTCCCTTCAACACTTCTTTTTCTCCTGCTTCAGCCCAAACAATTAACACTTTGCGGGCCGGTCAAACTGTCATGATCTCAATGGCAAGAGAACATAGCATAAGCATATATAGGAACTAGCTCTTGGAAGATGGGAACTGAGCTGACCATGAACTAAACCTAACGCACAACTAGCAGTGGCCGGGTAGCATGCCTACGTTGATTCTAGATGCCCAGCCCAGCCGGAGGACTAAATAAAGCTAGCAGAGGAAAATATTAGTCCTAGCTCACCTCTAGAGAAATACCCCGAAAGGAGACAGAGGCCCCCCACATGTATTGGCGGTGAGTTGAGATGAAATAACAAACGTAGTATGAAAATAGGTTTAGCAAATTTGAGGTCCACTTACTACATAGCAGAAGACAGAAAGGACACTTTCATGGTCAGCTGAAAACCCTATCAAAAAACACCATCCAGAAATTACTTTAAAACTCTGGCATTAACTCATAACACCAGAGTGGCAATTCCCGTTCACAAGAGCTTTCCAGACACAGTAACGAAACTACAGCTGTGAACTGGAACAAAATGCAAAAACAAACATGGACAAGAGTCCAACTTATCTAGTAGTTGTCTAGGAGCAGGAACAAGCACAGAGAGGCTTCTGATAACATTGTTGACCGGCAAGCAACTAACAGAGCAGCAAGGTTATATAGCGACTCCCACATCTTGATGGGAACAGGTGAACAGAGAAGATGAAGACACCAGTTCAATTCCACCAGTAGCCACCGGGGGAGCCCAGAATCCAAATTCACAACAACTGCCCCTATGTACAAGAATTTAACTACTATAATACTACTTCCTATGTACAAGAATATAACTACTATAATACTACTCCCTATGTACACGAATATAACTACTATAATACTGCCCCTATCTACAAGAATATAACTACTATAATACTACTCCTATGTACAAGAATATAACTACTATAATACTGCTCCTATATACAGGAATATACAGTTAGGTCCATATATATTTGGACAGAGACAACAATATTCTAATTTTGGTTCTAGACATTACCACAATAAATTTTAAACAAAACGATTCAGATGCAGTTGAAGTTCAGACTTTCAGCTTTCATTTGAGGGTATCCACATTAAAATTGGATGAAGGGTTTAGGAGTTTCAGCTCCTTAATATGTGCCACCCTGTTTTTAAAGGGACCAAAAGTAATTGGACAGATTAAATAATTGTAAATAAAATGTTCATTTCTAGTACTTGGTTGAAAACCCTTTGTTGGCAATGACTGCCTGAAGTCTTGAACTCATGGACATCACCAGACGCTGTGTTTCCTCCTTTTTGATGCTCTGCCAGGCCTTCACTGCAGTGGTTTTCAGTTGCTGTTTGTTTGTGGGCCTTTCTGTCTGAAGTTTAGTCTTTAACAAGTGAAATGCATGCTCAATTGGGTTGAGATCAGGTGACTGGCTTGGCCATTCAAGAATATTCCACTTCTTTGCTTTAATAAACTCCTGGGTTGCTTTGGCTTCATGTTTTGGGTCATTGTCCATCTGTAGTATGAAACGACAACCAACCAGTTTGGCTGCATTTGGCTGGATCTGAGCACACAGTATGGCGGCTCTGAATACCTCAGAATTCATTCGGCTGCTTCTGTCCTGTGTCACATCATCAATAAACACTAGTGACCCAGTGCCACTGGCAGCCATGCATGCCCAAGCCATCACACTGCCTCCGCCGTGTTTTGCCGATGATGTGGTATGCTTTGGATCATGAGCTGTACCACGCCTTCACCATACTTTCCTCTTACCATCATTCTGGTAGAGGTTGATCTTGGTTTCATCTGTCCAAAAAATGTTCTTCCAGAACTGTGCTGGCTTTTTTAGATGTTTTTTAGCAAAGTCCAGTCTAGCCTTTTTATTCTTGATGCTTATGAGTGGCTTGCACCGTGCAGTGAACCCTCTGTAGTTACTTTCATGCAGTCTTCTCTTTATGGTAGATTTGGATATTGATACGCCTACCTCCTGGAGAGTGTTGGTCACTTGGTTGGCTGTTGTGAAAGGGTTTCTCTTCACCATGGAGATTATTCTGCGATCACCCACCACTGTTGTCTTCCGTGGGCGCCCAGGTCTTTTTGCATTGATGAGTTCACCAGTGCTTTCTTTCTTTCTCAGGATGTACCAAACTGTAGATTTTGCCACTCCTAATATTGTAGCAATTTTTCAGATGGTTTTTTTCTGTTTTCGCAGCTTAAGGATGGCTTGTTTCACCTGCATGGAGAGCTCCTTTGACCGCATGTTTACTTCACAGCAAAACCTTCCAAATGCAAGCACCGCACCTCAAATCACCTCCAGGCCTTTTATCTGCTTAATTCAGAATGACATAATGAAGGGATTGCCCACACCTGTCCAGGAAATAGCCTTGGAGTCAATTGTCCAATTACTTTTGGTCCCTTTAAAAACAGGGTGGCACATGTTAAGGAGCTGAAACTCCTAAACCCTTCATCCAATTTTAATGTGGATACCCTCAAATGAAAGCTGAAAGTCTGAACTTCAACTGCATCTGAATTGTTTTGTTTAAAATTCATTGTGGTAATGTCTATAACCAAAATTAGAAAAAGGTTGTCTCTGTCCAAATATATATGGACCTAACTGTAGCTACTATAATACTGCCCCTATGTATAAGAATATAACTGCTGTAATACTGCCCCCTATGTTCAAGAATATAACTACTATCATACTGCTCCTATGTACAAGAATATAACTACTATAATACTGTCCCTATGTACAAGAATATAACTACTATAATACTGCCCCTATGTACAAGAATATAACTACTATAATACTGTTCCTACGTACAGAAATACAACTACTACAACACTGCTCCTATGTACAAGAATATAACTACTATAATAACACTGCTACTGTGTATAAGTAAGGCTACGTTCACATTTGCGTTGTTGGGCGCAGCATCATCGACAGATACCGACGCATGCGTCATGCGCCCCTATCTTCAACATGGGGGGCGCATGGACATGCGCCGCTATGCGTTGTAATGCGTTTTACGATGCATGTGTCATACTGACGCACAAGACAGGGCGCAGAGGACGCTACTTGTAGCGTTTTCCCTGCGCCAAAATTCCTGATCTTTACTATCTTATGACAACGCATGCATCGCAAAACGCTGCGTTGTGTACATGCGTTGTTGGTTGCGTCGCCGACGCTGCGCCCAACAATGCAAATGTGAACGTAGCCTAATCAATATAATAATGAGTGACATATTATCAGGAGTGGATGGTTAATTTTACATTTTGTTGTTTTTAAAATGGTAAAATAATAATTCAGATTTGAAAGTAACTATCTAACAACCACAATATGATTCTTACTCAACAGTATATATATATTTGCGCTTAAGGTACCATTAATATATCAAAGAGCTCTTAGTAAAAAAACTTCATAAAGAACTTCATAGAAAGCTTCATAAAAGAGTGCTATATACCATCCTTCATGAACACAATTACCTTAATCAGGGCAAGTGTGGCAGTCCTCATGAAACGCTGTTATCCAGAAAAGGTCCTTGTAGTTAATAGACGGTCATATCCAAGTGTCCACAACTAAACCTCCCAACGATATACGCAAGAAATGGTCCTCACTGTTTTTAAAACTAGGGAGAAAGGGTATTAACCTGTCCTGGCCGGTGACAGGCACCCCTCGTTAATACCCTTTCTCCCTAGTTTTGGAAACAGTGAGGACCATTTCTTGCGTATATCGTTGGGAGGTTTAGTTGTGGACACTTGGATCTGACCGTCTATTAACTACAAGGACCTTTTCTGGATAACAGCGTTTCATGAGGACTGCCACACTTGCCCTGATTAAGGTAATTGTGTTCATGAAGGATGGTATATAGCACTCTTTTATGAAGCTTTCTATGAAGTTCTTTATGAAGTTTTTTTACTAAGAGCTCTTTGATATATTAATGGTACCTTCAGCGCAAATATATATATACTGTTTTTTACGCTTAAATATTGGACAATTTTGGTAGTTATGTCCGATTATTTGCTGCAGTAGGACCAGTAACATTTTTTGTGCAGCGCCCTTAGTTGTTTTTTAAATGATTCTTACTCAGACTATGAGAACTATGTAAAGTTCTCAGTTTTTTCTTCTCACTGACATGAGACAAACCAAGACCTCGACACACTCTCAGCAGAAATGATGCGGCTTCTTAACTGGTGTCAAAAACCGCAGTTCCTGTCCTAAACCTGAATGTTAACATTGTCATATTTTCCATAATAAACTTTTAGTTATTTTACTTCTTTCGTATTTTAGTATTTACAGTTCACAGATAATTTACATTTGGAAAAAAATAAGAAACAAAACACAAGCAATGCATATATAGTGTGTATTACTTAAACTGCATGGCATTTGCTGGTTTTATACCGAACCGATCTACTGAAAGGGTTGTGCTCCACATGTATCTTTAAGAGTGCAGGATGTAACTCAGGATCAGTGCAGGATCAGTAATGTAATGTACACAGTGACTGCACCAGCAGAATAGTGAGTGCAGCTCTGGGGTATAATACAGGATGTAACTCAGGATCAGTAATGTATGTACACAGTGACTGCACCAGCAGAATAGTGAGTGCAGCTCTGGGGTATAATACAGGAGGTAACTCAGGATCAGTAATGTAATGTATGTACACAGTGACTGCACCAGCAGAATAGTGAGAGCAGCTCTGGGGTATAATACATGACGTAACTCAGGATCAGTACAGGGTCAGTAATGTAATGTATGTACACAGTGACTGCACCAGCAGGATAGTGAGTGCAGCTCAGCTGCTGCTCATTGTGCTATTTGTGGGTGTGGTCGCTGCTGATCCTGCTGTGTGCTCCTGAGCTCCTGAGAACCACCACCTCTCCACCCGGGGACCTGCTCTCTCTCTTACCCAGGGAGGGAGTGGGTTTCCTGGGATGAGTGAAGGAGCCAAGTCCCAGCTTCTGCTTCCCGGACCAGGCTGGCGGGGGGCAGAAGGAACCAGCAACCAGCCTGCACATCAGAGGATTCGGGGGTGAGACGCTCCACCAGGAGTCGCAGCAATGTGGCTCCTACTCCCCCCAGGTCTGCAGAGACCCAGAGAAGCCACAAGGCTTCCATGGAGGAGAAGCCTGCTAGCGTGCAGGATGACGGCCCTTCCGGAGGAAAGCTGAGTGCTCACAGAGGTGAGGCCGACCTCACTGAGGAGGGTTGGGCGCTGCAGAGACCCCGGGAGTCTGTGTCCACCTATGCCTCCCGGGTCATGAGCCACCTTCGTGAGTATGAAGAGGCAAGCAAGAGATTGAGAAGGCTCCGGGAGGAGCACAAGCGCAAAAGCTGCAGGCGCCTCCAGACCCAGGAAGACGCAATTCCAGGCTGAGTTAAAGAGGCTGAAGCTGGAAATTAATGACCTAGAGGTAAGAAAAGCGTTTATCCAAGAAAAAAGTGGACCATTTAAAGAAAAATTGCAAAATGAAGATCGATTCAGAGAAATGGCTGATAACAGAGAGCAAAGGCAGATAGGGCTGCAGCCTGGGAGCCAGGTGGATGATGATGATGATGAGAAGGAGGAGGATGACCAGCAGAAAGCCCCACCTGGCAGCCTGCTTAGTCACTCACAGGCCACGTGCAGCGAGCTCCCTGCTGGACAGGCGACAATGACATCTCGTCGCAGTTCTGCTGGCTCTGGGGAGGACAGTGACATCGGCCAGGGAGGGGCGCTAATGGCAGAGATCAAGCTCCTGGAGTCCCCAGTGTGCCTTCAGAACTTCCATCTTGGTGATGATTTACCAGAGGAGGCACCTGGGGGCCACAAGAAAAAGGTAAAGAAGATCAAACCTAAGCTCCAGGAAGCGGTAAGCTATGTGTATGCCCTTCCGGAGGAAAGCTGAGTGCTCACGGAGGTGAGGCCGACCTCACTGAGGAGGGTTGGGCGCTGCAGAGACCCCGGGAGTCTGTGTCCACCTATGCCTCCCGGGTCATGAGCCACCTTCGTGAGTATGAAGAGGCAAGCAAGAGATTGAGAAGGCTCCGGGAGGAGCACAAGCGCAAAAGCTGCAGGCGCCTCCAGACCCAGGAAGACGCAATTCCAGGCTGAGTTAAAGAGGCTGAAGCTAGAAATTAATGACCTAGAGGTAAGAAAAGCGTTTATCCAAGAAAAAAGTGGACCATTTAAAGAAAAATTGCAAAATGAAGATCGATTCAGAGAAATGGCTGATAACAGAGAGCAAAGGCAGATAGGGCTGCAGCCTGGGAGCCAGGTGGATGATGATGATGATGAGAAGGAGGAGGATGACCAGCAGAAAGCCCCACCTGGCAGCCTGCTTAGTCACTCACAGGCCACGTGCAGCGAGCTCCCTGCTGGACAGGCAACAATGACATCTCGTCGCAGTTCTGCTGGCTCTGGGGAGGACAGTGACATCGGCCAGGGAGGGGCGCTAATGGCAGAGATCAAGCTCCTGGAGTCCCCAGTGTGCCTTCAGAACTTCCATCTTGGTGATGATTTACCAGAGGAGGCACCTGGGGGCCACAAGAAAAAGGTAAAGAAGATCAAACCTAAGCTCCAGGAAGCGGTAAGCTATGTGTATGCCCCCCTCCCTGTACCCCCTGAGTCGGCTGCAGGGTCAGCTCGCTGTATAAGCCCCGTTGCCCAGCCCAGCCCGGGTTCTGCTGTGGATCCGGTGCAAAGGTGCGGGGAGACTACAAAGCAATGTAGTGAGGCGCAGAGCTCCGTCTCTGCTTGTAGTAGCGGGGACGTAGCAGCAGGTGCATCAGCTGAGAGGCTGGACAGTGAGGGCGGCCCGGCGGCAGGCGAAAAATCAGGCCACGATACTGTGGTGCGCTCCCCAGTGGGAGGGGGGAGCAGCCCGGTGTCAGGGGCAGCTCCGGTAGCCTCGGTGCCCCTGAATGCTGTTGCCGCTGATCACTTAGTTGAGAAGCGGCGGCTGTGTGAGGGGGTTACCAGGGCTGGGCGTTCCGGTCCTCCCACCAAAGTCCTGTTCTGTGTTGGCGCCGCTGGTCAACAAGATCCTGATGCTAAGGATCAGCGGTGCCTCACAGCAGCTAAAGATCAACGGCGCCTGGTAGCAACCATGAAGCAGCGGAAAATATCAACTGATGATGCGGACGGCACACATAAAACCAGGGGTGAGGTCACCTCCAGTTCTGTGGAGGAGACTCAGCCCCTTGTGCCTGATGATGCGGAGGCCAAAGTGTCACCCCCTGTTGTCACTGGTCCAGCAGGAGTGAATGTGATGGTGGGTATGGATGAGGAAAACTTTTTGTCTAGTGGTGTGGTTGCTGGTTTGGTGGAGGGTGAGGAGGTTATGGAGGTGGGTAATGGTGATGCTGTTGGTGTGGATGTGGTCACTGGTCCGGTTGCCCCCCCGATGGTGGCAGCACCTGTCAGGAGTTATGCCGCTGTCACCTCCGGGGGAAATAGGGCGTCCTCCTCGTCTCTGGGCTCTGGGGACGGCATGTTGCAACGGCGTCTCCTGGAGGCTCTAAAGAAGGGAGAGAGATCACTAATGGTAGAGGGTCGAGAGGTTGATCTATCCTTCTGGATAGAGAGGCATGGCCTCGGGGCCTTCCGAGAGCAAAGAGGGGGGGATACAGTGTGGTCCCTCCCAACAGCCGGGCCGGGTAGTGTGCGTAGGAATGTGGTCCGTCTTCGGTGGAGGGGCAGTGATGCATGTCCTCCAAGGTCGAAGGTTGTGGAGCTCCTGCTGAGGATGGGCTTCAAGATGATTGACATCTACGCCTTGATACATCCCTATTCCACACCTGAGTTTGATGTCAGCTTTGTTCGGCAGGAGGGGCTTGAACTTTTCTGGTCGAACTATGAGTTGGCAAAAAATGAGCCCGGCTGGCGAGACTTTGCCGTTCAGGCGGTGTCTCGCCAAAATCAAGTCAAGAAAGTGACCGTGATGACGTGTAACGAGTCGCTTTCTTGTTATGACATCATGACGTGGCTTGGCCGGTATGGAGAGGTAGTGGAGATGCCAAAGAAAAACCGTGATGAGTTTGGTATCTGGTCAGGGGCCTGGACGTTTATGGTAAAACTTAAGCGTTCAGGTGGTACGGTTGCCCACATACCATCATCTGCCTTCCTGGGTAGGGATCGTATCCTGGTCTTCTACCAGGGGCAACCGAAGCTCTGTCACAGGTGCGGCGACCCCACACACTTCAGCGCAAACTGCACTGTGCAGAAGTGTGCATTGTGTGGGGATGTCGGCCATCTTGCTGCATCTTGTGTGGAGATAAGGTGCCACCTGTGTGGTGAGTTAGGTCACCCATTCAGCCGTTGTCCTCGCTCCTTCGCTAACGCAGTCGTGACCCCGGTGGGAGAAAGCCGTGAGGCTGATTCTGCTGGGGAAGAGACTAGCAAGGGTGAGGGAGCTGAGATAGAGGAGGTTCCAGAGACAAGCTGACTTATGATAGCGTCGCCCTTAATAGTATAGCTAGTGAGGCTCGCCTGGTGGATGTCCACATTCGGCACACCCCAGGCCACGAGGGGTTCACCTATCATAGAGGTAACTGTAGGTCCAGAATAGATAGGTTTTATTTAAAGGAGGAAGCTGTCTCTTCAGCAGTGTCTGTTGTTGAGGTGGAGTTCTCCGACCACTGTTTAATTTTGTTTTCTCTGAATGTTACAGAGACCCTCCGGATGGGAAGAGGCTTTTGGAGGCTCAATTCGTCTCTCTTGGAAGAAGCGGAGATAAGACAGTCCTTTGAGGATTTTCTTCAGAGCCAGGTACCCTTACTGGATCTTTGTAGTAGTAGGTCAGAGTGGTGGGAGATGTTCAAGGAAAGGGTGGCGAGATTCTTCCGCCAGCTCTCGAGCCTCAGGAGTCTGAGCAGGTACCGCCTGTATCAGGGTCTGAGGAGGAAACTCGAGCATCTTGTCTCAACTGGAGGTAGCCGCGAGGAGATCTCCAGAGTGAAATCTTTGCTTATGAGGTGTCAGTACGATAGACACGCATCTTTGGTTTTTGAGAGGGATTACGGGAAGTACCGCTCGCCCGACCCTTAAGGTGCCGTTACACTAAGCAACTTACCAGCGATCGCGACCAGCGACGTGATCGCTGGTAAGTTGCTGTGTGGTCGCTGGGGAGCTGTCACACAGACAGCTCTCTCCAGCGACCAAGCGACTTCGGCATCGCTGAAACTGTCTTCAGCGATGCCGAAGTCCCCATGTAAAAAAAAAAAAAACACTACATACGCACCTTCTGTCGTCCTTCATGTCCCTCGGCGCTTGCCGCACTGACTGTGTCTCAGCGCCGGCCGGCCGTAACAGCGGTGCCCAGTGGTGAACCGCTGTTACTGCAGGTTCACCGCTGGGCTCTGCTTTACGGCCGGACGGCGCTGAGACAGTCAGTACGGCAAGCTCCAGGGGACGTGACGGACAACAGACGGTGAGTATGTAGTGTTTTTTTTTTTACTTTTACCATGGTATCCATGGTAAATATCGGGTTACTAAGCGCGGCCCTGCGCTTAGTAACCCGATGTTTACCATGGATACCAGTGAAGACATCGCTGGATCGGCGTCACACACGGCGATCCAGCGGGAGAGTTGCGATGAAAGAAAGTTCGTCCACTCTCCCTGCAACCAGCGATATCCCAGCAGGATCCAGATCGCTGCTGCGTGCCAAACATAGCGATATCGCTATGCAGGACGCTGCAACGTCACGGATCGCTGGCGATATCGCCTAGTGTGACGGTACCTTTACAGAAACTGCAAGATGTCAGTGAATAGTAAAGTGGTTACAGGACTGGTCGACACTACGGGGTCCCTGAGGCGATCCAGATCAGGGATCCTGGAGGTTGTCAGATCCTTCTACTCGCACCTCTTGGGGAAGAGGGATCTTGATTGGGATGAGATGTCGGCTTTCCTGGCAGAAGCTGTCCCCGAACCAGGGGTAGACCCCTCTCTTGACGTTTTGACAGAAATGATCAGGGAAGAGGAAGTTCAGTTGGCGATTGAAGGGCTTGCCCCCCAAAAATCGCCTGGTCCAGATGGCTTAACATCTGAATTCTATAAGACCTTTAAGGACGTTTTGGTTCCCCTCTTGACTGAGGTATTCAATGAGTGTCTTTCCTCGGGCACTCTGCCGAAGTCAATGAGGAGGTCTGCTCTGATCATCTTGTCAAAGGGTAAGGACCCGTCTTGCATTGAGAATTGGCGTCCCATAGCGCTTCTCAATGCAGACAGGAAGGTTCTGGCAAAGGTGCTGTTTAATCGGCTGGTGAAATTTGCACCCCGACTCCTTTCGGGGGCCCAGCATTGCTCTGTTCCAGGCCGCAGCACATTTAGTGCTGTGCTCTGTGTCCGAGAGGCAGTGGAGCAGGGTAGGGCTGGTCACTGGAAGGGGTACATGCTGTCACTGGACCAGGCAAAAGCGTTTGATCGGGTTAATCACGAGTACCTCTGGTCCGTCCTTCTGAGATATGGCCTGCCGGGGGGGTTTGTTGATTGGCTTAAGACCTTGTACAGTGGGGCAGAGAGTTTCCCGCTTGTGAATGGCTGGATTGGTAGCTCTTTTGAGGTTGGGTCCGGTGTTCGCCAGGGTTGTCCCTTGAGCCCGCTGCTGTACGTGTTTGCGATTGACCCTCTTCTTAGGAGGGTGGAGCGTGGACCGTTGGCCGGGATCGGGATGGATCAGGCAGCACCGGAAGCCACTCTGAGGGTGGTGGCGTATGCCGATGATGTCACTGTGTTTGCTTCCTCTCACGAGGAGGCAGGGTGGCTGATGTCAGAGGTAGATCGCTACTCGGAGGCATCCGGGTCCAAGATCAACCGGGATAAGTGTGAGAGTCTCTGGCTGGGAGGAGGAGATCCTGGTTTTGAGCTCCCGGACACCCTTCCAGGACCCAAAGTCTCTGCAAAAGTCCTTGGCATCGAATTTGGCCAGGGGGATTACCCCAAACAAAATTGGGATAGCAGGCTAGAGATCGCCACTCAGAAGGTGAACCAATGGAAGGGTTGGTCTTTGACCCTAAGGGAAAGGGTAAACCTGATCAAAACTTACCTGCTCCCTTTACTGATTTATCTGGGCAGTGTGTGCATCTTGCCGGAATCTCTCTGGACTCGGGTCTACAGTTTGTTCTTCCAACTGTTATGGGGGAATAGACTGAACCTGGTCAAGAGGGAGGTTACTTACCGTACGAGGAGACTAGGAGGGTTGGGTATGGTCAACCCAGTGGTATTCCTTGTGGATACCTTCATTAAGATCAATATCGCAAACCTCTGGAAAGAGAGGGCTCCTCCGTGGGTATTCTCCTGTAGGGGATGGTTTCAGCCTTTCTTCCAGGAATGGGAGACAGGAGGGCAAGTGAAGGATCTTCGCACACCGCATGGACATCTTCCGGCTTACGCTACCTTGGTTCTGAAGGTAATTCGTCGGTGGGGTCTGGGAATGTGGGAGATCAGGACTCTGCCAAGGAAACTACTTGACAGTAGGGTTCTGTTGACCCATTTCCAGAGGCCTCTGGCGCTCAGGGACTGCCCAAGTCGGGATCTTGGGGTGGGTTTGCATCTTTTGAATTCTATCCGGATCCCCTCGAAGTTTTGGGACTTGGCTTGGCGCTGCTTCCATGGGAAACTGTGTGTGAGGGACAATCTGAAGTGTAGGAGCTCTGAGGACAGGAATTGTCCTCGGGAGCATTGTGGTACCTTGCTGGAAAGCATGGACCACTTCCTGCTTCATTGTCCCTTCAACACAGAGGTGTACAACAGGGTGGGCGCCTTCATTGGCTGGTCTCGGCTGGCCGGTCTCTCCTATGCGGAATGGGCCTATGGAGCATTCGGAGACCTTGGTGGTCGGGACCGCTGCACCTTATTTCTAGTTAGCGCAGTGGTTAGGTATCACACGTGGAACGCACGGTGCTTAGTATCGACGCAACGAAAAATCCTCCCAGTGGACGATGTGTTTAGGACCATACTCGGTGACCTGGTGAAGGTGCGCTCTCTGGAGTATGGGAGACTGGGCGCACGGAGGGCTGCGCTCCTCTGGAGGGGCTTTTCTTTTAGTGTGCCCTAGTCTGGTCATCTCCTTTCCTGGTGGTGGGCTGCTGCTGACACTGTAGATTTTTGTTTTGTTTGATTATACAGTGATGTAGGGCTGCAGGTGCCGAACTTGGGCTTCGTGAGTTGTGATTATTGTGGTGTGTGCTGCTGTATATATTGTATATGGTGATATAGATTTGGGTGTAGGTCTTAGGTTGGGTGGTGGGAAAAGGGGGGAGGTGGGTTTATCTTGTGGGACACTGGGTTGTTTGGGGGGAAAACTGGCACTGCCTGATCTGGCCTATGGACGTTGGACATGGACTGAGGCATGAGACGCAGGACCAGCTCTCAGGTCAGTGCGGGGGGTTGGGAATGGAGGATAGCTTAGTATTGTATATATTTGTTTAATTTGTAGTTATTTTATTTAAAACTAAAAAAAAAAAAAAAAAAAAAAAAGTTAATGTATATAGTCTTTGTTTGCCATTGTTTATTTTATTTGTTATTATTATTTTGTTTGGTGACCGGACCAGAAAGTCAAAGTAGTTATTATTCTGTATATACTGTGTGAGAGGAGAGAATGAGCGGCTGGACCAGTGTTCAGTATACTGATTATTTTCTGGCTAATATTTTTGTTATGTTTTCTGCTATTATTGTTGTTATGTTTTTCATTTTTATAATAAAAGATCTACAGGATTAGTAATGTCATCTATAGATACTATCATTTAACTGTCTTTGGAGAATTTAACTTAAAGAGAAAAGGTGGATGTACTTTATGTATATTTATGCTGAAAGGGCACGATCTCTGCCGGCCACCTAGTGTGGATATTCAGTTAATAATTCAATGATTAATAATTAGTCTAATGATATTTTTAGCTTATAAGCATCTGTCACCATCAGAGAGCTCTTAACCTACGAATGTACGGACTGCCATCATCTATCAGGATGCAGGGAGTTGTAGTGCTGCAGGTTGTGGTACACTAGAGGAAATTGATGCCTAGGTTATAACGGTAAAACGGGCAGGTTCCTGGTCTAAGGGCTTACCTGGATGCCATGGCGACAGAGCAATAACCAATGGAGCGATGATAATGTACGTGCCAGCCGGACCCCCGCTGCTCAGCTTACATGTCTCTTGTTGGATTCTTTGATTTTTGGAAACACTTGTTTGTATGCAGACAGAATTACATGAGAGAACATACAGGAAAAGGATGTTCTACGAAAAGTAGCCCGAGCAGGAAGCGAGCTCGCTTGTGGTGCAAGAACCGAAACAACGTGCTCATATCGCTCACATGTGGGACCTCAGGAGATAAATAAAGCTTTAACTCCTTCAGGGGTGGGAATTTGTAGGTTTTTGCCGTGCTTTATCACATCATAAATGTACAAATATGAAATAGGGGGTTCTGTCTTTTGACAACTAAAGTTATTAGAACTCTCCAAAAACTGGCGAACCAGAGTATCTCGCTGCTGGACTCCTCACAATCAGCAGCAGGGGAACCTGGCAGCAAGTGTTCAACTTCCCTGCAGCTCCCCCTCAGGGGAAATGAAGCATTACACAGTTTGCATTGAAATTAATGAACAGGGCACATAGTGCGCAGACATGTCAGGTTCTCCAGAGATGGGCGCTATTTCTAGTCTTTTATTGTCCTGTTATGCCAAGCTGTTAATTCTCAGAAAAGCTCAGTGACAACCCATGTAGGAGCCATATATGCTAATTCGCCTGTAAATGACGATGGGGGTCTGGTCTGGGGTCTTTATTTGTTTCCGGGCTTTGGCCTGTTGCCGCTATATATCTGCAGGGTCTTTTTTGGTATCTATAAAGGTACCGTTACACTAAACGACTTACCAATGATCACGACCAGCGATACGACCTGGCCGTGATCGTTGGTAAGTCGTTGTGTGGTCGCTGGGGAGCGGTCACACAGACAGCTCTCTCCAGCGACCAACGATCAGGGGAACGACTTCGGCATTGTTGAAACTGTCTTCAACTATGCCGAAGTCCCCCTGCAGCACCCGGGTAACCAGGGTAAACATCGGGTTACTAAGTGCAGGGCCGCCCTTAGTAACCCGATATTTACCCTGGTTACCATTGTAAAAGTAAAAAAAAAAACACTACATACTCACATTCTGATGTCTGTCACGTTCCCCGCCGGCGTCCACAGGGTTAAAACTGCTTTCGGCAAGAGCGTTGCTAATGCACGCGCTGCTGCCGAGAGCTTCCTGCACTGACTGTGTCAGCGCCGGCAGTAACAGCGGTGACGTCACCGCTGTGCTCTGCTTTACGGCCGGCGCTGACACATTCAGTGCAGGGAAGCTCTCGGCAGTGCGGCATTAGCAGCGCTCCTGCTGAAAGCAGTTTTGACCCTGTGGACGTCGGGGGACGTGACAGACATCAGAATGTGAGTATGTACTGTTTTTTTTTTTTTATTTTTACAATGGTAACCAGGGTAAATATCGGGTTACTAAGCGCGGCCCTGCGCTTAGTAACCCGATATTTACCCTGGTTACAAGTGAACACATCGCTGTATCGGCGTCACACACGCCGATCCAGCGATGACAGCGGGTCATCAGCGACTAAATAAAGTTCTGGACTTCTAGCTCCGACCAGCGATATCACAGCGGGATCCAGATCGCTGCTGCGTGTCAAACACAACGAGATCGCTATCCAGGACGCTGCAACGTCACGGATCGTTGTCGTTCTCGCTGCAAAGTTGCTGAGTGTGAAGGTACCTTTAGTTTAAAAGGTCTGCTTTAGCTTAGAGCGTTTACTTTGGGGGTCTGTGTTAGTTTAATGGATCTGATTTGGGGGTCTGTGTTTAGTGGATCTCAGCTGGAGGTCTGTGTTAGTATATGGGTCCGAGCTGGGGGTCTTAGTTTAGTTCTGCATATATCTATTATCACACTCGTGCCCAGACTGGTTGGCGTGGGGGTGTGGCCCTACTGTGCCACAGACCAGACTACCCTGGAAGGGGCATAACTAAGTAGCTTCCTTGGTCTTCGCTGGAGCCTCTGATGGTGAGGTCAGACTTCTGCGGCAGGAAGCTACCAGGTACCACTCCAGGGTGGTGTCTGGCTGTGGCTGCTGATCCCACCGGGGAACGGAACATAGACAGGCAAGCGGGCACGGCTGGCACTCTGGTAGGCAGACAGGTACGGCTGGCTCTAGCAGGACTGGCGACAAGGATGGTACACTGGAAGAACCGGTAGAGACCGGTCTGCAGGCAGGTATGTAAAACAGGTAAGAACCTGTTCAGACAGGAGGACTTTTGAATAGGTAAAGAAAGACCGCAAGAGTGGATGCAGAGCGAAAGCACAGGAACTAGAGCCAAGAACAGAAACACAGGAGGCGGAGCCAAGAGCAGGAGGCAGAGCCAAGAACAGAAACACAGGAGGCGGAGCCAAGCACAGAAACGCAGGAGGCGGAGCAAGCGTGGAAAGGCAGGAGGCGGAGCCAAGAGCAGGAGGCAGAGCCAAGAACAGAAACACAGGAGGCGGAGCCAAGCACAGAAACGCAGGATGCAGAGCAAGCGTGGAAACGCAGGAGGCGGAGCCAAGAGCAGGAGGCGGAGCCAAGTGTGGAAACGCAGGAGGCAGAGCCAAGAGCAGGAGGCGGAGCCAAGTGCGGAAACGCAGGAGGCAGAGCCAAGTGCTGAAATGCAGGAGGCGGAGCCAATAGCAGAGACGCAGGAGGCGGAGCAGGGAAGAACCACAAGAAGCGGAGCCACAGAGCAAAGCCACAGAGTGCAGAGCTGAGAGCAGAGCAAAGTCAGAGTGCAAAGCAAAGCTACAGAAAGCAGAGCCGAGAGCAGAGCAAGGTAAGAATGCAGAGCAAAGCTACAGAGAGCAGAGCCGAGAGCAAAGCCACAGAGTGCAGAGCTGAGAGCAGAGTCAGAGTACAGGATCACAGAGAGCAGAGCCGAAAGCATAGCAAAGCAAGACACAGAGTGCAGAGAAGAGGAAAGCAAGACACAGAGTACGAACAGCAGAGAAAGCAAACCAAGACTGGGATATAAACGAACACAGGAACAGGACTAGACTAAGACAGAGTCAGGAACAGGACAAGGCACAGAGACACGGACACAAGCCAGGGTACGATGCCCCACTGGGTGATGGACATAGGCCAGGGTACGAAGCCCCACTGGGTGGCTACACAAGGGCACAAGCCAGGGTACAAAGCCCCACTGGGTGGCGGACACAAGAGTAACAGAGACAGGGCCTGGCACCTCAGCAGCTAAGAACTGACTGAGGGAGTAAGTTGCACAGGCCCCCACCAATGGGTGGAGATGTCTTAAATACAGGAAGCCTCATGGCAATTGGCCGGGGACACCTTAGCAAGGTACACACAGTCTCAATAAAACACAGGAGTTGCCGGTGCTGCCCCCCCCTATGCACACAGACAGGGCATGCACAGAGCAAGCAGCAGACATGAGGCACACAACATGGAGCTGGCAGCAGACAGAAGTCACAATATGGCCCAGAGAAGTAAGTGAGTTTGAGTGTAATGCAGGTGGGGGATGGGAGACCATGCAGTGATGCCAGCAGGGTTGTTACATCTATCTGAACTGGGACTGTTGTTTTTGGGGGTCTGGTCTGAGATCTGTATTTGCCTAGGGTCTACATTATTTTAGGTGGTCTGTTGGGGGGTCTATACTTTAGAGGTTCTGGTTTAGGTCAGTATTTGATTAGAGGGCCTGGTAGGCGTTCATTTTTGGGGCACAATTTATAATTCTTTACCTTTACGATGGGGGCGTACGCTCTACAGATGACTTGTATTTATTGGGATTTTATGGGGGTGTTAATAATTAGTGATGAGCGAATATACTTGTTACTCGAGATTTCCCGAGCACGCTCGGGGGTCCTCCGAGTATTTTTAAATTGTTGGCAACCAGGCAACCCCCACATGTAATCAAGCTGTCTAGTAGCTGTAAATCATCCCAGCTGCGGAGAAAAAAGCTAAATCTCTGAGCACTAAAAAATACTCGGAGGACCCACAGGTGTGCTCGGGAAATCTCGAGTAACGAGTATATTCGCTCATCACTAATTATTAACACCCCCATAAAATCCCAGTAAATACAAGTCATCTATAGAGCGTACGCCTCCATCGTAAAGGAAAATAATTATTCTTTAATAATACTAAAATAATATCTGTCTGGTGGGAAAAAGTGCAATGAAAACATGATGGAGGAGTTCTGAAGTTCTGCTGACGGGCTGCCAGGAGCAGTCTCGGAGAAGTGCAGCTGGCATCCTCTCGCCTTTCTCACTGCTATAATTAAAAGCTAATTACATGCAAGTAAATGGCTGTGATTCTGATAAAGCGGCAATCATGGGGCGGCCTTCCGAAACGCAGCGTTCTGTCCATGATTACGGTCTCATTCTCCAGCAGATGTCCGAATGGACGGCACGGCCACAGTCTACAGCATGCGGAGGCCAGAGCAAGATACGCAGAAGCCAGGATACACTCTCCCACTTTTATCTTAATAAGGCATGTGAATACTTTTGCAATCAACATTTATTTATTGGCCTAATGCATTGAAAATATAAAACAAAAACAGGTTTGATTAAAATTCTCCTTCCGTTTTGTGCCTGCAGCTCCCATGCAGACCCATGCGTCTCCATGGTTACAGACTACAAAGAAACCTATTGTGTAGTCAGTCTGACCCTGTAGTTATCTCTGACTCCGCTTCTCCCCTGGACACATCACTGCCCCAGATCAGACCACACACAGTAACGTAGTCTGTAACCATGGAGGCATATAGGTCAGCAGGAGCTGTATACACAAAACAGTAGGATTTTTTTTATCTTGATAAGTTATCATTCTTTTTATTTTGTTATTAAATGGATGCAAACAAAAGTATCCACTATGTATCTCTGTGTAATAAAGCAGTCTCTGATTTTCTATTACATTCTATGAATCAGTCCTCAGTAATTGTTACGATACCGGCTTGTGGTCAGTGAATAGAAACATCCAGAGCCTCAGAACCAGAGGACTGATACTTCTCGCAGCAGAGGGTTTGCTACATTTGCATCCAGTGTAATCAGTCCTCTATGATCTAAGCTACCTGAATGGACACATATTTTCCAACTGTCATTCATGGGCGAAAATGTAGTTGATGTTAATCCATCCAAAAGTGGGCAATATGGAGAGGACATGGGATTTAAATATCCCCAGAAATGGTGGCAACTATAATAGACTAATTGTTCACTTTCCTATTAATGGGTTATGGTCCCTTTAAGGGAAGCAATCATTGATTAGTTCTGGCTGCAGGGTTCAACCTGAAAGTAAGAATGGTAGAAGAAGTGAGAACCCCCTGTGAGGTCTCCTGGCCCATTTCCTTTCCATTTCACAACCTGCTCACACTCATTGTACTGCAATGCCGCGGCTATTAATAGGGGAAAAAATGTGCTGGACATGTGATACGCGGCATGCAATCCACTAGATATTCACGCCTCTATTTTCGCAAGAGGAAAAGAGGTCCCTTGCCTTAATTAAGGGTCCCAAAGAAACCTGCAATTACAAGCAGCCATTGGAAAAAACAACAGCGTAACGGGTGTCAATAGGCCACCCCTCCCAAAAATCATAAGAATCCATCGCCTAATAGTGTGGGGGACCCTGCAGATGCAGAAAAAGAAGAATCAAAGCCCTTTCCTCTTCTCCTCTGCGCAGAAACACGTCCTGTGCAAATAACTGCATTCCAATAACGGGGGCCACTGTACACAGCCGGAGCACTAGGGTCCCTCCATAGTGAGGATTGGGGGGTCTCTAGCAGGGAGGCCCCAGAGATCAGGGAGTGCTTAGTCAGAAAGTTTGATTTTGCAATGAACTGCATTCGTTATAGAAGAGAAAATTGTCACATTTTTCAGGAAATGTGTCCACTAGGTGGCACTGTAATATTCCAAGATAATATCAATGTAATATTGGAAGGTGAATATATCTCCATTAACGGTAAATCTTTTCAACTGGGCTCAGATTTCATGTAGAGTTCCCAGGTATTACATATGTACTGACATAGAGATTATATATATACACACACATATATACACAGTCACCCACACACATATTCCCACACATATACAGTGGGGAAAATACGGTAAGTATTTGATCCCCTGCCGATTTTGCAAGTTTTCCCACCTACAAAGAATGGAGAGGTCTGTAATTTTTATCGTAGGTACACTAAAAAAAAAAAAAAAAAAAACAGAAAATCACATTGTATGATTCTTACATAATTAATTTGCATTTTATTGCATGAAATAAGTATTGATTACCGATCAACCAGAAAGAATTATGTCTCTCACACACCTGTTAGTTATTCTGTTAGGGTGTGTTTCCACGGCTGCGTAGAGCCGCAGCGTCAAACACGCAGCGTCCAGATGTTACAGCATAGTGGAGGGGATTTCAGAACGCAGCATGTCTGTTTACAATGTGGAAACGCTCCGTTGCCGCACCGTAAATGTCCCATAAATATTCATTAGATGCGGTAAAACCGCATCTAATGATTAGTCACATGCGTAGTAACTGCGTAAAGGCAGCTTACTACGCATGTCTCCTAATTTACATGCGATCTTACCTGTCCAGCCGCCGGAGGTACGCGACCACTGCAGTTTTCGCGATAACTTGGCTTACCGCGAGAACTGCCGTGCACGTGACCGGGGGTTATCTCCGGTCACACTAGGCTGGTTCTCACTGTCAGCTGACCATGAGTGCTAGAATGTAGGTGATTGCTGGAGAGTTATCTCCAGCGATCATCTACAAGCTCTGCTACATCTGGATGTCAGGCATGCAGATGTAGCAGAGCTGGACTCGTCATGGGACACTCATTATTAAGGACTGCATCGGACTCAGGGAGTATACTGTTGGTTTATTATTTTTCTTTTGTTCCAGGAGACGAGGGCATCGCATGGATTGAGCGTACAATAAAAATATGGTCAAAACTGTGTGGTGTTTTATTTCATTAAAATACTTTATTTCGCCTGTGTGTGTGTTTTATTAACTCTTTCACTACTATAGGATTAGTAATTGTAGGTATCTTAGTGACGCCTCTCTATTACTAAGCCGGCTTAATGTCACCTTACAAAGGTGACATTAACCCCTTATTACCCCATATCCCACTGCTACAGGGCAGTGGGAAGAGAGAGGCTAAGTGCCAGAATTGGCGCATCTTTTAGAGATGCGCCATTTCTGGGGCGGCTGAGAGCTGGTATTTGTAGCCAGCGGGGGGGGGGGCAATATCCATGGCCCCTCTCTAGGCTATGAATATCCGCCCACAGCTGTCTGCGTAGCCTTTCTGGCTGTAAATCATAGGGGGACCCCACGTCATTTCGGGGGTCCCCCTATTTTTATAGCCAGTAAAGGCTAAATATACAGCTGCAGACTGATATTCATCACCTGGGAATCTCCATGGGTATTAACCCCTTCCCAGGCTACAAACATCGATCTCCCAGTCACTGGCTTTCCCTCTCTGGCACAGAAAATTGTGCGGGAGCCCGTGCCATTTTTTTTTTTTAAATTAAACAGATATTGCTTTTAAGTCTAGGGTCACACTTGCGAGAAACTCACATGAGTCTCTCGCCTCAATACCCAGCACTGCCACTGGCACTCGGACTGGAGCGTTGAGCTACAAAGAAATACATGCAGCCGCACACTCCGCTCCCAAGTGCCGACAGCAGTGCTGGGTATTATTATATTATATTATTATATTATTTGGACACATTTAAAGATTTTTCTGTATTTTCATGACTATGAAAATTGTACATTCACACTGAAGGCATCAAAACTATGAGGCCGGGGTCACACTAGAGAGTTTCACGGATGTATGAGAGGCGCAAAAACAATGCATTGCACACGGACCAATGTTCCTCTATGGGGCAGCTCCTATCTGCCGTATATTTCTCAGCTGTATTTTACGGGCGTACAAAAGTGCAGGATGCTGCGTTTGTCAGCGTATTGCGCAAAAAATCCGCCAATTAAAGTCTATGGGGGCAAGAAAAATATGGATTACACACGGACCATCAGTGTGACTTGGGAGAAATACGCACCGGTGTTCTATAGAAAAGAACACTGACAGGTTAGAATAGAATAGCTAAAATAAATGTCTACACATAGAATAGGTATACAGTACACACAAAAAGTTTGACACACCTCATTTAAAGATTTTTCTATATTTTCATGATTATGAAAATTGTACATTCACACTGAAGGCATCAAAACTATGAATTAACACATGTGGAATTATATACTTAACAAAAAAGTGTGAAACAACTGAAATTATGTCTTATTTTCTAGTTTCTTGAAAGTAGCCACCTTTTGCTTTGATGACTTCTATGCACACTCTTGGCATTCTCTTGATGAGCTTCAAGAGGTAGTCACCGGGAATGGTTTTCACGTCACAGGTGTGCCCTGTCAGGTTTAATAAGTGGGATTTCATGCCTTATAAATGGGGTTGGGACCATCAGTTGTGTTGTGCAGAAGTCTGGTGGATACACAGCTGATAGTCCTACTGAATAGACTGTTAGAATTTGTATTATGGCAAGAAAAAAGCAGCTAAGTAAAGAAAAACGAGTGGCCATCATTATTTTAAGAAATGAAGGTCAGTCAGTCCGAAAAATTGTGAAATCTTTGAAAGCGTCCCCAAATGCAGTGGCAAAACCATCAAGCACAACAAAGAAACTGGCTCACATGAGGACCGCCTCAGGAAAGGAAGACCAAGAGTCACCTCTGCTTCTGAGGATAAGTTTATCTGAGTAACCAGCTTCAGAAATCGCAGGTTAACAGCAGCTCAGATTAGAGACCAGGTCAATGCCACACAGAGTTCTAGCACATCTCTACAACAACTGTTAAGAGGAGACTTTGTGCAGCAGGCCTTCATGGTAAAATAGCTGCTAGGAAACCACTGTTAAGGACAGGCAACAATCAGAAGAGACTTGTTTGGGCTAAAGAACACAAGGAATGGACATTAGACCAGTGGAAATCTGTGCTTTGGTCTGATGAGTCCAAATTTGAGATCTTTGGTTCCAACCACCGTGTCTTTGTGCGATGCAGAAAAGGTGAACGGATGGACTCTACATGCCTGGATCCCACCGAGAAGCATGGAGGAGGGGGTGTGATGGTGTGGGGGTGCTTTACTGGTGACACTGTTGGGGATTTATTCAAAATTGAAGGCATACTGAACCAGCATGGCTACCACAGCATCTTGCAGCGGCATGCTATTCCATTCGGTTTGCATTTAGTTGGACCATGATTAATTTTTCAACAGGACAATGACCCCAAACACACCTCCAGGCTGTGTAAGGGCTATTTGACCAAGAAGGAGAGGGATGGGGTGCTACGCCAGATGACCTGACCTCCACAGTCACCAGACCTGAACCCAATCAAGATGGTTAGGGGTGAGCTGGACCGCAGAGTGAAGGCAAAAGGGCCAACAAGTGCTAAGCATCTCTGGGAACTCCTTCAAGATTGTTGGAAGACCATTCCCGGTGACTACCTCTTGAAGCTCATCAAGAGAATGCCAAGAGTGTGCAAAGCAGTCATCAAAGCAAAAGGTGGCTACTTTGAAGAACCTAGAATATAAGACATAATTTCAGTTGTTTCACACTTTTTTGTTAAGTATATAATTCCACATGTGTTAATTCATAGTTTTGATGCCTTCAGTGTGAATATACAATTTTCATAGTCAAGAAACCACCGGAGACTAGACAGAGGTGGACATGACTTGGGGATGGGTGGACCGAGAACTCCTGCAGCTTTTTTTTGTATTGCAGTGTAGATTTTAAACAAGAGTCTTGTTGCTTTAAGAGGAAGTTTAGATGTTTGTGCCCGATGTATTACTGTGAGGAGGGTGGGGCTTAAATTGGGGAGGCAACTCTGGCTCTCCCTCTTTCTCTCACAGGATGGACAGGAGGAAGCATTACCCGCCCTCCCGCCCTGTTTATAATCTTTGTCCTTAAACTTTTTAATTATTGCTTGTATAATGATAAATGTTTTATTGTATTTTTGAATTTGTCATTGTATATCTTGTACCATGTTCAATTGTATATTGGCTATAAAGATTTACTATTTACGGTAACCTTCTAAGCCCAAGGGAAGGGCAATCCTTCAGCCATGGTTCCCTGGAGGTTTCCTCCACAGGGGTTTTTTCCTCTCCTGAGCGCTGTAGGATGACTCTTTGTGAGTCGGGGGTTTGCCGAGTTTAGTCCCATTAATGCTTTTGCAGGGACTTCTAGTTTTTAAGTTTACAAAAATGATTTAATTATTAAAAAACAGTGTCAAATGAGACTTGGAATTTATAACCCGTCACGGCTTTGCGGTTTAGGAGTCAGGTGGAAGTTGCAGACAAGTTAAGGTGGACTCATTTTAACTAATAGAGGATGTAAAACCTCATAGTGGTGAGCAGGCTCGGCTTTGGTGGCCAGCCTCAAGGACATTGTAATGGTAACATCAATCAGGGGCGGGCACAGTGGTTAAGTACAGGAGTGAGGATAATAGGGTCATTGGTGCCCTGAATGTTTACTGGCTCTGCTTGAATGGCAAGCCAGTGCGTGCCGCCCTTTTATGGCTGTCTGTCCTGGTGCTGTATGTCAGACAGCTGGTGATATCGCAGTACTTGTGAATCCCAATGTACTAGCACTCCACCTGACTCCTACTGTGATTATTTAATCCTGTGATTTGAATAAAAGCTGTGGCCATTTTGACAACCAAAATAATGTGTTTTGTGTATTTATTTTAGTACCTAGGTTTACAGTAGTTATGGTGGTTTTAAGAAGGAGTGGGGTCCATCCCATATCCAAAAGTCATGAAAATACAGAAAAATCTTTAAATGAGAAGGTGTGTCCAAACTTTTGGTCTGTACTGTATATATATATATATATATATACATATACAGTGGGGCAAAAAAGTATTTAGTCAGTCAGCAATAGTGCAAGTTCCACCACTTAAAAAGATCAGAGGCGTCTGTAATTGACATCATAGGTAGACCTCAACTATGGGAGACAAACTGAGAAAAAAAAATCCAGAAAATCACATTGTCTGTTTTTTTTATCATTTTATTTGCATATTATGGTGGAAAATAAGTATTTGGTCAGAAACAAAATTTCATCTCAATACTTTGTAATATATCCTTTGTTGGCAATGACAGAGGTCAAACGTTTTCTGTAAGTCTTCACAAGGTTGCCACACACTGTTGTTGGTATGTTGGCCCATTCCTCCATGCAGATCTCCTCTAGAGCAGTGATGTTTTTGGCTTTTCGCTTGGCAACATGGACTTTCAACTCCCTCCAAAGGTTTTCTATAGGGTTGAGATCTGGAGACTGGCTAGGCCACTCCAGGACCTTGAAATGCTTCTTACGAAGCCACTCCTTCGTTGCCCTGGCGGTGTGCTTTGGATCATTGTCATGTTGAAAGACCCAGCCACGTTTCATCTTCAATGCCCTTGCTGATGGAAGGAGGTTTGCACTCAAAATCTCACGATACATGGCCCCATTCATTCTTTCATGTACCCGGATCAGTCGTCCTGGCCCCTTTGCAGAGAAACAGCCCCAAAGCATGATGTTTCCACCACCATGCTTTACAGTAGGTATGGTGTTTGATGGATGCAACTCAGTATTCTTTTTCCTCCAAACACGACAAGTTGTGTTTCTACCAAACAGTTCCAGTTTGGTTTCATCAGACCATAGGACATTCTCCCAAAACTCCTCTGGATCATCCAAATGCTCTCTAGCAAACTTCAGACGGGCCCGGACATGTACTGGCTTAAGCAGTGGGACACGTCTGGCACTGCAGGATCTGAGTCCATGGTGGCGTAGTGTGTTACTTATGGTAGGCCTTGTTACATTGGTCCCAGCTCTCTGCAGTTCATTCACTAGGTCCCCCCACGTGGTTCTGGGATTTTTGCTCACCGTTCTTGTGATCATTCTGACCCCACGGGGTGGGATTTTGCGTGGAGCCCCAGATCGAGGGAGATTATCAGTGGTCTTGAATGTCTTCCATTTTCTAATTATTGCTCCCACTGTTGATTTCTTCACTCCAAGCTGGTTGGCTATTGCAGATTCAGTCTTCCCAGCCTGGTGCAGGGCTACAATTTTGTTTCTGGTGTCCTTTGACAGCTCTTTGGTCTTCACCATAGTGGAGTTTGGAGTCAGACTGTTTGAGGGTGTGCACAGGTGTCTTTTTATACTGATAACAAGTTTAAACAGGTGCCATTACTACAGGTAATGAGTGGAGGAAAGAGGAGACTCTTAAAGAAGAAGTTACAGGTCTGTGAGAGCCAGAAATCTTGATTGTTTGTTTCTGACCAAATACTTATTTTCCACCATAATATGCAAATAAAATGATAAAAAAACAGACAATGTGATTATCTGGATTTTTTTTTCTCAGTTTGTCTCCCATAATTGAGGTCTACCTATGATGTAAATTACAGACGCCTCTCATCTTTTTAAGTGGTGGAACTTGCACTATTGCTGACTGACTAAATACTTTTTTGCCCCACTGTATGTCAGTGAGGTATATATATATATATATATATATATATATATATATATATATATATATAATACAGCGCTAGATAGTAGAAAAGCCGGTAATTCAATTGCCGGCTTTTGCTATCTCCTTCCCAAACAAGACAGGATATGAGACATGGTTTACATACAGTAAACCATGTCATATCCCTTATTTTTTACATATTCCTCACTACTAATGTTAGAAGTGTCTGTGTGCAAAATTTGGTGTCTCTAGCTGTTAAAATAAAGAGTTAAATCACGTAAAAAATTGGCGTGGGCTCCCGCGCAATTTTCTCCGCCAGAGTGGGAAAGCCAGTGACTGAGGGCAGATATTAATAGCCTAGAGAGGGACTATGCTTATTGCCCCCCCCCCCCCCCGGCTAAAAAACATCTGCCCCCAGCCACCCCAGAAAAGGCACATCTGTAAGATGCGCCTATTCTGGCACTTAGCCTCTCTCTTCCCACTCCCGAGTAGCGGTGGGCTATGGGGTAATAAAGGGTTAATATCACCTTGCTATTGTAAGGTGACATTAAGCCTGGTTAATAATGGAGAGGTGTCAATAAGACACCTATCCATTATTAATCCAATATTAATAAAGGGTTAATAATACACATATTTGGAAAAAAGTATTTTAATGAAATAAATACACATGGTGTTGTAATATCTTTATTATACGCTCAATCCAATTGAATACCCTTGTCACCTGAAACAAAGTTAAAATAAAAAAAACAACAATATCCCAAACCTCTCCGATGCTCAATCATGTCCCATGCTGTAAATCCATCTGAAGGGGTTAAATAATTTTACAAGCAGGAGCCTGCTAATGCAGCTGTTGCCCCTGCCTGTAGAAACTGGTGAATGAATGGAATGCAGGGGAACGTAGCATGGTAGACTTGCGGTGCTGCGCCCCCTGCTGGCATAACCTCATATGAACTCTAGCGTGGGAATTTTAATGAATATTTTCTCACGCTACAGTTCATATGAGGTTATGCCAGCAGGGGGCGCAGCATCGCAAGTCTAGGTAGCTACTTTCCCCTGCATTCCATTCATTCACCAGTTTTTACAGGCAGGGGCAACAGCTGCATTAGCAGGCTCCTGCTTGAAAAAATATTTAACCCCTTCAGATGGATTTACCTCGTGGGATTTGACTGTAACGCCAGAGAGGTATGGGATATTGTTGTTTTTTTTATTTTAACGTTGTTTCAGGTGACAAGGGTCTTCAATTGGATTGAGCATATGATAAAGATATTACAACACCATGTGTATTCATTTCATTAAAATACTTTTTTCCAAATGTGTGTTTTTTTAACCCTTTATTAATATTGGATTAATAATGGATAAGTGTCTTATTAACACCTCTCCATTATTAACCAGGCTTAATGTCACCTTACATTAGCAAGGTGACATTAACCCCTTATTACCCCATATCCCACCGCTACAGTGGAGTGGGAAGAGAGAGGCTAAGTGCCGGAAAAGGCGCATCTTACAGATGACAATAACTATGGTCCCTCTCTAACCTATGTGAGGCTGTGGCCTTTGATACAGCTAGGGGGCGCTGTTTGTTCTCCCCAGAATGTGCATGCAGACGGATGAAGTCCATAGGTGTGCATGAGAGTCAGGCTACGTTCACACGATCCTTTTTTTGATCCTTTTTTTTTCAGGTCCTGATTTGGAAAATCCGCAGTGCAAAACAGCACTGCTGATTTTCCGACTGTTTCTTCTGCAGATTCCTCTGCGGGTTTTCAACAGCACTTTCCTATTGGTGCATGTTGAAAACAGGAGCGGAATCCGCAGCAAGAATTGACATGGTACTTCTTTTTTTCCGCAGAAAATCAGCGCGGATTTTCCAGCGGAAAAAAGGATAGTGGGCACAGCAGTTGGAGTTTTCCATAGGGTTACATTGTACTGTACCCTGCATGGAAAACGGCTGCGGATCCGCAGTGCAAAATCCGCTGCGGATCCGCAGCAAAAAAAAGGATCGTGTGAACGTAGCCTCACGGATTTCCGGTCCGGGTTTTCCATGTGGCTGAAGGCCACAAGTTTGTGTGTTTAAAAACCCTGCAGTAAGGGGTATGGGTGTGTCAGGTCAGGTGTGCGAGGTGCACGTCAGTGTCAGTCTGGTGTGTGCTGGTCTGCAGAGTGCATGGAGGCACAGGCCAGCAAAGCCAGCACCCAGGGCAGCTGAATAGCCTGGCACCCGCAGTGTACACAGAGATGCAAGTTGTCCATGGTACTGGTCTCAGATGTGGACAGTCCTGTGCCCGGAGGTGGATGTCCTGTGCCCGAAGGAGTCAGATGTGGACAGTCCTGTGCCCGGAGGTGGATGTCCTGTGCCCACAAGAGGACTAGCATGTGCAACGATTGCAAACAGGTGGATATGGTGCCCGGCTGCTATCCGGAGGATATCCTGAACTGTGTACGACTGTGTGAGTAAAGAGTCTGTAAGAGACTGTGAAACAGCGATGCAGGACACCCACGAGAACTAGTCAGAGGAGGGCTGGCGTGTGTAGTGTCTGCAACATATGAGGCTGTGTGTATGGAGACGTATAGAGACTGTGAGATGGCGTGCGGTCGCCCAGGGAAACTGGACAAGGGAAGTCTGGCCTGTTTAGGGACCGCAAATCTAAAGTCATGTGATATGTATTACTTTGAACTGGTGTAAACTGGTCACTGATATTATCCACTGAAGTTATATGCATTTATGTGAATTGGACTTTAATGCTGTGAAGAAACACATTAAAAGAGACTTTTGTGTTTGAATTTGTGGGTCACTGCTTCTTCACTGCGTACGATGCTACTACAGCTTACAGCTATTAATATCTGCCCTCAGTCACTGGCTTTCCCACTCTGGCGGAGAAAATTGTGCGGGAGCCCACGACAATTGTTTCCGTGATTTAACCCTTTATTTTAACAGCTAGAGCCACCAAATTTTGCCCACATACACTTCTAACATTAGTAGTGAGGAATATGTAAAAAAAGAAGGGATATGAAATGGTTTACTGTATGTAAAACATGTCTCATATCCTGTCGGGTTTGGGAAGGAGATAGCAAAAGCCGGCAATTGAATTTCCAGTCTTTTCTGTTATGCAGCGCTGTATTAAATATAAATATATATATATATGTGTCTCACTGACATATATATATATCTCTATCTATCTATCTATCTATCTATCTATCTATCTATCTAGACTGAATATATGTTTTCACGAATATTTGAGCCCATGGATCCATTCTATGTCCATTTTGCAAGCCAGGGAAAAAAATCTCGCCATACGGATGCTATAAGGATGACACATGGATAATTTTTGGAGAAAAAAAATCGCATCCTCGCATTGAATACGGATCAATGTTCAGGAGCTTTTCTGCGTATTACGGCTGTAAAAACAGACCGTATGTCCCTACGCTAAGTGTGACGCCGGCCTGAATTAACACGTGGAATTATATACTTAACAAAAAAGTGTGAAACAGAAATTATGGCTTATATTCTATGTTCTTCAAAGTAGCCACCTTTTGCTTTGATGACTGCTTTGCACACTCTTGGCATTCTCTTGATGAGCTTCAAGAGGTAGTCACCGGGAATGGTCTTCCAACAATCTTGAAGGAGTTCCCAGAGATGCTTAGCACTTGTTGGCCCTTTTGCCTTCACTCTGCGGTCCAGCTCAACCCTAACCATCTTGATTGGGTTCAGGTCTGGTGACTGTGGAGGTCAGGTCATCTGGCGTAGCACCCCATCCCTCTCCTTCTTGGTCAAATAGCCCTTACACAGCCTGGAGGTGTGTTTGGGGTCATTGTCCTGTTGAAAAATAAATGATGGTCCAACTAAACGCAAACCGGATGGAATAGTATGCCGCTGCAAGTTGCTGTGGTAGCCATGCTGGTTCAGTATGCCTTCAATTTTGAATAAATCCCCAACAATGTCACCAGCAAAAGCACCATCACACCTCCTCCTCCATGCTTCACGGTGGGAACCAGGCATGTAGAGTCCATCCGTTCACCTTTTCTGCATCACACAAAGACATGGTGGTTGGAACCAAAGATCTCAAATTTGGACTCATCAGACCAAAGCACAGATTTCCACTGGTCTAATGTCCATTCCTTGTGTTCTTTAGCCCAAACAAGTCTCTTCTGCTTGTTGCCTGTCCTTAGCAGTGGTTTCCTAGCAGCTATTTTACCATGAAGGCCTGCTGCACAAAGTCTCCTCTTAACAGTTGTAGAGATGTGTCTGCTGCTAGAACTCTGTGTGGCATTGACCTGGTCTCTAACCTGAGCTGCTGTTAACCTGCGATTTCTGAGGCTGGTGACTCGGATAAACTTATACTCAGAAGCAGAGATGACTCTTGGTCTTCCTTTCCTGGGGCGGACCTCATGTGAGCCAGTTTCTTTGTAGCGCTTGATGGTTCTTGCCACTGCACTTGGGGACACTTTCAAAGCTTTACCAATTTTTTGGACTGACTGACCTTCATTTCTTAAAGTAATGATGGTCCCACGTTTTTCTTTACTTAGCTCCTTTTTTCTTGCCATAATACAAATTCTAACAGTCTATTCAGTAGGACTATCAGCTGTGTATCCACCAGACTTCTGCACAACACAACTGATGGTCCCAACACCATTTATAAGGCAAGAAATCCCACTAATTAAACCTGACAGGGCACACCTGTGAAGTGAAAACCATTCCCGGTGACTACCTCTTGAAGCTCATCAAGAGAATGTCAAGAGTGTGCAAAGCAGTCATCAAAGCAAAAGGTGGCTACTTTGAAGAACCTAGAATATAAGACATAATTTCAGTTGTTTCACACTTTTTTGTTAAGTATATAATTCCACATGTGTTAATTCATAGTTTTGATGCCTTCAGTGTGAATGTACAATTTTCATAGTCGTGAAAATATAGAAAAATCTTTAAATGAGAAGATGTGTCCAAACTTTTGGTCTGTACTGTATATACACACACATATTTATATACACACACACACACACATATCATGCCCTCTGCAGATTGTAGTGTCAGATCTTATCTTGTATGTAATTTCCTTTAATCTCGGTGATTGCTTCCGTTATGGGGGAAGAACAAGATTGTTTATGTGCTAATGGCACAAAAGTGCAAACCTGACCAGTATGGAAGCGCTGATACGTTCCAGGACTCATTCAATTATCCATGATTTTTGGTCATCATTAAAGGGGCATGGTCAAAAATGTGTGGGGGATGGGGGATGAAGGTGGGACTCGAGCACCAAAAATATAAAAAACAACCTTAATTGCCTCATATAGAGAGATCCTGATGATCGGGTCAGGCTGATGTACAATGTTCTGAAATGGACCTAAAAGTTAAAAACTAAATTCTGATGTTTCCCCTTTAAATGTTCTAGGATTTATTCAGAAGCAGGATTTATGGCGGATTCTGGATTCATTATAATCAGGAGCAGCTGAGTGTAATAACAGACGAGCTCTCCGCGGCCCGGCGCCAGCACAACGTCCCCGTCAGGATCCGCTAATTTCTAGGAGTGAGAGGTGACTTGTCCAGATCAGTCCGCTGCGGCTCCGGTATCTCACATCCACTTATTACACCCGAGACACTCTCTGCCAATGGGGACGTACTGGGCTCCGACTCTATTACAGTTTGTCACTTTAACAAACTAAAGACAGTGGAGAGAATGGACCGAATGCATGAGAAGAAAAAATCGTTAGAAGTAGTACGACCCTGATGTCCTCAAGATAAATCCTCAAATACCAAAACATGCAAGACATCTACCGCCATACCACTACCTAAGTAACCGTGCCATACTGCGTCCTGAAGAATGCCACTAAGTTTAAAGGGAATCCATCTGCCGGTTTTTACTATGTAATCTGAGAGAAGCATGATGTAGGGGCAGATACCCTGATACCAGTGATGTGTCACTTATTGGGATGCTTGCTGCAGTTTTTATATAATCCCTGTTTTCTTGATTTTAGATGTAGCAGTGCTTAAATGCTGAGCTGTGTGTAACCCCACCCACACTACTGATTGGCAGCTTCATGTGTACACTGTAAACTGCCAATCACTGGTAGGTGCGGGGTTACACAGATTAGTCTATATCAGCCTGAATAATACCGCCATATAGTGCCCCAAAAATACTGCACAATTCACTACCAAGACATTATTGCCATAAACAATCCACATGTTATCACTAGCTATCCCGAATGATATGTAGTATCCAAATACTTCCCTACAGAACCCATATAATATTGCCATATAGCTCCCAAATAAATCTGCTGTTCAATTGTTACATAATACCAACAGACAATGCTAAGTACTACTATCTATTAGTTTTTATTTGGGATTACTTAGGATAGCTCATTAATGTTAGATGCCCAGACAGACCCTTTGACAAATAACATTGCCATCCAGTACTTATTGTAGATAAAAGTACCATACGGTGACCACATCATAGCGCTATACATTTTATACATAATAATACCATATAGTGGCCAAATAATAGGAATAGACAGTAGTTAAATATTAGACAAGCATGGATTATCTAAAGTGCCTGAATAAGTTTCCTCTGTAATACTGCAATATAGAACCAACATAATACCGCCATAAATTCCTAAATAATGTTATCATACATTACCCACATTATTCTGCCCTAAAACAATCATGATATGTCAGTAATGCCTCTACCTCCAGCTGCAGAATAGATAGCAGACAAGCGCTTTAACATTAACATTGACATAAAGTACTGAAATAAAAGCATCATACAGTGACCAAATAATACTGCTGCACTTTCTACACAATTTAGTGGCCACGTAATACTAACAAACAGTCGTTAAAGAGACGAGCAGGGATCATATAGGGGATAACACCCTAATAACACTCGCCCACTGCTTAATAGTACTGACATACAACTACCATAACTTCCTAAATAATAGTCTCACACAGTGCCCACATAATACTGCCATATACTAGCCTTAAAATAGTTTATTGAAATTAACTTTGCCATTTATAGAAAGTTACAGTGCTGCAGGGGACGAGGAGCAGAATTATAGTAAGTCAGTGCATACAGTAGAGGCTTCCATGCTATATACTTGTGAATGCCACTAGGGGGAGCGCATAGCACTGATATACTATCATGCTATCTGTATTCACCAGTTTGCACTTAGCTCCCTCTAGTGGCAGATGCAAGGATGAAGAATTATACTATTTAACTCTGTAAGTGCCTACTGGTGCCAGTAAATGTTGGAGGTAAAGCAGGAACAAGTTACAAGTTATGGCTCGCACCATCTTTCTGGAATAATCAAAGTTTTCACAACTTTAAAAGAAAAGAAAAGGACACAAAAAGTGGTTAAGAGGCTCATTGTACTCCAGGGCACTTCAGTTTCCCTCCCCTCTTTCTGTTTCATGTCCTCATCTTTTTCTGCTTGCTGTCCTTGAATAGAACTTTTAATTTAAATCCCACTCTTAGCAGAGAGTCTGCCTTAATAGTAGCGGATACATTGCAACTGCGCTGATACATTGTAGCAAACTATCAGGACAGGAGAAAGACCAGAGGGTCCCACGAGACAACTGCTATTCCTACCTGCGGCCCCGATGACTAAAGACTGATGCGATTCTAGAAAATCCTAAACTAATGAAATCTGCACTCATTTATTCGGTGCACTGATTTGTTACAATGTATCAGTGCAGGTCACAGGGATGTAAATAGACAGGATACATTGTAACAAACCCTCAGCTGTGGGTCTGGAAGGAAACAATAACCTCCTGACAGCTAGCAGAGCTGGGGAGGCATTTAAAGGCAAAGTATTAGAAAGCTGCAGAACTCTTCCTCTTACAAGGTGTGAAGATGTAGCAGAGCCGGATTGGTTGGCGTGTAATACATGGATCCCGCACATGTAAACAGCTGGCTGTGATTCTCACAAGGAAAGAATGTGCAGCATGTGTTTGTCACAGCACATTACAGATCTCTGGGATCCCGAGAAGCTTCATTCCCTAATAAGTCCTTTCTCTGCCGCGGCTTCAATGAATCATAGAGCCAGTGTTCCAGGGGAAATGTAAGAAATTCATCAGACACAATTTCCTCTTAACAATAGGAGACGTAGAATATTCTGCTCAGATAGTTTATTGCTTTCCCAGGACCCTGAATGGCAGATCAGTCCAGACATCCAGCTGATTATCCCCTACTTGGTTTGAGAAAGCTGAGTGACAATCCTGTGCGAGCCTCTCGAAGACCATAGCGATTGTAACCCAGCTTTCCCATGTTCCTGAATAGCAAATTGCGCTAATTATGTTGCTGTTTGATAACCCCACAGTAGCCATATTGGTTGCAATCCAGATTTCCTAGGACCCTGAATGGCAGTTCTGTTATGCAGTGAATTATCTTGTACTTGGTCTAAAAAAGCAAAGTGTGAGAGTTGTCATAATAGCTGTGGTCATATTGGCTGTAACTCAGCTTTCCTATGTCCCGGAGTGGTAGTGCAGTCCAGGTATTCAGGGGATTATCTTCTATCTGGACTAAGAAATTTAAAAGACAACCTAGTAGGAGCCTCATAATGAAGATAGTGACTGTACCCTGCTTTCCCAGGTTCCTGAATAGTAGATCAGGCTACCTGTCCATCCTGGCTTGAGTGCCAACCTTGTTGACTGTCATTCCCAGATCCCAAATTGGTGATCAGCCTAATTGAACCTCATGGGAGCTGTCAGGGTGCCCATATTAGATATAACTCAGCTTTCCCAATATTCTGAATGGCAGCTCAGCCAAGTAATGATGAGAAAGCTGAATGATAACAAAGGACATATTGGATGTTATCGAGCTTCGATAGATCCCTGAATGGAGATCAGTCAAGTTGTGCAGCGGTTCATCCAGAATTTTCTATATCGATCCTGAGAAAGCTGAGTGACCTCCCCGTGATTTGTCATGGCAGCCATAATGGTTGTAACTTTCCCAAGTTCCTGAATGGTGGAGCAGCCAAGTCATGCAGCTTGTTTATTCTAGCATAAGAAAACTGAGTGCCAACCTTGTGAGCCATACTGTTTGTACCCAGCTTTCTGGGGTCCCTGAATGGTCGATCGTACAAGTTATTCAGCAGTTAGTCTCCTGCACAGCAGAACTATCCTTTCTCCTCCATCTTCCCTCACTCTTTCTCTCAAGTGATGACACTACGTGAGCGGTCTCCGTCGTCATATTGGTAACACCGCTTTCCTGGGTCTCTGAATGGTAGATCAAAGTATAAAGAATTGAGAATGCTGAGTGGCAACGCTGGAAACGGTCATGGTAGCAACTCCGCTTTTCCTAGATCCTGAAAGGCACAGCTGTCATGGTGGCCATATTATCTGTCACCCAGCTTTCCCAGATACGGATAGGCACCTGACCCCAATTATAGTATGACGCCTGACATCAGTCCTGAACACCCCTATAGCAAATCTAAACACCCAATTCAGCAAAGTCCCATTAATCCGGCATCTGATAGTCCAAAAAGCCTAATTCCTATCATTTCACTTCTTTTCACAAATGGTCGGCCTAATAGTTTGTGGAAGTGAATTTCTTCTTCTTCCGTCTGAGAATTAACAAAATGATTATTCCGCTTTCTCATTACAGAAATGACTCAATAAACCAAATATTAGATAGAAATTCTAGTCTGACGTTACTGGAGGGCAGTGATAATGGGGGAAATAAGACGACTTTGCCAACTCCTGAACGGCAGATCAGCCTAGGAGAAGAGCCTGTATAAACCTTTAGGCTACGTTCACACGATCCGTTTTTCACTGCGGATTTTTCCGGTCCTTTTTCGGGGAAATCCGCAGTGGAAAACGGCGGTGCTTCTCTCGGCGGATTTGTGTCCTTTTTCTTCTGCGGATTCCACTGCGGGTTTCCAACTGCAGTTTCCTATTGGTGCTGTTGGAAACCCGCAGCGGAATCCGCTGAAAGAATTGACATGGTACTTCTTTTTTCCGTTGGCAAATCCGCGCGGATTTTCCAGCGAAAAAAAGGATCGTCGGCACAGCGGGTTTTGTTTTCCATAGGGTAACATTGTACTGTACCCTGCATGGAAAACGGCTGCGGATCCGTAGCTGCAATTCCGCTACGGATCCGCAGCAAAAAACGGATCGTGTGAACGTAGCCTTATAGGGCTGAGGAGTATTAGGTCTACGCAGCGTCTGGGGGTAAGCAAGAAGGTTCATATTCACTGAAAGCAAGCAGAGATCTGTGCACAATCATCACCATCATTCCCCATGTGTATGGGACAGTCACTCAGCCTGTAGTGGTATGACTTAGGAAAAGAGTACAGACCCCATAAACTAATACAGATCCCAGACCACCTAAGAGAGACCCCTGACCAGACCCCAAAACAAATACTCTAACCAGAACCCCTTAAAGGGAACCTGTCACCACGTTTTTGGAAGATGGGATAAAAATAGCGTTAAATAGGGGCAGAGGTGGGCGTTACATTAGTGTGTTTGTTATGCGTTTATTACCCACCTAAGTTGCCGAAATACCTTTGCAAAGTCTCCGTTTTCGCCTGTCAATCAGGCTGATCTGGTCAAAAGGGCGTTGTCTTCCCCCAGATTTTGCGTAGTTTTCCGTTGGTGGCGTAGTGGTGTGCGCATGCCCAAGGTCCCGAATCCTCTGCCAGGGGATTTAAAAGAGCGCGCTGTTCGTTATTTCATTGGTGATCGGTGGGCGCGGCCATCTTCCTTTGGCCGCGCGTGCGCAGAAGCGGTGCTCTGCTGGCCGCGGCTTCAGGAAAATGGCCGCGGGATGCCGCGCGTGCGCAGATGGATATCGCGGCGGCCATTTTCCTGAAGCCGCGGCCAGCAGAGCGCCACTTCTGCGCACGCGCGGCCAAAGGAAGATGGCCGCGCCCACCGATCACCAATGAAAACGAACAGCGCGCTCTTTTAAATCCCCTGGCAGAGGATTCGGGACCTTGGGCATGCGCACACCACTACGCCACCAACGGAAAACTACGCAAAATCTGGGGGAAGACAACGCCCTTTTGACCAGACCAGCCTGATTGACAGGCGAAAACGGAGACTTTGCAAAGGTATTTCGGCAACTTAGGTGGGTAATAAACGCATAACAAACACACTAATGTAACGCCCACCTCTGCCCCTATTTAACGCTATTTTTATCCCATCTTCCAAAAACGTGGTGACAGGTTCCCTTTAATAACCAAGAACGCAGTCCCCAGTCCAGACCCCTAAACAAATACAGACCCTAGAAAAGATCACCTAAAAAATACCAAACCTCGACCCCCAGAGATGACCCCAAATACAAACCCAGAACAGCCCGTCTGAATAAATATGGACACCAGGCTGAGAAATACATACACAAGACCCTCCACACTAACAGACCCCAGACCAGACCCATAAATAAATATAGACCCCAGACTCCCTAAGATACAGACCCCAGACCACCAAAATATATACAAATCTCAGACCAGACCCCAAAATACTGACCCCAGACCAGACCCATAAATAAAAATAGACCCTGGACCCCCTAAGATACAGACCCCCAAAATATATACAAATCTCAGACCAGACCCCGAAAACACTGACTCCAGACCAGACCCCTTAAATACAGACCCTAGACCAGTCTCCTAAATTTATACAGACCTCAGACCCCCTAAGAAGATACAGATCTCAGACCAGACCACCAAAATATATACAAATCTAAGACCCCCCTAAATTCTGACCTTAGACCGCTTAAAAACAGAACCCAGACCAGTCCCCTAAATAATTACAGACCCCAGACTAAATTCCATAAATAAATTCACATCCAAGGCCAGACCTCCAAAGTAAATACTCCCAGACCAGCCCCCTAAAATAAATACAGACCCCAATTCAGAACCCCCAAATACAAACACCATATGGCACTCCCTCTTAATGCAGACCCCGTAAATATATGCAGATCCCCAGCCAGACCAGACCAATGCCATAAACAAATACAGATCTCAAACCTACAAGAAGGTGTAGACCAGACCCCCCCAAATATATACAAATCTCAGACCAGACCCCTTAAAAACAGACCCCAGACCAGACCCACCAAATATATACAGACACCATAATACACTCCTTAATGTAGCCCCCCCCTCCCGAGCAGACATGCAGACCTTCAGCTCCCGCCTCCCCCTGATCCATGGAGTGGGTGCAGTGGGATCTGGGAGTGAGGAGGCGTCCAGGATCGGGGAGAGCAGAGGATGCAGAACCTGCAATATTTGCAGATATGGGAGGTTTCCCCTTTTTCCACCCATACATTCTATTGAATTGTATTAAAGTAGTTCGGAAAGGAACGCTTCTGGGTAATAACAGGATAACAGGAAATCACTTCTGGGTGGAGAATTCCTTTAAGTATAGGAATATACCAGCAGAATATAAAAAGAATGCATTACTCCTTGATGAATTCTAAAGGAGAGGAAGTTAGAGATTAATTATTAAAAATGGCTGCAGCTATTCTGAGACATAATGACAGAGAAGCTCTGCGGCTCCGCATTGTGAAATCGTTCAATTCTGCGGCTCTGGAGACCCAACACAGCTCAGCAAAATTCTCTACAATAGGAAGACTCTAAAGTCCTGCAAATACAGCAATGAACAAATATCAGAGGCTAGGTCTCACAGCTGCAGGTTTGTTACAATTGTCTCCTTTGAAAACACCTCCCTGGACTTCCTTCTCTCTCAAGCACCATCCTGAAAGTGTTATATTTACCGCCTTGTAAATGTCCTTTTAGAAGCTGCTTTGAACTGCTGCCATAGCAGAAATCTGTATTATTGCATTATTTGTATACAGACGCTGCTCTATGACCTTATCAATGAGTACAGCATTGGGAAAACATGGCCATTTACTTCAATAAATAGCGCCACAATTGTTGGCAGGTTGTATGTGGTATTGCAGATCAGTCTTGTTTACTGCAGCGGCAGGAATAATTGTAAAGAATTAGAATAATTCCAAAGAAACCAAGCTTCATCAACCTGCGGTTTAATTACACACACTGTTTGTTGTCAGTGAATCTGCTCACTCTTAGGCTGCCGTCACACTAGCAGTATTTAGTCAGTATTTTCCATCAGTATTTGTAGCCAAAACCAGGAGTGGAACAATTAGAGGAAAAGTATAATAGAAACATATGCACCACTTCTGCATTTATCACCCACTCCTGGTTTTGGCTTACAAATACTGATGTAAAATACTGACCAAATACTGCTAGTGTGACGGCAGCCTTATAGACCTGATATTTCTCACAGCTGAGGGATTGCTACAATTGTATCCATCCTAGACAATGCTCAGTGATCTAAACGGCCGGTCTACAGAGTAATGCATTTTACTTGCACTCAAACATTGTAACAAACTCTCAGGACGGCAGAGAACTGTTGGTTGCTGAATGGATACACCTGGATCCCATAGGTGTGAGATGTACTGAAGTGTTGCTATAGATTCTTTTAATTATTCATCAGTTTTTGTAAAGCTCTGAATCTTTGTAATATACTCCATTACCTTATTTTGCTTCCTTCCCTCTCAAACACAATGTTGGAAGTTTTTACTGCCTTGTACATATCCTTTCTGAAGCTGCTTTGAACTGCTGCTCTAGCAAAAATCTGTACTCAAACACTAGATAAAAACACTCTCACTTTCTGATCAAGTGGGAGGTGAGCAGACGCCCACAAGGAGAGAGAGTTTGTGGATAGAGTCTGAGTATGAAATCTTGCTAGAGCAGCAGTTCAAAGCAATTCCAAAAGAGCATGAATTAGGCAGAAAAACCAGATTGTTCAGCATGGAATTTGAGAGAGAGAAGGAAGCAACATTAGGTAGTATATTACAAAAACCCATAACGTTGCAAAAACTGATCAATAATTAAATAAAAGAAACTATAGCAACACTTCAATACATCTCACACCTAAGGGATCCGATTGTACCCAGGGGAGACAACCAGCAGCAGACAGTTCTCTGCTGTCCTGCGTTTGTTACAATGTTTCAGTGCAAGCAAAATGCATTATTCTGCTTAGCTCACAGAGCATTATCTAGACTGGAAGCAATTGTAGCAAACTCTCAGCTGTGAGAAGTATTAGGTCTATACAAGTGGGACAATTCACCGACAGCCAACAGGATATGCCATTGATAAAACTCGATTTGTCTGGAATTATGCTAATTCTTTACAATTATGGCTGCCGCTGCAGTGAACTGGGCTGATCTGTAATACCACATACAACCTGCTGACAACTGTGGCGCTGTCTATGGAATTAAACAGCCATGTTTTTCCAATGCTGCACTCACTGATGAGGTCGTAGAGCAGCGTCTGCATCCAAATAATGCAAAGTGATATGTCACCCCTCCCCCACGCAGTCTGTTATTGGCATTAATTAAGCGTCCTCCGTGCACTGCATCATTCCTAGCTGCATCCTAAAATATCACAGGCCCCCCTCTGCCTCATTATAATTTCCTGCGTATCAGTCAGCCGCCTCTGTCTTGTAACACAGCGGATTTATCCGCTATTCTCCTCATCCTGCGCCGCCTTCCAGGACAATCCATCCAGGGATGCAGCGAGCCGGGTGCTAATGTGTAAAAATCCTGTAATCTGGCAATAATAGGCCAAATATTCTGGATTATTGGACATTCAGAATTTCCAGGCTACTGGATGCTGGATTAAAGGTATTTTCTTACAGTAGGTACAGTGAGATCTAACAATAATGGTATATTAGAGTTGTGGGGGTCCGACTTATCCATTGCTGGAGAGGTGATGCTCATTCGGGACCCCTCCAGAATAAGATATTAGCTAAAGAGCTCTCCGACCCACCATGCCGAATCCCTTTAACTGGGCCCAGGTTATGTACAGAGTAAGTGCTAATTTTAGGAGCAGGCGCATTTCTCCTGGATGTTACAGATCAGGTTACCAGGGTATGTGCCAGCGCGGCCTGCAACAGGATCAGGGTGAATACTGGGCATCACGGGGTCTGCAGGAGCAGTTATGTCACCTGAAATATCTGCAAAATGCTCCCCAGGGGCCTGATGATACCAGCCCGTCCTCTAAAGCTCTTATCCTGTGCCATATGTAACCTAGGGGGGCCAGCATGCAGGGCGCAGTGCTGCCCCCAGGTCTGCTACCGCTCAGGCTTCTTCTATGTCTACATTGTAGGAAGGGGGCTCAGTTATGGGGGGTGTTATGGAAGCTTCATAAGGGGGGCACTGCGGAAGGGTTTTTTGTGGAGGCAAGCAGGCTGAATTTTGAGTGCGGCTCAAGTGTTGTAACATTGTGGCAGGATCTGATATGGGGGCGCTCCAGTATGCTCTGTTATGGGGGTCATTGGGGGGAGGACCCATTAAAGGTGATGGCTGCGGAAGGCTTCACTACGGGGGTCGCTGCAGACGGCTCCATTATGGGGTCACTGCAGAAGACTCCGTTTTGGGGGTCTCTGCAGAAGGCTCCATTATGGGGGTCACTGCAGAAAGGCTCCGTTATAGAGGTCTCTGCAGAAGGCTCCATTATGGGGGTCACTTCAGAAGGCTCCGTTATGGGGGTCGCTGCAGAAGGCTCCATTATGGGGTTCACTGCAGAAGGCTCCGTTATGGGGGTCTCTGCAGAAGGCTCCATTATGGAGGTCACAGCAGAAAGGCTCCGTTATGGAGGTCTCTGCAGAAGGCTCCATTATGGGGGTCACTGCAGAAGGCTCCGTTATGGGGGTCGCTGCAGAAGGCTCCATTATGGGGGGTCACTTCAGAAGGCTCCATTATGGGGGTCGCTGCAGAAGGCTCCATTATGGGGGTCGCTGCAGAAGGCTCCATTATGGGGGTCGCTGCAGAAGGCTCCATTATGGGGGTTGCTGCAGAAGGCTCCATTATGGGGGTTGCTGCAGAAGGCTCCATTATGGGGGTTGCTGCAGAAGGCTCCATTATGGGGGTCGCTGCAGAAGGCTCCATTATGGGGGGTCACTTCAGAAGGCTCCATTATGGGGGTCGCTGCAGAAGGCTCCATTATGGGGGTTGCTGCAGAAGGCTCCATTATGGGGGTTGCTGCAGAAGGTTCAATTATCGGGGTCGCTGCAGAAGGTTCCATTATGGGGGTCGCTGCTAGAGGCTCCATTAGGCCGGTTTCACACGTCAGTGGCTCCGGTACGTGAGGTGACAGTTTCCTCACGTACCGGAGACACTGACACACGTAGACCCATAAAAATCAATGCATCTGTTCAGATGTCATTGATTTTTTGCGGACCGTGTCTCCGTGTGCCAAACACGGAGACATGTCAGTGTTCGTGGGAGCGCACGTATTACACGGACCCAATAGAGTCAATGGGTCCGTGTAAAACACGGACCTCACACGGACATTCTCCGTCTGGGGTCCGTGTGCGTGCAGGAGACAGCGCTACAGTAAGCGCTGTCCCCCCCACATGGTGCTGAAGCCGCGATTCATATGACCAGGAAGGAGCGACAGCCGACGGGGGACCCGGGTAAGTATTTTCTGACCAGCGGGGGGGCGCACAGGGGGTGGGAGGGCGGCGGACACATAGATCTTTATTTTAAACACTATTATTCATATTTTCTCTGCAGCAAACGCTGCTGCAGGGAACATATGAATCGCGGTTTCAGCATGATGCAGATTGGGTACCACACGCTCCGTGTGGTACCCACTCGCCATACGGGCGGCACACGTGTGCCGCACGTATGGCCTCCGTGAGTTCCCAGGCACACGGACACGGATAACTCCGGTACCGATTTATTCCGGTACCGGAATTATCTGGACGTGTGGGACAGCCCTTATAGATGGTTGCCGCAGAAGGCTCTGTTATGGGGGAAACTGGGGGAGGATCCATTACAGGTGGTCACTGCGGAAGGCTGCGCTACAGGGGTTGCCACAGAAATTATGGTGGTCTCGGCAGAAAGTTCCATTATTGATGGTCGCTGCAGAAGGCTCTGCTACAAAGGTCGCTGTGAAAGGCTTTGTTATTGGGGCCACTGAAGGAGGCTTCATTATGGGGGTTGCTGTGGAAGGCTCTGTTGTAGGGGTCATTGTGGAAGGTCCCATTATGGGGTGTTCGCTAAAAAAGGTTCCATTACGGGGGTCACTGCTGCGGAAGGTTTTGTTATGGGGTCACTGCAGAAGCCTCCGTTTATGGGACATGGACTCCCTCCCTCCATTACCCCCACACACAGCTCTGAAAGATGTTATCCGGAATCCCTCCCTATTTTTCGAGGAAAAGTACAAATCATTAAAATCACAACACAAAAAGATTTACAGATCTAATACTGGGAAATGTGTTAATATCATTCTTGATGGTCATAAGCAAATACATCAAATGTCCCCACTCCAATCGCATCACTACAATGGAGCCGCTCTATGAAAATTTGTTACAAAAAGGGGCTCTTTCACCAGTTTTGGGGTAACTCCGGGCGCACTACGGGCAGGGTGGTTTCTGGGAGGAAGAAAGTCTCATTGTACGGAAATTCGGAAGGGCCATTCACTGTCGTACTGTGCGATCTGTGGATCAATCAGAATGACAGGGGTTGTCAGGACTTTTTTTTGGCTGCGCACATTATTTTTCTCTTTCTGATCTAATGCCAATTGATCTTCTATTAATGCCGGACAATCAGATACTGGATTAAAGAAAAGTCACTGTATAAGTAACAATACTGCAAAAAAGAAACAAAGAAACAAATGAAATACACATTATATAAATACTTTAGCAATATAAACAGCTCTTTCCCTTTCAAAAAATTCATTGTCGGCCATGTCCCTGCATGCAGCCATCTTCATATGATCTGTCCATGGACGAGAATGAGGAGAAAACCTAAAAAATAGACTAAAAGCCGATCTGATGGTAATAATACAGAAAAAGAGGGCAGATCGGCAGAAAAAGCTATATATATATATACCGTATATAAAGATTCGTCTTGTGTGATGTCCTACCTGAAATCATCCACGGCATTCATGGCCTATGCAGCTCCTCTCCCCCTTGGACATAGGGGGATGCAGCAGATCTGAGGGTCACATCCAGGGCTGCTGCACTGTCAGGATGCTGAGCATTTCGGGAATGACATGAGGATGGAGGAAGGGTGCGCAAAATTCAGGGGCACGGACGGCTCCAGCAGCCTCTGCTCTTCCCAGCTGCAGAAGAGCGGCGAAAAGAGAGACAGAGTCACGTGAGCGCTCCTGTAGGTCTGATTAATGCAGTAGCTGCCGGATAATGCGACCAGCAGACTGGAGCCTAAAAGCAGGCGAAGAACCGTCCGCCTGGAATAACGCCGATCCCCGATCATCAGCATAGCCCAGGCCAAATGGGCGCATTTCATTTACGATACTTATGTATCCGCCACACTGTGCACTCACATCAGTCACCGTCCCCAGATGGGCCTGGTATAAAGCACAATAATACCCATGTGATAGCAGCATGTACCCCGGCGGGTAAGGGGACCACCCTAGCATTTACAGGTCATATAGAGCCTGAAATTCATCCTTTTCAGCATTAACGGGATCAGACAAACTTTTATCGTGTAAAGTCACAGCCCAAAATGAGATCTTAAGGGCTTATTCAGGATTGGATTTTTTTTTCATACCAGAAACAGCGCCACTCTTGTCCATGGGTTGTGTACGGTATTGCAGCTCATTCACTTATATTAGGCTGGGATTCCCACAATATGGCCGGCATTGTCTGAGGGACGTATTGTATATTCAGGCCATGGTAACCAATTCTCCATGATTGTCCCTAAAAAGGAACGTGCAATCTGCAAATCTCCGAGGCCCTGCAGGAATCTCCAGGAAATCGGTGATTATTGAAGGTTTCTCTTTTCCTGGCGTTTTTTGGAGGCACGGGGTGAAACGTTGAGGGGTATAAAATAGGGATGTTGAGGTCAGAAACCGTCATGGAGAAGAGCGGACTATAAGGTGGCATGGTCAGTGCAGAAAGTCACCGGATCTACCTCTACTGGGATGCCACCTTCAGAAAGATGGCAAGTACGAAGAAGGGGCAAATTGTGAGTGACCCTGTTCTGGGGGCACATTGGATATATAGGGGCTCCCCGTGACTGGCACATTGTGATTGCCCCCTTTAGAGGGAAGGACAGCGGACACACTACTGAAAAAAAAAACCAATGCGTGTGCATGGCATTTTCTGAAATCTCATAACTTTTGCTGGTACTGTAAAATTTGCACGATATAAGGCAGCAATGTGTGAACATGGCCTTTACTCACACACTGCTGCAGTGGATACTTCTGCCATATTTGCCGGCTCTAGGAAAAGCTCTCGGACAACCCTCGCCCTTCATCGTCAGCTTTCCCATAAACATCTTCTTTAGAAAAAAAACCCCACCAAAACTAGGCTTTAACCCTATAAATACCGGACGCCCCGATTGACCATTGACCTTCGCAATAACAGCAATAAAGGCATTAAGCCGCCGGTTAGTGCACAAAGAGTTTTCCAGAAACAAGTGCCAAGGAATGCCACAATACACAGATCCCAGGCCAGTCACATGCCAGGGCCGGTGCCAAGCTAGCATGTGCTCCACTTTCAGGGAGATCAGACGGCATCTGTGCTAATGACAGGAGGAGTCGTTACATTGGGTCACACAGCAGGATGCACCGGATGCCCTTGATGCCCAGGGCAAATGCAGCACATCCCCTGCGTCCAGCACCATGCCACTACCCACAATTCGGACCCCTTTGTCCATCTGATGCACAGATGTCTGAAGCTAGAACAAAAGTCTATGGAGAACGTCCATCAGTCTGCGGGAGAAATCTGCCACCTCATCTGTTACTATGTGGACTGTATCAGCAAGTGCCAGTCCTAATACCGAGAATTCAGCATTTATTATGGAAGAAGCCCCTCACCATATGGAGTACAGCAGGCCAGAAATGATAGCTAGGAGGAGGGGAGACCAGAAAGGATTTATATCAGGGACCCTCAATTATAACATTGCTGTCCTCCTACACACTGGGGTGCAGGTGTGACGCCATCCTCTGCACTCCCCATGGGGACAACACTTGACTTTATTTGCTGCACTGGAAGCGACTGTCAGACCCCAAATCCTCCACAAAGCGAGGAGTGGGGGAATGTGCTGCACAAAGTCTGCAAATGGAGTCAAAGGATTCGGAGCCTCTCAACCCTTATTAATACCAATTAATGTGGACATTCATGTTCTTAAGAGTAATTCCGCTAATAGTTTATAATAATCAGAATAATTCCGTAAATGCTTCATAGTTAAATGGTAGTAACATTCATAAAAATTCGAAAACATCATGGCCCGTATGTATTGTACAAAAATATAACTTATATAATGCTACTTATATGTATGAGAATATAATACTGCCCCTATGTACAGGAAGATAACTACTATAATACTGCCCCTATGTACAGGAATATAACTACGGTACTATAATACTGCTCCTATGTACAAGAATATAGCTACTATAATACTGCTCCTATGTATAGGAATATAACTACTATAATACTGCCCCTATGTACAAGAATATAACTACTATAATACTGCCCCCTATGTACAAGAATATAACTACTATAATACTGAGCCTATGTACAAGAATATAACTACTATAATACTGCTCCTATGTACAAGAATATAACTACTATAATACTGCTCCTATGTACAAGAATATAACTACTATAATACTGCTCCTATGTACAAGAATATAACTACTATAATACTGCTCCTATGTAAAAGAATATAACTACTATAATAATGCTCCTATGTACAAGAATATAACTACTATAATACTGCTCCTATGTACAAGAATATAACTACTATAATACTGCCCCTATGTACAAGAATATAACTAGTATAATACTGCTCCTATGTACAAAAATATGACTGCTATAATACTGCTCCTATGTACAAGAATATAACTACTATAATACTGCCCCTATGTACAAGAATATAACTACTATAATACTGCTCCTATGTACAAGAATATAACTACTATAATACTGCTCCTATGTACAAGAATATAACTACTATAACACTGCCTCCTATGTACAAGAATATAACTACTATAACACTGCCTCCTATGTACAAGAATGTAACTACTATAATACTGCCCCTATGTACAAGAATATAACTACTATAATACTGCCCCTATGTACAAGAATATAACTACTATAATACTGCTCCTATGTACAAGAATATAACTACTATAATACTGCCTCCTATGTACAAGAATATAACTACTATAACACTGCCTCCTATGTACAAGAATATAACTACTATAATACTGCTCCTATGTACAAGAATATAACTACTATAATACTGCCCCTATGTACAAGAATATAACTACTGTAATACTGCTCCTATGTACAAATATAAAATATTTCACAAATGAAATAATCCTTTACTCTGATGTTCTCTGTAATGTTTAAAATAATACAGAGAATAACTTTTTAGTAGAAATGATTATTCTTGCTCCATCATGTCTCCATAAAGCACTATTTTTCCAATATTTGTTATGTACAGGAGGTAACATTCTGGAGACAACACACAATGATTTTCTATATTATGATATTACTAAGTGCATAGATGCTTCTAGGGACTTTAGACCCTGCCGCTGCTTAGCTGCAGTCTTAGGCCTCTTTCACAGTTCCGTCTTCTGGTGTGCGTCGTTCTGCAGTAAAATGACGTATCGACGGACGTCACGAAAATAGTGAAAAACGTGTGTGACGCATCCAGTGTAATGACGGATGCGTCGCTGCCACAATTTCAATGGAGAAATTTCCGGGATTGAAATGTCCGGTCCAGGGAAGAGAGAGAGTTCTGCTTCCATTAGGCTGCTTTCACACTAGCGTCGGTACGGGGCTGTCGCGCTGTGTCGGCCCGACGTACCGACGCATACTGTGAAAATAATGCCCGACGTGGGCAGCGGAAGCAGTCTTACGACGCTTCCGCTACCCCATTGTAAGGTCCGGGGAGGAGGGGGCGGAGTTTCGGCCGCGCATGCGTAGTCGAAAATGGCGGTCTCGACGCACTAAAAAACGTTACATGTAACCGTTTTTGTGGCGGCGGTCCGCCAAAACACGACGAAACCGTCGCACGACGGATGCGACGTGTGGCAATACGTCGCAATGTGTCGGTAATGTTAGTCTATGCATCCTGCAGACAACTTTGCAGGATGCGTTTTTTCTCCTAAACGACGCATTGCGACGTGCAGCCAAAAACGCTAGTGTGAAAGTAGCCTTATAGCCGACGACGGACAGCGCTGGATCCGTCGCTGACCGATTTTCCGACGTGCAGAAAAAACGCTCCTCTGAACGTTTTCTCTCCACAACAGACCGCTATTTTCCGACGGATCCAATGCGTGACAGATGAAACGTGTGGCCATCCGTCACAATCCGTCGCTAATACAAGTCTATGGGAAAATGCAGGATCCTGCATTTTAAAAAAACAACGGATTTCGACATGAGACAAAAGACGGAAGTGTGAAAGAGGCCTTACAAATTAGTACAACTGGTTTTCATGGAAACAGCTTGGTATATATATATATATATATATATATATATATATATATATATATATATACACATTGATCAGGTGCAGGCTTGTCATCATGGAGATACTTTATAAGTTCTAAGTGACAACTGTGACCAGTGATCGTTATTCCCTGCACTTTCCTGTCCATTTACGTGGTGGAGGAGGCAGCAGTACTGCGGACAGTATGACAATGTGGCTGCATGTCAGGTGCAGGACAATAGGAAGAGGAGAGCAGTCTGTCAACACTATATGTTTCCATGGCTACAGACTACAAACAATCCCCAAGTGTAGTCAGATCCTGCAATCATGTTCTCCCTCCTCCATTAGATATTCTTCTACAGATTTTAGATTAGCAAGAATCCAAGGGGTAATGTTTCTCCTTGCGGAGACTGACATGTTAAGCCTGACATGCTGAGGTGAGGAGACTTTTAAGACTCAATTCTCCTCTGGGAAATTAAATATGCATATTGTCTCTTCACAGAGGAAGAGGACTAGAACTCTAGCGCCACCTATAGGAAGTAGCAATCCTACAAGTCAATTTTGTTCCTTTAACGAGCCTTGTCACATGACTTAGGGTAATAGCCAAACCAGATGTTCAATTTACAGACACTGTGTTTCGGGGTACTGCCCCTCATCAGTGCAAAGTGTGAGATTTGGTTTGGTTAGGTGGACAAACAAAGACTAGTGGAAAAGTTACACCATTTTTTTTATTTTAGATGTATTGGAGTATTGAAAATGAAATATAATGCACACCCCTTTACTTTTTACAGAATTGCCAATGTACTTTGAACGTGTGCCACCATTAGAAATTAGAATTGTAAGACTGGAGCTTAGATCTTGTTATCAACTTAAAGCTATTAGGAAGTGTCAAACAATACCAGGATCAACATTCTCAGTATAATATTTGGGGTGCAGGACTGGTTTGGTGTATGCGAGCAACATAAAAAAATTAACTTTTTGTTTTTACATGTCTGTTTGAAAGGAATGATTCAAGAGACACCCAAAAGAAAGAACACAGCGTATCCAAGTTATATTTTTATGTTTAGAGCCTCCCAAAGGAATTACAGGAACTTTTCTTCATGCCATCACCCCCTTAGCCTTTTACTGTCATTTCTCCTCCACCTCTCCCCTCCTGTACACTCTTCAGTGATCCCAGGAGGGGGGGGGGGGGTGAGGTGCAGGCAGTTTTCTTATTGTTACCACCCCTTTAACCAATAACAGCCTCTTACTTATCTCTTCCCAAGTTATCCTGTACAGTTTCAAATGACACTAAGGAACTTTCCCTCTTGCTATCTTCCTTTCACTGCCATTTCTCCCCCTCACTGTCACCAGTGATCCCAGAGGTGAAGGGGAAGGAACGTTTGTTCTTGCTATTATCCTTTTTCCTAATCACATCTTGTTACTTATCTCTTTCCCTTAACAGTCTCAAATGAAACCACTGAAGAAACAGAAACTTTTTTCCATGTCATCACCCCCTTTTATTTCTGTCACCAATGATCCCAAGGCAGGGATGAGGGGGCAAGAACTTCTGTTCTTGTTACCAGCGCTCTTATCAATTATAGCTTGTTACTTACGGTACTTTTTCCCTTGCACAGTCTCCAATGATAACAAGGAAGATACAGGAACTTTTTTTCATGCCATCAGCCCCTCATCATTTTACTGTTATCCCCCACAATCACCAATGAACCCAGGGGCAAGAGGGCAGGAGCTATTGTTCTTGTTAGCAACACTTTTACCAATCACAGCCTGTTACTTATCTCTTACCCTATACAATTTCCAATGATACCAGGGAAGATACAGGAACTTTTCTTCATACTATCACCCCATCATCCCTTTACTGTCAGTCTCGAGTAACACTAGTGGCGAAGAGGCCAGGAGCTTTTGTTCTTGTTACCACCCCTCTAAATAATCACAGTCTCCAATGATACCAGGGAAGATACAGGAGCTTTTCTTTTTGTTATCAACTCTCCCTTGGAGATTTTAGATCTCTTCAATAACTGCAAAATTGCATAAAGGAGGCCAAGACTGCAACATGTTGGGTGGCCTTTTCACAATGTACCAGACATCTACTTTAAGATTAATAAAGGATTTGGGAGTATAATTCATATTTATAATTTAGGTTTTATTTGTAAATGTACCAACTATAGCCATCAGCGATCTGTAGAAGCAGAAAAGTGCCATCTTTCCCCATGACCTTGCGAGGAAAAGAATATCTGCACCTCATCTGTATACTGCAGCATGGCAGGATGGCACCGTCTCTGTGCAAGGTTTTCACTTTTAAACATTTTGAAACACCTGGAAAGTTGCCCAGAGACTCTTGGCACTTGCATGCGGCTCAGGGGATTAAATGCGATCTATAAATCTTTTAAGCAGCAGGCCTCTTTGTCACACTCTAAAAAGGGTGCCGCGTTGTTCCACAGACGTGCGCCCCACGTCCTTCTTCTATCGTTTTATCGAGTGTTGAGGACCCAGGAGCCAATTCTTATTCACCAGTACAAAATGTATCACGGTAATAAATGAGCTGCTGTCCGGAGCGGTACAGAAAATGGGAATCACTCATGATCGCTGAGGGCGCAAGGGAACAGTGGGCCGCATGTATAAATGCATCATACCCGAAGCTTGACAGCGTTGCTCGATTACCTGTTGGCAATTTTTTATGCAACTTGTGCAGCTTCCAAGAAGGGTCTTAGCTAAAATGACGCACATCACATCTTAAAAAGGCTTCTGTCAAGTCGGGATAGTCATATATCAGTTATTCACTCTCTTTCCATGCTGGGAGATAATAACGGTAGTACAGCATCTGCACAGGTTGGCAATTGTACAAGAGAGCTCCCCCTGCTGGTTGCAACGATAGTAGAATGATTTTCTATGTATATGATCAATATATTGCACAGCACTGAGCAAAGTAATGAACGGACGGGCTACTTCCATTCTGGCTGTGATGAATCTGTCCCATTGTGTATCTTACGGCGGTGTCACTGAATGTCTCATGGTTTGTGTGCTGTCAGCACAATATCCGAGACGCTCATCAGCTCGCATTGTGTCGCTTTCCTCTGGAGCCTGTAAAGTCAGCAGCAGCTGCTGTAATAACCACTATGCATGCAGAGCAGAAGAGAAAGAGCCTCAGAAAGAACAGAAAGTGCCAAGAGACTAGGGGCTGTGCAATGTGGGCAGTGCCAAGAGACTAGGGGCTGTGCCATGTGGGCAGTGCCAACAGGCTAGGGGTTATGCCATGTGAGCAGTGCCAAGAGACTAGGGGCTATGCCATGTGGGCAGTGCCATGAGACTAGGGGCTATGTAATGTGGGCAGTGCTAAGAGGCTAGGGGCTATGCAATGTGGGCAGTGCCAAGATACTACGGGCTGTGCCATTTAGGCAGTGCCAAGAGACTAGAGGCTATGCCATGTGGTCAGTGCCAAGAGACTAGGGGCTGTAAGAAGGTACGGGGACCGTCACGTGCCTCCTTTCTCCTATACACCAAGTACATGTGTCACATGAGGCACCCTGGTAGTTCACTAATGTTTTATATAGTAATGTCATTGTTATATGTTGTATCCTAAAATGTGCATGTACTTGTATATATTTAGTTTAAGGACAGGATGAGTCAAACAAGTTAAACTATTGGGAGGAGTTAAAAAGAGGGATGGTGCAAAGCCTCTGGACTTAGGGAAGAAGACACTTCCTGCTCTGGGGCCAGAGTCGGGCAGGCTTGCCCAGGGTGCGACTTGTGCCATACTACGGGCAGAGGATCCCCGGTCGGGGGGATAAAGCTTGACGGGCAGCGTGGACAGACACTGGCTCGCCTGCATCTTCCCCAGGAGAACTACAGGGTTCGGGACCAGAATAGGAGCTGGTGCCATGCAACACACAAAGGCTTCAGGGAAAGTGCAGGAAATCCTGTCTTGGCTGCCCTGTATTCAGTAAAGTTTTACCGTTGGAGCAGAACTGTGAATTGTGGTGTTTCCTGAGAGCTCATCCCCTGCAACCGGAGTGATTGTGTGCTAAAGGGAACTGACTATACCGCAGGACTGGGACTTCACCTGTCTTTTTATGTGCAAGGTGCCGGGGTGCTCAGTGACTGTGACTTAGTAAACTCGCCAAGACTACCACCACCTGTCACCTTGTCACAGGGCTATGCCATGTGGGCAGTGGCAAGAGACCAGGGACTATGCCATGTGTGCAGCGCCAAGAGACTAGGGGCTATGCCATATGCTGAAAAAGAGCATGGACAGCACTGATCTAATGCTGCTTGGCAAAAATATATATAACTTAACATGTGGTGTATTAAGCCACTGCCACATCATGGCAAACCTCTAAGTGGGTCCTTATCGCCCTAACGGAGCAGAGCGCCGACCACTGCCACAGCAACAATTCACTAGCAGGGCGGACGGCCTGGTGCCTCACAGCGCCCATACTGCAAGACTGAGTCCTCATGACTCCAGACCACGCCGCCCCACCAGCACAAAACCACAGCAACAATGGCCGTCACACAGCACCCACACCAAATTAAAAGAGCATTGAAACTCACCCTCCTCAAGCTCTCCAGTGAGCCTAGGTGCTATGTCATGAGGGCAGTGCCAAGAGACTAGGGGCTATGTCATAAGGGCACCGAAGTGCTATGGCTTACATAACTCTTGGATAGACTGCATATTATTTCGGCGAGACCCGCTGACTGCGGGAAGGATGCAGCCATCGCTTACTAATGATCAATTGTTGCCCATGCACTGGGGCAGGAGACAGGGCCGCCATCAGGGCATTACTGCCGACTGGCGTATGGGGCCCAATCAGCAGAGGGGGCGCGCATCAGGCCCCGTCTCTTCTGCTTCGGGCTCCAGTGGCAGGATTCTGTTGGGGCACTAACTGAACCTGCGTCCGGCATGGCAATAGTTAAAGATGCCAGCCAATCGGAAGCTGGCGGCTGATGTCAGCGCGCACGCCGCCGGTGTATGACATCATTGTCATTCGCCGGCGAGTGCACGCTTGACACGCCAGGAAGGATCATCGCCGCAGGAGCACGGCCAGGTAAGGAGAAAGGTTTTGCTTTTCATTTTTATTGAAAGCAGCAAGCCGCAATATGTTTCAATGGCAGGATGGAGACTCAGGGGCAAGATGGGAGACACTGGGGCAGAATGGAGACAAGGGGCAGGATGGAGACGGGGGGCAGGATTGGAGACACGGGGGCAGAATGGAGAGAAGGGGCAGGATTGGAGACACTGGGCAGAATGGAGACAAGGGGCAGAATGGAGACAGGGCAGGATTGGAGACACGGGGCATAATGGAGACAGGGGCATAATTGGAGACAGACGGGGGCAGAATGGAGACACGGGGGGGCAGAATGGAGACGGGGCAGGATTGGAGACACGGGGCAGAATGGAGACAGGGGGGCAGAATGGAGACAGGGGGCAGAATTGGAGACACGGGGGCAGAATGGAGACGGGGCAGAATGGAGACGGGGCAGGATTGGAGACACGGGGCAGAATAGAGATGGGGTGCAGGGTTGGAGACACGGGGGCAAAATGGAGACACGACACGGGTCAGGATGGAGACACAGGGGGCAGGATGGAGACATGGTGCAGGATAGAGACAGATGGGGCAGGAATATGGGGCAGCATGGAGACAGATGGGGCAGGATGGAGACAGATGGTGCAGGTCCAGGCCAGCGTCAGCACCCGGCGTACCCGGGCAAGTGCCAGGGCCCTGAGCAGGCGGGGGGGCCCACTCGCTGTCGGGGACACCTGCACACTATGGGGGCTCGTTGTGTCTGTGCTACTGCAGACACCGGCGAGTGGGCCCCTATGCTTGATCAGGGTCCCGGCACTTGTGATAGTTACCTCTACCAGCTCCACCGCTGTGGCGTTAGATGACTGTGACGTTCAGGTCAGAGGGCGTGATGACGTCACGTCTGTGCGCCCTCTGCTTGAGCAGTCACAGTTCAGAGAGCTGGAAGATGCTGCTGAGGAGTCCGGAGCAGAGCAGCAGCAGCCAGCGATGAGAGGTGAGTATTTAATTTTTTTTATGTTTGTAGCATTATATATGGGGACCATCATACACTGGAGCATCATGTATGGGGCTCATAATACACTGGAGCATCATACATGGAGCCCATTAAACACTGGAGCATCATATATGGGCCCATCATACTCTGGAGCATCATATATGGGGTCAATTATATACGGTCATGGTATGGGTACATCATACACTGGAGAATTATATATGGGGCCCATTATATGGGAACTATTCTATATGGAGCATTATATGGGGCCCATTAGTACACAAAAGAGAAGAAACAGACCAGGTCTATGTAAACAGGGATCACCACACTAAAACCAATAATGCAAATGTAAAACACAACTTTATTCAGGAAACAACAATACAGATAGCAAACCACATGTAATTCTAAAAACATTTAAAAAGGCATGTTATTGCCATGTGTACAAGCCCACAATAGGGAATGTAGCCCGCACAGAACTGACAATATATGCACATATACAGAGGCTATCTCAATGTGACCCTTCCTGTATAGACAGCATAGCCCTATATCGTAAGCAACCAAATTACACAAAAAATATATATAGTATATACGTACACAAGAATATGTGCATAAACATATAAAGGCTACACTAAGGGTTAGTAAGAAATTCCATGTCACAACCCCACAAAATATATAAGTGAATAAATAGGGCCTGACCCCCTCACTAGGAGCAAAGATATAAATACATGGCTGATGAAATAAATAAAAACGCCACGTGAAGCTACACTACACCAAAGTATGGTACAAGAACGCTGAGGAAAAAGTTGGCCCAGCGATAAACAGAGATTATAGCCACTTGATGGCCAGTAACCTTATAGTTACCAGTAGTGTTATAGCCTGAGATATTCAAATAGCGTATGCCGCTAGGCAGAGTCCAGATGCGGGCTACACAACAGCCCAACGCGTATCGCCACCAGCCGGTGGCTTCGTCAGCCCTGACCCCTGACGAAGCCACCGGCTGGTGGCGATACGCGTTGGGCTGTTGTGTAGCCCGCATCTGGACTCTGCCTAGCGGCATACGCTATTTGAGTATCTCAGGCTATAACACTACTGGTAACTATAAGGTTACTGGCCATCAAGTGGCTATATTCTCTGTTTATCGCTGGGCCAACTTTTTCCTCAGCGTTCTTGTACCATACTTTGGTGTAGTGTAGCTTCACGTGGCGTTTTTATTTATTTCATCAGCCATGTATTTATATCTTTGCTCCTAGTGAGGGGGTCAGGCCCTATTTATTCACTTATATATTTTGTGGGGTTGTGACATGGAATTTCTTACTAACCCTTAGTATAGCCTTTATATGTATATGCACATATTCTTGTGTACGTATATACTATATATATTTTTTGTGTAATTTGGTTGCTTACGATATAGGGCTATGCTGTCTATACAGGAAGGGTCACATTGAGATAGCCTCTGTATATGTGCATATATTGTGAGTTCTGTGCGGGCTACATGCCCTATTGTGGGCTTGTACACATGGCAATAACATGCCTTTTTAAATGTTTTTAGAATTACATGTGGTTTGCTATCTGTATTGTTGTTTCCTGAATAAAGTTGTGTTTTACATTTGCATTATTGGTTTTAGTGTGGTGATCCCTGTTTACATAGACCTGGTGTTTCTTCTCTTTTGTGTACTATTGGTCCATTTTTCAGGTCTGAGTGTGATCCCACAATCCGTGGTGCCCCCTCATAGTTACTTTGGTACATTATATGGGGCCCATCATATACTGTATGGAGCATTATGTGATGCTTATTATACTATATATGGAGCATTATTTGGCGCTCATTATACTGTATGGATCAATATATGGGGCTCATTATACTCTATGGGGCCCATCCTATACTGTATGGAGCATTATATGGGGCCCGCTATATATGGAGCAATATATGGGGCCCATCATACACGAGCATTATATGGAGCCCATCATATACTGTATGGAACATTATATGGGACCCATTATGTATGGAGAAATATATGGGGCCCATTATACAGTACGGAGTAATACATGGGGCTCATTATACTGTATGGAGCAATATATGGGGCCTATTATATACTGTATGGAGCAATATATGGGGCTCATTATTCTGTATGGAGCAATATATGTGGCTCATTATACTGTACGGAGCACTATATGAGGTCTATTATTCTGTATTGATAAATATATGGGGCTCATTATTCTATATGGAGCATTATATGGGACCTATTATTCTGAATGGAGCAATATATGGTGCCCATAATACTGTACGGAGCAATATATGTGGCTCATTGTACTGTATGGAGCATTGCATGGGGTCCATTATTCTGTATGGAGCAATATATGTTGCTCATTATTCTGTATGGCGCAATATGTGGGGCTCATTATGTATGGAGCATTATGTGGTGCCCATAATACTGTATGGAGCAATATATGGGGCACTTTATTCTGTATGGAGCACTATGTGGTGCCCATAATACTGTAAGGAGCAATATATGGGGCACATTATTCTGCATGGAGCATTATGTGATGCCCATAATACTGTATGGAGGACTATACTTTCCGGTTTCTGACCTATTGAAGAATTTACAATAGATATCACTCATGTAATGTAAAAAGTGAAATCTTTGGCAATGTACTATACCTATAATTCTCTGCTGTAACTGTGCATTATGAATTGTGATATGTGTTAAAGGGGCCCACTGAGACTCTTTTGCACAGGGCCCACGAAAACCTGGAGCCGGCCCTGGTGCAGGATCTTGGGGCAGGATGGAGACAGATGGGGCAGGATCATGGGGCAGGATGGATAGGATGAGGGCAGATGGAGCAGGATCATGGGGCAAATGGGGCAGGATCATGGGACAGATGGGACAGGATCAAGGGATAGATGGGGCAGGATGGGGAGATCAAATGGGGCAGGATGGATACTCATGAGGGCAGGATGGGAGAACATATGCCTACTGAAGTCAGGAACAAGACACACTGGGGCCAGGATGAGGGATATTATTACAATAGGGGCTAAATAAGGAATATTATTACTGCAGTGATGTATTTATTTTATTTTTTGAGGACACTGTTAAAAGGAAGAGGCGGTCCTGTTACTGTGCAGAGCGATATTGTCACCTTTTTTTCTTCATCTTGTGTAGTTTAGAATTTGGGAAAAAAATAAGTAATGTGTTCTGCATGCGGTGCTCTAGATAACTTTGTTATTTCCTGCAGAGACAAGCCCTGGCTGAAAGAAGAGTTGGCAGTCTGTGCTGGATGAAGATGGAAAGCGAAAATGAAGGATTTCACCTAGAGACGTCACTGGTGAGTCAGTGTGTTAACTGTACACTGACACTATACACTGTATACTATATACAGCGGTCCTGTGTACAATGTCACCAGTGATCACTGTATTACCTTTACACTACACACTATATACAGAGCTCCTGTGTATAATGTCACCGGTGATCACTGTATTACCTGTACACTGAAACTATATACAGAGCTCCTGTGTATAGTGTCACCGGTGATCACTGTATTACCTGTACACAGACACTTCATACTAAGTACAGATCTCCTGTGTATAATGGCACTGGTGATTACTGTATTACCTGTACACTGACACTATACAATGTATACTATGTACAGAGCACCTGTGTATAATAGCACTTATGGTAATATTAGTATTGTGGGGTTTTTTTTATTACTGATCAGTCTTGTAGTATTCAGTCACTATGTGGTGGTAATATGTTGTCCGGCCATGGTGTGGGGGTATTTGTTCCTTGTATGTGCTATTATTTGGTCACCAAGTGGTGCTAATATGTGGTCTGGACATGGTGCGGTGATGTTTGTCCCTTGTATGTGATATTATTCGGTCACTCTGATGGTAATATGTGATCTTATCATGGTGTGGCAGTATTTGTTCCTTGTATGTGGTATTATAGGTCACTATGTGGTGGTAATATGTGATTCGGTCATGGTCGGTGGTATTTGTCCCTTGTATGTGATATTATTGGTCATTTTAAACAATGAAAAATAAATATATACCTAAATTGTATTAGATATTTTAACAAATGTTTAATGGGTTAGAGTAGAGTAGAGCCCGGCCAAAAGAGTATATCTTATTGTGATGGTGGCTTAAAAAATCTTTTGGCCAAAACAAAAGCTGCTAGCTATATGTGTGATCTGGTGATGGGAACTGTTAATGTGTGATTGGTGAGAAGTGGAGTTTTTCCAAGAGAGAGTGGTGGGACTGTGGACAGTTCGATGGGTGGAGGGGGGGGCTGGGGTGGAGCCTGGGTGAAGTCTCAAGGGCACCCCGAAAATTTTACCAGTATGGGGCCCCGAAATTTGTAGTGGCAGCCCTGGCAGGAGCTATAAATATGTTCATCCGGATCTTCCAGGATCTTCCAGCGCAGTGAAGAATGACACTTGTGTAGGAAGAGCACAAGCTTAGAAACTTGTGTGGAAATGCATTCTCAGACTGATGTCAGGTTTTAGAAAACTGTCCACCCTACGTGTTGGGGGGGGGGGGTCCTGGGACAATATGCTCATTACATAACGCCCCCTTGTTAGGACTCTCCCCACTCATCAGCTGCAGGTAAACCGGGCAGTAAAATTTCAGTTTCCCCACAGCGCCACCACAGGGGGAAAGAAGCATTACACAGCGTCTATTCAGATCAATAAGATGTTTGTGTAATGCTGGATAGGCGGGTCCTCCAGAGCCAGAGGTGCTCTCTAGAAATGGTCTGAACTGTGACCAAGAGATGAGGATCCTGAACAGAGAAGATCACTAGTCTTTACTATTCTTTCCACAAGTCTATGATTTACATAAGGAGAAACGCTATAAATCTCCATAGATGCGAGCGGAGGCTCAGAGACTTCTGGGAATCACAAGCACGCAGACCCCATATAGAGCCATCCATAACTCGGGTGTTAAATTCTTCCATGAAAGGAAGCCCCCAGAGGCCCATCACACATTGGATCTATGGAAATGTGTACAAAACCTGGCAAAGATTGAGAAATGCTGCAGATAACCCACCATTGTCTTAAAGGGGTTGTTCACTACTTACAGTGGCATGTAAAAGTCTGGGCACCCCCAGGTCAAAATTACTCATTTCCTTTGTATTTTAGGCCAATATATCTACTATATAATTGTCTAAGGGTCACTTCCATCTGTCTGTCTGTCTGTCTGTCACGGATATTCATTGGTCGCGGCCTCTGTCTGTCATGGAAATCCAAGTCGCTGATTGGTCGTGGCAAAAAGCCCACGACCAATCAGCAACGGGCACAGTCCGGCGGCAACATGGCCGCTCCATACTCCCCTCCAGTTAGCGCTCACACAGGGTTAATGCCAGCGTTAATGGACCGCGGTGTAACGCACTCAATTAACGCAGCTATTAACCCTGTGTGACCAACTTTTTACTATTGATGCTGCCTATGCAGCATCAATTGTAAAAAGATCTGTTACAAATAATAATAATAATAATAAAAAAAAAAAGGTTATTCTCACCCTCTGACGTGGCACGGTGTCCTCGGCAGTGCAAGCGGCAGGCTCCGGTGCCAAGGATGCTATGCGAGAAGGACCTGCCATGACGTCGTGGTCATGTGACCGCGACGTCATCACAGGTCCTGCGCGAGAAGGATGTAGTATATTGCCCAGCCACGTAGTATATTGCCCAGTCATGTGGTATATTGCCCAGTAACGTAGTATATTGCTCAGTGACGTAAAATAAAAAATAAACATATACTCACCTTCCAAAGTGCCGTTGAAGTCCTGGCGCCTGTGTACGGTGCACGCGGCAGCTTCCGGTCCCAGGGTTGGTATGAGCGCAGGACCTGTGATGACGTCACGGTCACATGACTATGCATAGGCAGCATCAATAGTAAAAAGTTGGTCACAGGGTTAATAGCTGCGTTAATGGAGTGCGTTACACCGCGGTCTATTAACGCTGGCATTAACCCTGTGTGAGCGCTGACTGGAGGGAAGTATGGAGCGGGCACTGACTGCGGGGAGGAAGGAGCGGCCATGTTGCCGCCGGACTGTGCCCGTTGCTGATTGGTCATGGGCTTTTTGCCACGACCAAAAAGCGACTTGGATTTCCATGACAGACAGAGGCCGCGACCAATGAATATCTGTGACAGACAGACAGACGGAAGTGACCATTAGACAATTATATAGTAGATATATATATTTTTTTAAATCTTTTACATTTTCCTAGCTGCAGCGTGGGCCCTAGTTCAACACCAACAAGGAAAATGTGTCATCTGTATCTTTACGCCTTTTAGATCATTTCATCTTTAACTTGCTTAACTGTTCACAATACCGGTAATTTTGACAAGGGGTGATCAAACTTTTACATGTCAATGTACAGTACAGACCAAACGTTTGGACACACCTTCTCATTTAAAGATTATTCTGTGTTTTCATGACTATGAAAATTGTACATTCACACTGAAGGCATCAAAACTATGAATTAACACATGTGGAATTATATTCTTAACAAAAAAGTGTGAAACAACTGAAATTATGTCTTATATTCTAGGTTCTTCAAAGTAGCCACCTTTTGCTTTGATGACTGCTTTGCACACTCTTGGCATTCTCTTGATGAGCTTCAAGAGGTAGTCACCGGGAATGGTCTTCCAACAATCTTGAAGGAGTTCCCAGAGATGCTTAGCACTTGTTGGCCCTTTTGCCTTCACTCTGCGGTCCAGCTCACCCCAAACCATCTCGATTGGGTTCAGGTCTGGTGACTGTGGAGGCCAGGTCATCTGGCGTAGCACCCCATCACTCTCCTTCTTGGTCAGATAGCCCTTACACAGACTGGAGGTGTGTTTGGGGTCATTGTCCTGTTGAAAAATAAATGATGGTCCAACTAAACGCAAAAAATCTTTAAATGAGAAGGTGTGTCCAAACTTTTGGTCTGTACTATATGTGATATATACGAACAGTGGGGCGAGGGGTTTGACACTTGTGTCCCCCCATGATCAGCTGGATGTGAAGTAGATGTGATTTGAGCTGCAGTACCAAGAACGACCACTACAAAATGTACAGTGCTGTGCTGTTCTGCCCCATCAGCCACCGCTTACCATATTCTCCAAAATGCTGATTGGTGCTGGTGCCAGGTGTCGGACCCCCAACGTTTTTTATTGATTGCCCTTCCTAATGATAGGTCATCAGAATCTAAGTAGTGGACAGCCCCTATAAGAATTAAAACATTAATAAATGTTATTTTTATCTTAAAAAATGGGTGTGCCTATGGTAGAGTGGGGGCGTGGCTTATCGTATTTTATGAATTTTCAAATGAAGTCAGGCTGAGACCCCCAAAACCGGAACTGCTCCCACTATAATGGATCGGGGTCATCTGTGCAGAATATTTGCAGGGCCATCATATTTCTACAAAGTCTAAAAAAAAAGTGAGTTCCCCGAGTAAGTGATTGCGTGGGGGTAGAGAACTCATTTATTCTGATGGTTGGTGGCGGTCTGACCACACAAACAAAAGCCCCTTCAGATTGAGTTTATTGTGAAGAGCAGGCTCAGCATTTCCCATCCACTATTGTAGACTGAGTAAAAGGGAGAGGCTCCTGCTGCAGCCGGAACTGGCATGATAACCTCCAGAGGTATGGCACGTAGACAACAGGACGGATTATAGGAGGATGAGGAAGGGACTGCTGGATGTTACTCTTCCTCTCAATGTGATTTGGGGTCTTGAAGGAGATGTTTATGGATAAGACCAAGAATAAGGAGAAATAAAAAATACAAAACGCTTTCTTGCATATTTGTGTCTAATATTCATCCTCCATGCCCCTCTGATAACAATGGCGGTAATGTCAGGGGCTCCCTGTGCTGCCAATTTACAGCCATATTTTTTCTCCATTTTTGCAGAAATATCTCCTGTAATGAAGCACAGCGAGGCGCCCGGCGCAGACTAAACATTTACAGAAAATCTCCGGATCAGAAGATGCAAATATTATAAACCTCGGCTCGATTTATCCAGAAATGTACAAACACGTCCCAGTCCACTAATAGCATCCACTGGTGACGCCACCCACGGGGCAGCGGGAGCCACAAATCTCCGTGTCGCACTGCGGGGCCCACGCTGCAGCTAAGAAAAGCAAGAGTGTGCCCCTATATTAGGGTGTGAATATTTTTGATGATCTGATGCATAAAAAGATAAATAAAGCAACTGTAAAAAGTAATTTTGATTAAAAATTTACTGAGCATTACGGCTCCATGATTACAGGTTACGTCCTGTGTCCTCTTCTCATCAGAGGCAGGATTATAGTGACAGGTAACAGCTCTATACACAGAATCCTCCAGTCACAATTGGTCTGTATGTATGTATGTGTATATATATACAGTACAGACCAAAAGTTTGCACACACCTTCTCATGTAAACATTTTTCTGTATTTTCATGACTATGAAAATTGTACATTCACACTGAAGGCATCAAAACTATGAATTAACACGTGGAATTATATACTTAACAAAAAAGTGTGAAACAACTGAAAATGTCTTATATTCTAGGTTCTTCAAAGTAGCCACATTTTGCTTTGATGACTGCTTTGCACACTCTTGGCATTCTCTTGATGAGCTTCAAGAGGTAGTCACCGGAAATGGTCTTCCAACAATCTTGAAGGAGTTCCCAGAGATGCTTAGCACTTGTTGGCCCTTTTGCCTTCACTCTGCGGTCCAGCTCACCCCAAACCATCTCGATTGGGTTCAGGTCTGGTGACTGTGGAGGCCAGGTCATCTGGTGTAGCACCCCATCACTCTCCTTCTTGGTCAAATAGCCCTTACACAGCCTGGGGTGTGTTTGGGGTCATTGTCCTGTTGAAAAATAAATGATGGTCCAGCTAAACGCAAACCAGATGGAATAGCATGCCGCTGCAAGATGCTGTGGTAGCCATGCTGGTTCAGTATGCCTTCAATTTTGAATAAATCCCCAACAGTGTCACCAGCAAAGCACCCCCACACCATCACACCTCCTCCTCCATGCTTCACGGTGGGAACCAGGCATGTAGAGTCCGTCCATTCACCTTTTCTGCGTCGCACAAAGACACGGTGGTTGGAACCAAAGATCTCAAATTTGGACTCATCAGACCAAAGCACAGATTTCCACTGGTCTAATGTCCATTCCTTGTGTCCTTTAGCCCAAACAAGACTCTTCTGCTTGTTGCCTGTCCTTACCAGTGGTTTCCTAGCAGCTATTTTACCATGAAGGCCCGCTGCACAAAGTCTCCTCTTAACAGTTGTTGTAGAGATGTGTCTGCTGCTAGAACTCTGTGTGGCATTGACCTGGTCTCTGATCTGAGCTGCTGTTAACCTGCGATTTCTGAGGCTGGTGTCTCGGATAAACTTAACCTCAGAAGCAGAGGTGACTCTTGGTCTTCCTTTCCTGGGGCGGTCCTCATGTGAGCCAGTTTCTTTGTAGCGCTTGATGGTTTTTGCCACTGCACTTGGGGACACTTTCAAAGTTTTCCCAATTTTTCAGACTGACTGACCTTCATTTCTTAAAGTAATGATGGCCACTCGTTTTTCTTTACTTAGCTGCTTTTTTCTTGCCATAATACAAATTCTAACAGTTTATTCAGTAGGACTATCAGCTGTGTATCCTCCAGACTTCTGCACAACACAACTGATGGTCCCAACCCCATTTATAAGGCAAGTAATCCCACTTATTAAACCTGACAGGGCACACCTGTGAAGTGAAAACCATTCCTGGTGACTACCTCATGAAGCTCATCAAGAGAATGCCAAGAGTGTGTAAAGCAGCCATCAAAGCAAAAGGTGGCTACTTTGAAGAACCTAGAATATAAGACATATTTTCAGTTGTTTCACACCTTTTTGTTAAGTATATAATTCCACATGTGTTAATTCATAGTTTTGATGCCTTCAGTGTGAATGTACAATTTTCTTAATCATGAAAATACAGAAAAATCTTTAAATGAGAAAGTGTGTCCAAACTTTTGGTCTGTACAGTATATATATATATATATATATATATATATATATATATATATATATATATATACTTTATACTTAGCGTCAAAACTTGATTTAAGCAATAGGTAATTTTCTGACGACATGTCCCTTAAATCAGTACATATCTCGTATATACTGTAATGGGGTTCTCCAACAATGTGATGTTCAATTTTTACCAATTCGTTCCCTGGTGTTGCTGATATAAGCAGCTGTCGGATGCATGTAGCGTGCATGTCCTCCTGTCACTTACAACTTATGGGGGGACATAGGACCCCTATATAATGGGTGACAAGTCCTCCTGATTTTCCAGCAGTCTACCACTGGATTTTCCCCATCACCTCCCTTAGAGAGAGCGGTGCCATGTTGTGTGGCAGCTGCTGATCTCCGGTCAATAATTATAACCGTGCTCATCAGAGCCAATAATTAAAGCTCCAGGAGCTGTCAAGCAATATGGGGACCGCACCTTGTAGACATCAGGGTCATTGTGGCAACAGGTGACCAATAAATCATTGAGATCAGATGAATTTGGGGAAAAAAGATCAATTCTAGTGATGAGTAAATATACTCGTTACTCGAGATTTCCCGAGCATGCTCGGGGGCCCTCCGAGTATTTTTTAGTGCTCGGAGATTTAGTTTTTCTTGCCGCAGCTGAATGATTTATGGTACATCTGTTAGCCAGCTTGATTAAATGTGGGGATTCTGTAGCAATCAGGCAATCCCCACATGTACTTATGCTGGCTAACAGATGTAAATCATTCAGCTTCGGCAAGAAAAACTAAATCTCCGAGCACTAAAAAATACTCGGAGGACCCCCGAGCATGCTCGGGAAATCTCGAGTAACGAGTATATTCGCTCATCACTAATCATTTCTAATTAAAATATGGTCAGTTTCTCCTAGATTGCAAGGGGTCCTGTGTGCAAACAGAGTCCCCTCCAACAGCTCATCATGATGTACCCCCCTATATACATACACATATATGGTCTCTCAGCCAGACAATGATTACTGACTCAGTCACCAGTGATGTCACTGATCATCACCCCCATATATTACTGGATACTCCATTCGGTCTCACATTATATATCTGCCACACAACACTCTGCGGTGCACACGATTATAGCAAATGACGAGGCCCATATATATATATATATATATATATATATATATATATATATATATATATATATATATATATATATATATATATATATATATATATATAAATAAATAAATAAATATGGCTGCCGAGGAAAGTGCCGCTGTAGGAAAAATGGTCAGCTGCAGCTTTAAGACCTTGGTGGGTATGTGGCTGTCACCCAGGAGCAGCAGCGCTCTACTAGAGGGTCACCACGAACACATATACTATATATACAGACGTGCACACACACATATACTATATATACAGACGTGCACACACACATATACTATAAATACACAGACGTGCACACACACACTATATATACAGATGCGCACACACTATATATACAGATGTGCACACACTATATATACAGATGTGCACACACTATATACAGATGTGCACACATATACTATATACACAGACATGCACACACTGTATACAGATATGCACACACTATATATACAGACGTGCACACACTATATACAGATATGCACAAACTATATACAGATATGCATACATTATATATACAGACGCACACACACACTATATACATACATGCACACACTATATATAGACGTGCACACACTATATATACAGATGTGCACATACTATATATACAGACGTGCACACACTATATATACAGACGTGCACACACTATATATACAGACGTGCACACACTATATATACAGATATGCACACACTATATATACAGATATGCATACATTATATATACAAACGCACACACACTATATACATACATGCACATACTATATATGCAGACGTGCACACACTATATATACAGATATGCATACATTATATATACAGACGTGCACACACTATATACAGATATGCACAAACTATATACAGATATGCATACATTATATATACAAACGCACACACACACTATATACATACATGCACACACTATATATAGACGTGCACACACTATATATACAGATGTGCACATACTATATATACAGACGTGCACACACTATATATACAGACGTGCACACACTATATATACAGATATGCACACACTATATATACAGATATGCATACATTATATATACAGACGCACACACACTATATACAGATATGCATACATTATATATACAGACGCACACACACTATATACATACATGCACACACTATATATACAGACGTGCACACACTATATATACAGATATGCATACATTATATATACAGACGCACACACACTATATACAGATATGCATACATTATATATACAGACGCACACACACTATATACAGACGCACACACACACTATATACATACATGCACATACTATATATGCAGACGTGCACACACTATATATACAGATATGCATACATTATATATACAAACGCACACACACTATATACATACATGCACATACTATATATGCAGACGTGCACACACTATATATACAGATATGCATACATTATATATACAGACGCACACACACTATATACAGATATGCATACATTATATATACAGACGCACACACACTATATATACAGATATGCATACATTATATATACAGACGCACACACACTATATACATACATGCACACACTATATATACAGACGTGCACACACTATATATACAGATATGCATACATTATATATACAGACGCACACACACTATATACATACATGCACATACTATATATGCAGACGTGCACACACTATATATACAGATATGCATACATTATATATACAGACGCACACACACTATATACATACATGCACACACTATATATACAGACGTGCACACACTATATATACAGATATGCATACATTATATATACAGACGCACACACACTATATACATACATGCACATACTATATATGCAGACGTGCACACACTATATATACAGATATGCATACATTATATATACAGACGCACACACACTATATACAGATATGCATACATTATATATACAGACGTGCACACATTATATATACATTATTTCTATAGATTTCTGATAACTGGAAGGCAGAAATAATCACTTACTGCAGATGCATATCTGCTGCTGTCCTCAGCATCACACAGGATATATCCACTGATGATGTCATTACAGAGGACACACTTACATTGGTTTGCTGGAATGAAGGTTGTAACCCCTTGCCTGCCAGGCAGACCCAAGCAATGACAGGCCTGCTGCATGATGCCTTGGGAAGTGAATGGTTAAAGCTGACATTTCTAAGCCAACCCCTAATCCGCCATTACTATGCCATAGTGCCCATAGGTATGGCTAATTTGTAGCAATGCAGGGGTTAAATGCATGAGAACTGGGCAGAGGGGGTTACAGTGTGCAGCACAATAGCCCACCCCTCCTGGCCATCAGTCTGTGTTAGTGTCATTGTGTATGTGCTGGGTGCATGCAGAGGGACAGGGGATGAGGAGGTGGGCAGTGTGCTTGGGGGGTCCTCTGCCATCCCCCCTGCATGTGCCTGCTCTAGCCACAGCCACAATGAATGGAGTCTGATCCTGACATTGCTACATTGTACACTCCCCCCTTCTGCAAGCAGCAGGCACAGCAGGGAGGGGGTCTCCTACCTCATTCTGCAGGCTTCCTCTCAGCTCCTGCTCCTTAAGATGGGCTCTGCTTGTGGATGTGGAGCTGACAGCTTTGCTGTGAGATTAGAGGCTGATCTCCTGTGTGACTGGGGACTGCTGATCATGCATCTGCTGCTGGCTGCAGGAGGCTGGATGCTCATGGACTGTCCTTGGTGGCCTGGCTGTGCTGATACTCTCACTCCAGGCTGCCGTGAAGCTCATGTTTGGGTCCAGGCTAGCTGCAGAGATGCTCCTTCCCGGCTGACAGCTGTTTCTGAAGTCCTGCCATCTTTTTTTTGAGGTGAGGTTGCTGCAGCAGTAAAGATACAAAGACAACTGATCTCTACTGCCCGCTAGTGGCAACCCTTTGCAACTGCAGGGACTAGAATCTCTAACTGGGGCTTCACTTCATAGCCCCCTCCCTTCAGCTGTCACTTACCCCTTCCTCTATTGCACCCCAGGTCCAGACACATGCAGCCCCAGCAAGACTATCACTCGTATGGAACTTCTGCAGAACCTCTTAGGAGTTTGATCGTTTCTGCAGTAGAATAGAACTTTCCTCACTTCATTCTGTCAAACCTGTGACAATCTAGAAACAATTACTGCAGTATAATAATGACAGATGCATGTTTGTGTGAGAAAAAATGATCCCTGGGCCTTTTCCTGTGTGGTTAGTTCAGATAATGAGGTTTATTCACACATCACACGTCAGTCTGCAGCGTGCACCATACAAGTGCATCATAGAAGTGTGGAACTATGAATTAATCCAGAAGGGAACTGGATACATAGTCACAGTAAACAATGTTTGTGTTTGTTTGCACTCTCACCCCTATAATTCTTCACTTTCAACTACCCCCCCCCCCCCAATCCCTACATCTAGTCGCTATAGAGTTAAGTCCTCTTTTTGTCAGAAGAGGCAATTTGCATACATCTAGTAAGGAACTGTTCATCTCTTCCTCGATTCTCCCCCTAGATCTCACGTCCTCCTCTGATCTGTTCCTCAACACACAATCCTCTGTCTCCAAACACAGGCAGCCCCCTCATGCCCTCTCCTGCTCCAACCTAACACTATCTCTGCTCCTTCTCACTGCTGGTGATATCTCTCCAAATCCTGGTCCTCCTCACCACATTCCCACAGTCATTTCTACCTCCCACTCACGCTCTATCACAAACTTCCGTAACCTCTCTAACCTTATACCCATTCACCCAGCCCAGCTTCCCCAGTCCCTCTAACAGGAGCACTATGGAACGCTCGTTCTGTCTGCAACAAGCTTTGCTACATCCTTGATCTTTTCATTACTCACAAACTTTCCTTCCTCGCCATCACCGAAACCTGGCTCACCCCTTCTGACACAGACTCTCCTGCTGCACTTTTGCATGGTGGATTCCACCTTTCCCACACCCCAGAGGTGTATCTAGGGGTGGGCAGCCAGCATGAGCCCTGCCTAATGTGGCGGTCCGCAGTGTCTCCCCCGGCGGCTGCATTTTGCCGCCCCCCGGACTGAGAGTCAGCTGTTCTCTGTGCCGACTGTCAAGCTGACAACCGGCACAGAAGCTGCAGTGTGCCGGCTCCCAGGGATCAATTGTACTTGCGTCTTACAGAAGTGAGTACAATTGAGGCTCTGACCACCAGGTGAGAGCGACACCAGCAGCGTGATCATGTCATGTGATCACGCTGCTAACGTCACTCCCCGGCACTCCAGAGCCAGAGACTCAGATCGGTGGTAAGTGCTCCAGTGGAGCCGAAGACACCGAAGGTGCGGGGGGGGGGGAGATTTAATGTGAGTAGGGATAGGGGGGATTTATTGTATGGGGGGAGAATTTGAGTGGGGATGGGGGAATTTATTGTGTGGGGGGAGAATTGGAGTAGGGATGGGGGAGCCCTGGCTCACATCACAAACTTGGCTTCTCCAGCGATGCTCTAGAAGTACTGATCGCTTATGGAGGAAAACTCGCACACCAGAAGATTTCATTCACTTCAAATTTATGTTAATAACCTATAATGCTGCCCTTCACCTCCCCAAACAGACCTACTACACCACCCTGATCTCCTCACTATCCAACAACCCCAAGAAACTTTTCGACACCTTTGACTCCCTTCTCAGGCCAAAAGCACAAGCCCCTATCACAGACATTTGTGCTGATGACCTGGCCTCCCACTTTATAGAGAAAATAGATAATATCTGTCAGGAAATCCGCTCCTAGCCACCAAGTTCAGTGACGCCCATCCCTCCCTGCATCTCCCCTGGCTCATTCTCCACATTCGATCCCATCACAGAAGTCTCCAAGCTCCTCTCTTCTCCTCGTCTTACTACATGCACTACTGACCCCATTCCCTCACATCTCCTCCAGTCTCTCTCCTTTCGTCACAACTCACCTAACTACAATCTTTAATCTCTCCCTCTCCTCGGGCATTTTCCCATCCTCCTTCAAACACTATCATTACTCCATTATTAAAGAAACCCTCTCTCAATCCATCCTGCACCAACAACTACAGACCATTCTCCAATCTCCCCTTCATCTCTAAACTCTTGGAGCGCCTAGTGTACTCCCAGCTTACCCGTTACCTCTCCACTCACTCCCTCCTAGACCCTTCACAGTCCGGTTTCCACCCCCTATATTCGACAGAAACTGCATTCATCAAGGTGACCAACGACCTTCTGACAGCAAAATGTAATGGTGACCACTCTCTGCTCATTCTTTTCAACCTTTCTGCAGCTTTCGACACTGTTGACCACCCTCTCCTACTCTCTAGGCTCCAGTCACTAGGCATTAAGGGCACTGCTCTCTCCTGGTTCTCCTCCTATCTTTCTGACAGCTCCTTCAGCGTTCTGTTCACTGGCTCCACGTCATATCTTTTTCCTCTCGCTGTCGTGGTACCTCAGTGCTCAGTCCTTGGCCCCCTTCTCTTCTCCCTGTACACGGCCCCAATTACACCATGTTCCAATTATGCAAATTACATTTTTCTCTGATTTTCCTAAATGGTTGGTGCAAATGACAGTCAGTCTAATAAAAGTCTAATAAAAGCCTTATAGTATACATCGAATTTTACTGAAGAAACCTCCCAATGATAACAGTATAATCTCCAAAATGAATAAAAACTCAAAATGCACTGTTCCAAATTATTAGGCACAGTAGAATTTCTAAACATTTGATATGTTTTAAAGAACTTAAAATGCTCATTTGTGGAATTTGCAGCATCAGGAGGTCACATTCACTGAACAAAAAAGCTATTTAACTCCAAAACATCCTAACAAGCCAAGTTGCATGTTAATGAGCGAGTGTACTCGTTGCTCAGGTTTTTCCGAGCACGCTCGGGTGACCTCCGAGTATTTGTTTGTGTTCGGAGATTAAGTTTTCATTGCCGCAGCTGAATGATTTACAGCTATTAGCCGGCTCGATTACATGTGTGGATTCCCTAGCAACCAGGCAACCCCCACATGTACTCAGGCTGGCTAATAGCTGTAAATCATTCAACTGCGGCGATGAAAGCTTAATCTCTGAACACTAACAAATACTCAGAGCGTGCTCAGGAAAACCTGAGCAACAAGTACACTCGCTCATCACTACGTACAGGGCCGGCGTTAGGGGCAGGCAGACTAGGCAGCTGCCTGGGGCCCCCGCTGCCCTAGGGGCCCCCAGCCAGGGGCAGACATACTGTTGATGGCACTGCTCCGGGGCCCAGAGGTGGAGGGGGGCCCCTGCAGGCAGGCCCGGTATCATGCAGGGTCGGGCCCCTCTCACTCCCTCCTGTAATCATGGAACACCGAGTGTCGGGGAGAGAGCGGGGCGCGAAGTGCAGGAGATCAAAAAGGGGGCGTGTCATGCAGGGAGAGACGCTGGCCAATGAACGCTTTCCTTACCTCACAGTGACCAGACTGAGGAGAGCGCTCACTGGCTGCCGTCTGTCCCCCTGCATGGAGCGTCCCAATCGTGAGTACTCGCCTACAGTCAGGGGCCCCGGCTTCACAGCAAATAGAGACATCAGTGGAGGAAGAGCAGGACTTACCTCTTCTGCTCCCTCCACTGTTCTGTTCAGAGCAGGCTGCAGCGTCTCCTCACAGAGAAGAGATGGGGGAGGAGCTCACTGCAGGGACAGCATGGCAGCAAAATGTATGCTGTGAAGTGACCTGAAAAGTAATGTGCAGTTATAGTGCTCTTTATAACTTATCTCTTTATAATTTTAGTCATGGAACTTTTTGAATTTGAGTCTTTTCCTCCCTTACTGGGAATTTATCATCAGGTGCTGTCTGCTCTGCGCCCCATCCCCCACAGTGGGGTCTGCAGCCTTCTCCAGCTGAACTGACCTGCAGGGCTCATCTGATCACCTATACAAGATTAGTATGTATGTATGTATATGCTTGTATATGTATGTGTGCATCTGTGTGTATCTATGTGTATGTTTCTATCTGTGTGTATCTGTGTATGTACAGTATATGTGTGTATGTATATGGTATAGTTGTATGGCTGTGTGTGTATGCATGTACAGTATGTGTGTATCTGTGTATGTGAAATAAATTTGTATGGATATATGGTATATATGTATGTTTATGTGCATGTACATACAGTATATGTGTATGTATATGTGTGTACGGTATGTGTATATACTGTATGTGTGTATGTACGCTACGTGTATGTGTATCTGTATGTTCGGTATATGTGTGTATGCATGTACGGTATATGTATGTATGTACGGTATGTGCATTTGGGTGTATTTTATATGTATGTACGGTATGTGTGTACTATATGTATATAACTGTATCTGTGTATGTACGGTATATGTGTGTGTATCTGTGTGTATGTACGGTATATGTGTGTACGGCATTTGTGTGAATGTACGGTATATGCATGTGTGTATGTACGGTATGTGTATGTATGATGGTATATGTATGTGTATCTGTGTGTATGTATGGTATATGTATGTGTTTGCATATACTGTATTTGTATGTGTATCTGTGTGTACGTACGGTGTATGTATGTGTATTTGTGTGTATGTATGGTATATGTATGTACGGTATGTGTATACTATCTGTGTATATAACTGTATGTGTGTATGCATGTAAGGTGTATGTCTGTGTATGTACGGTATGTGTATCTGTGTGTATGTACGGTGTATGTATGTACAGTATATGCCGGAACAAAAATCATTGTTCTCATCAGCACATCGCCCAGTTAAAACTGCAGATATTCTGCTAAGATGATACTGTATGGGGACAGATTGATTTACTAGTGATCATTCTGTCCCCAGCCAGTGTAAAGAGGCTAGAAACAAGTGGCGAATGACTTCAATATTGTTGATCACGCTCGTTTAGTGGCCTGAAATCAGCGCATGTAGCTACAACCAAAATGTTTCTGTTGGTGCAATATGTTAGCATTTGGGGCCCCATTTTAAACTTTTGCCTAGGGCCCCACTTTGCCTAAAACCGGCCCTGACTACGTAGGACCCCTTCTTTGATATCACCTTCACAATTCTTGCATCCATTGAACTTGTGAGTTTTTGGAGACTTTCTGCTTGTATTTCTTTGCATGAAGTCAGAATAGCCTCCCAGAGCTGCTGTTTTGATGTGAACTGCCTCCCACCCTCATAGATCTTTTGCTTGATGATACTCCAAAGGTTCTCTATAGGGTTGAGGTCAGTGGAAGATGGTGGCCACACCATGAGTTTATCTCCTTTTATGCCCATAGCAGCCAATGACTGGTATTCTTTGCTGCATGAGATGGTGCATTGTCATGCATGAAGATGATTTTGCTCCTGAAGGCACTTTTCTGTTTTTTATACCATGGAAGAACGTTGTCAGTCAGAAACTTTATATACTTTGCAGAGGTCATTTTCACACCTTCAGGAACCTTAAAGGGCCCTACCAGCTGTTTCCCCAGGATTCCAGACCAAAACATGACTCCTCCACCTCCTTGCTGATGTCGCAGCCTTGTTGGGACATGGTGGCCATCCACCACTCCATCCATATGGACCATTCAGGGTTGCTCGACACTCAACAGTAAACAAGACTGTTTGAAAATTAGTCTTCATGTATGTCTGGGCCCAATGCAACCGTTTCTGCTTGTGAACACGGTTTATGGGTGGCCGAATAGTAGGTTTAAGCACCACAACAAGCCTTTGAGGGATCCTACACCTTGAGGTTCGAGGGACTCCAGAGGCATCAGCAGCTTCAAATAACTGTTTGCTGCTTTGTAATGGTATTTTGGCAGCTGCTCTCTTAATCCAATGAATTTGTCTGGCAGAAACCTTCCTCATTATGCCTTTATCTGCATGAACTCTATCTGTGCTCTGTTTCAGTTACAAATCTCTTCACAGTATGATGATCACTCTTAAGTTTTCATGAAATATCTAATGTTTTCTTTCCTTGTCCAAGGCATTGCACTATTTATCACTTTTCAGCAGCAGAGAGATCCTTTTTCTTTCCCATATTACTTGAAACCTGTGGCCTGCTTAATAATGTGGAACATCATTTTTAAGTAGTTTTCCTTTAATTAGAATCACCTGAAAAACTAATTATCACATGTGTTTAAGATTGATTTCAGTGATCCATTGAGCCTTGAGACACAATACCATCCATGAGTTTGAAAAAAACAAAACAATTAAATCTTTATGACACTTAATCCAAATTGCATAATAATTTGAAACATGGTGTAGACAGACCATCAGCAGATTTGGCTTTCAGTACCATCTTTTTGCTGAGGACACACAACTATACATGTCATCCCCTGACCTTACCCCCGCTGTACTACAGAATGACAGTGACTGTCTGTCCGCAGTCTCAAACATCATGTCCGCACTCGATCTGAAACTCAACCTCTCCAAAACTGAACTTCTTCTGCTCCTGTCTACTAACCTCTCTAAATCTGACATTTCCCTTTCCATGGGTGGCACCATAATAACACCCCGGCAGCAGGCACGCTGTCTGGATGTTATGTTTGACTCCGATCTCTCCTTCACATTCCATATACAATCTCTTGTCCGCTCTTGCCGCTTACACCTAAAGAACATCTCTAGAATCCCACCATGGAAACAACAAAAACCCTCACTGTCGCCCTCATATACTCCCGCCTGGACTACTGCAATGCTCTATTAATTGGCCTCCCCGTTACTCGACTTTCCCTCTCCAGTTTATTCTAAATGCAGCAGCCAGGGTCATCCATCTGGCTAATCGGTACTCGGACACGTTCACTCTTCGCCAATCGTTACATTGGCTTGCCCATTCATTATAGAATCCAATTCAAAGTACTTGTTCTCACCCACAAAACTCTCCACTGTGCGGCACCCCCTTACATCTCCTCCCTCATTTCTGTCTATCGGCCTAACCGACCGCTGCACTCTGCAAACGACCTTCGACTAACCTCTGCATTAATCCATACCTCCCACTCCCGACTCCAACACTTCTCCAACGCTGCACCAATCCTCTGGAATGCTCTACCACAAGATATTAGGACCAGCCACAATTTACATAGTTTTATGCGTGCCCTCAAAACACATTTGTTCAGAGCGGCCTATCACGTTCCCTAATCAAAGTCATATTATGTTTGTGTGTGTATAGCCCAATTCACTTTCTCCATCTATCCCCCACCCTCTGAAGATGGCTGGACCATCAGTGTAAATACCTGTACTTTGTATCTTCCCCACCTCATGGTAGATTGCAAGCTCTCACGAGCAGGGTTGTCTTATTGTGCTTTAATTATTGTATTGTTAATGTTGTTATTTATGACTTGTGTTTGAAACTGTAAAGTGCTGCGGAATATGTTGGCGCTGCATAAATAAAGATTATTATTATTTATTGCGTGGGCGGAGAATTTGAGTGGGGATGGGGGGATTTATTGTGTGGGGGAGAATTTGAGTGGGGATGGGGGATTTATTGTGTGGGGGGAGAATTGGAGTGGGAATGAGGGACTTAATGTGTGGGGGGATTTAATGTGTGTGAGGGGGAAATTTGTCATGGGGATGGGGGTGTTTAATGTGTGGGGGGAGATTTGCAGTGAGGAAGGGGGATTTAATGTGTGGGGGAGATTTGGAGTGAGGAAGGGGGATTTATTGTGTGGGGGAGATTTGAGGACACAAAATGAACAGCAAAAGGGGGAGATGGGGGCATGTATGAGAAAAGTGTACGGGGGAATGGGGACATGTATGAGGAAACAGTTCTGGGGAATGGGGGGCATGTATGAGGAAACAGTACAGGAGAATGGGGGGAATGCATGGGGAAAGTACAGGGGAACAGGGGCATGTATGAGGAAACTGTACATGAGAATGGGGGGAATGCATGGGGAAACAGTACAGGGGAACGGGGGCATGTATGAGGAAACTGTACAGGAGAATGGGGGGATTGTATGAGGGAACAGTACAGGGGAATGGGGGGCATGCATGAGTAAACAGTACGGGGGAATGGGGGGCATGCATGAGGAAACAGTACAGGAGAATGGAGGGAATGTATGACGAAACAGTACAGGGGAATGGGGGGCATGTATGAGGAAACAGTATGGGGGAATGGTGCAGACAGTATGAGGAGCGAACGGGGGAATGTATGCGGACACAGTATGAGTAACGATGTGAAAAATGTATGTGGACAGATTACGGGGAGTGAGGGTGATGGGATGTGTGCATGCGTAGCATGGGGGGACAGTGTAAGGGCACAGCCAGGACAGTATACCAAGTGGGGGAGTGTGATGAGAGTACAGTATAAATACTGAGCCCTATAGTGGGACACAGTATGAGAGGACAGTGTGAAGAGGGGGCCGGTATGGAAAGGAGAAGTCAGTGTGAAGAGCATGTACCATAAGAGGGACAATGTGGGGGGCATATTTCATACAGACAATATAATGAGGGGCAATTTTTTATTCAGGAGCATTATAATGACACTTGTATCTTTAAGGGCATCATGTGGAGATTTTCTGCGAAAGAGCGGAGAAGATGGAAGTCTGCAGAGACGGCTGTGGATGAGAAAACTCATCATGGGGTCTGGACAAGATGAAGAAAAGAAGGAGAACGACTTCAGAGACGACATCATCTATAAGGTACCTGGAAGTAAATGTTATTTGTGATACTAACTAATTCTCATGTTTTTATTTATGTTAGAAGCATTAAAGGGGTTGTCCAGGTTTGTAATGGGTCTGCAGTCATTCTTTGTGACTGCAGACTTCTGACTTCTCACAGTGCACACTGCACGCTGTCAGGATTCTCTCATGCTGGTGATTTACATACATGCGATCACGTGCTGACTAGACATGTGTGGCCTCACTCAATGAAAATTAACTGAGCCAGGCAAGGCCCATCTAGTCAGAACGTGGTCAGAAGTATACAAATCACATGCTTGTGCTGACATGACTGTCCACCGGCAAGGAAGAATAAAATTATTATTAATAATAATACTAATAATAATAATAATAATAATATTAGTATTATTATTAGTATTATTAAGAATCTAAAAAGTGTGCAGTGCATTAGTTGTGAGAATTCAGAAGCCTGCAATGTCAGTTTCCAGTAGTCCTCACATGGACACTTCACTCATATGCGATTTTCATACTTATGGTCCTTTGACAACGAGCGTCTCTTCCTGCTTCTGTCAGTTTTTCACTGATCATTGAGAGCATTTGGGACTGGAGCTCGTGGGTACATGACTAAGTGTGCAAATCGCATATTTGGGGGGGTGGGGGGGGCGCCAAACTGAATTCTTGCCCCGGGTGCCAGAAAACCTAGATACACCTCTGTCATGCCCCAACAGTAAGCATTGTGGAGGAGTTGGTTTTCTCCTCTCAGATACAGTGAAGGAAATAAGTATTTGATCCCTTGCTGATTTTGTAAGATTACCCACTGACAAAGACATGAACAGTCTATAATTTTAAGGGTAGGTTAATTTTAACATTCATAGGCAGAATATCAAAAATAAAATCCAGAAAGTCACATTGTATAAATTATATACATTTATATGCATTTTGCAGTGAGAAATAAGTATTTGATCCCTCTGACAAACAAGATTTAATACTTGGTGGTAAAACCCTTGTTGGCAAGCACAGCAGTCAGACTTTTTTATAATTGATGATGAGGTGTGCACACATGTCAGGAGGAATTTTGATCCACTCCTCCTTGCAGATAATCCCTAAATCATTAAGATTTAGAGGCTGTCACTTGGCATCTCGGAGCTTCAACTCCCTCCATAAGTTTTCTATGGGATTAAGGTCTGGAGCCTGGCTAGGCCACTTCATGATCTTAATGTGCTTCTTTTTGAGCCACTCCTTTGTTGCCTTGGCTGTACGTTTTGGGCCCTTGTCTTGCTAGAAGACCCAACCACGACCCATTTTTAATGTCCTGGCGGAGGGAAGGAGGTTGACACTCAGGATTTTACGGTACATGGCTCTATTCATTCTCTCATTGATGCAGTGAAGTAGATTTGTCTTCCTCCAAACACGACGATTTGAGTTAATGCCAAAGAGCTGAATTTTTTGTCTCATCTGACCACAGCACTTTCTCTCTTTTAGTGACAGAATCATCCAGGTGTTCACTGGCAAACTTCAGACAGGCCTGCGTATGTGCCTTCTTGAGCAGGGGGACCTAGCAGACACTGCAGGATTTTAAACCTTTACAGCGTAATGTGTTACCAATGGTTTTCTTGGTGACTGTGGTCCCAGCTGCCTTGATATCATTAAGTTCTCCCCCCCCCCGTAGTTTTAGGCTGATCTGTTACCTTCCTTCTAGGATACCCCACAAGGTGAGATTTTGCATGGTGCCCCAGATCGATGTCAATTGACAGTCATTTTGCATTTCTTCCATTTTCTTACTATTGCACCAACAGTTGTCTCCTTCTCACCCAGCATCTTACTTATGGTTTTGTAGCCCATTCCAGCTGTGTGCAGGTCTATGATCTTGTCACTGACATCCTTGGAAAGCTCTTTGTTCTTACCCATGTTGTAGAGATTAGAGTCTCACTGACTAATTGAGTCTGTGGACTGGAGTCTTTTATAAAGTTGACTATGTAAGACAGCTCTCTTTAATGAAACTAATGAGTTGATTAGGAGCGTCTAACTGGTCTGTAGGAGCCAGAACTCTTAATGGTTGGTAGGGGATCAAATACTTATTTCTCACTGCAAAATGCAAATAAATGTATATAATGTATACAATGTGCTTTTCTGGATTTTATTTTTGATATTCTATTTCTCAATGTCAAAATTAACCTACCCTTAAAATTATAGACTGTTCATGTCCGTCAGTGGGCAAACTTACAAAATCACAAGGGATGAAAGACTTATTTCCTTTACGGTAACTGTTCTTTCACCCAAATCCCACTGCCATCCTTCCTTTGAGGTGCACTCTGTGCGCATCTACTGCCCCACCAACCTCCAACTGGCTGTCATTTACCGCCCCCCCAGGGCCAGCCACCACCTTCTTCGACCACTGCACCACCTGGCAACTTCATTTCCTCTCCACTGACATCCACACTATCATGGGTGACTTCAACATACCCATTGATACTTCCCTCTCAGCTGTCACTAAACTTCTATATCTCACTTCCTCCTTCGGCCTCGCTCAATGGTCTTCCGCAGCCACTCACAAAGATTGCCACATACTGAACCTCATCTTCACCAGCCTCGGTTCCCTATCTAACCTCTGTAACTCACCTCTCCCTCTTTCTGACCACAACCTACTTACATTCTCTTTCCTCTCCTCTCCATGTCCACAATCCACGCTCCACAAACTTACACACCCTCGCAGAAATCTTAAACACCTCGATCCACACTCACTCTCTGAATTCCTCCTCCAGCTTACAGACATACTGTAAGTTCTCTACACAATGCGGATGTCACTGCCGCTTTATTTAAAACCACAATAGCTGCAACTCTGGAATCAGTCGCCCTCTCACACATACCAAAGCTCGCAAAATCAACAGACAACCCTGGCACACCAACCTAACCAAAGAACTGAGACCGGGTACCAAGGTTGCTGAGCAGAGATGAAAAGATCACACTCCAATGAGCACTTCATCGCATTCAAACAGACCCTCACTACTTTCAAGGCCACAATCGCCGCAGCAAAACAAAACTTACTTCTCATCTCTCATATCCTCTCTGTCTCACAACCCTAAACATCTATTCAACTATATCAATTCTCTCCTCCATCCTCCAGCACCTCCTTCCTCTCCACTCATCTCAGCTGAAGACTTTGCCTCATTCTTCAAGCAGAAGATTGATAACATCAGAGAAAGCTTTAGCCTACAACCCCTCTTCCTAACTACTCAGCCATCCTCCAAAACCAACTTCTCCACCATTACAGAAGATCAACCTTTTGCCCTAATCTCAAGATCACATCTCACCACCTGTGCACTTGACCTGATCACATCCCACTTCATCCCAAACCTCACCAGTCTTCATCCCAACCCTAACCCATCTTTAACCCATCTCTACAACATATCACGAACAACTGGTGTTTTCCAGTCATGCTTCAAACATGCCGAAATCACACCCATCCTCAAAAAGTCCTCTCTTGACCCATCCTCTGCATCTAGCTATCGCCCAATATCACTTCTCTATGCCTCAAAACTACTAGAACAACATGTCCATCTTGAACTGTCCTCCCACCTCTTTTCTTGCTCCCTCTTCGACCGCTTACAGTCTGGCTTCCGACTGCATCAATCAACTGACACTGCCCTAACTAAAGTCACCAATGACCTGCTGACTGCCAAAGCCGAGCGACACTACTCTGTCCTCCTCCTCTTGTCCTGTGCCTCCTACACTACTCTGTCCTCCTCCTGGACCTGTCTTCTGCCTTATATTACTATGTCCTCCTCCTCCTGGACCTGTCTCTGCCTTGTACACTACTCTCACATCCTCCCCCTGGACCTGTCCTCCTCCTCCTCCTGGACCCGTCCTCTGCCTCCCATATCACTCTGTCCTCCTCCTCCTCCTGGACCTGTCCTCTGCCTCCTACTTTACTCCGTCCTCCGCCTTCTACGCTACTCTTTCATCCTCCTCTTGGACCTGTCCTCTGCCTTTGGCACAGTGGACCACTTCCTATTACTACAGACTCATCTCTTGGCATCACAGACTTAGTCCTATCTTGGATTGCATCATATCTAACAGACCAGACATTCAGTGTCTCCCACTGGCACACCACCTCCTCACTGTGCCCCCTATATGTTGAGGTACCTTCACATTAAGCGACGCTGCAGCGATAGCGACAACGATGCCGATCGCTGCAGCGTCGCTGTTTGATCGCTGGAGAGCTGTCGCACAGACCGCTCTCCAGCGACCAACGATGCCGAGGTCCCTGGGTAACCAGGGTAAACATTGGGTTACTAAGCGCAGGGCCGCGCTTAGTAACCCGATGTTTACCCTGGTTACCAGCGTAAAATGTAAAAAAAACAAACAGTACATACTTACATTCGCGTCCCCCGGCGTCCGCTTCCTGCACTGACTGAGCGCCGGCCCTAACAGCAGAGCAGTGACGTCACCGCTGTGCTGTACTTTCACTTTCACTTTACGGCGCTCAGTCAGTGTGGGAAGCGGACGCCGGGGGACGCGAAGGTGAGTATGTACTGTTTGTTTTTTTTTCATTTTACGCTGGTAACCAGGGTAAACATCGGGTTACTAAGCGCGGCCCTGCGCTTAGTAACCCGATGTTTACCCTGGTTACCAGTGTAAAACATCGCTGGTATCGTTGCTTTTGGTGTCAAACACGACGATACACGCCGGTCTGACAACCAAATAAAGTTCTGAACTTTGTTCAACGACCAGCGATATCACAGCAGGATCCTGATCGCTGCTGCGTGTCAAACTAAACGATATCGCTAGCCAGGACGCTGCAACGTCACGGATCGCTAGCGATATCATTTAGTGTGAAGGTACCTTTGGAGTCCTGCAAGGTTCAGTCCTAGGGCCTCCTACTCCATTTACACCCTCGCCCTAGGACAGCTCATAGGATCTCATGGCTTTCAGCATCAACTCTATGCTGATGACACAGTTCTACCTCTCTGGACCAGATATCACCTCCTTACTAACCAAAATCCCACAATGTCTGTCCACTGTTTCAGATTTCTTTTCTGCTCGATTTCTAAAACTTAATATGGATAAAACACAATTCATCGTCTTCCCCCATCTCACTCAACTCCCCCAACAGACCTATCCATTAAAGTAAATGGCTGCTCATTCTCCCCAGTCCCACAAGCTCGCTGCCTCGGGGTAACCCTGATTTCTCCTTCAAACCCCGTTATCCATGCCCTTTCCACTTCCTGCTGAATTCAACTCAAAAATATTTTCCGAATCCATACATTCCTCAACCAAGAATCTGAAAAAACCCTAGTCCATGCAATCATCATCTCCTGCCTTGACTACTGCAACCTCCTGCTCTGTGGCCTCCCCTCTAACACTCTCGCACCCCTCCAATCTATTATAAACTCTGCTGCCCAACTAATCCACCTGTCCCCCTCTATTCCCCGGCCTCTCCCCTCTGTCAATCCCGTCACTGGCTCCCCATTACCCAGAGGCTCCAGTACAAAATCCTAACCATGACATACAAAGCCATCCACAACCTGTCTTCTCCATACATCTGTGACCTCGTCTCCTGGTACTTACCTGCACGCAACCTCCGATCCTCACAAGATCTTCTGTATTCCCCTCTTATCTCCTCTTCGCACAATCGCATACAAGATTTCTCCCGCACGTCCCCCCTACTCTGGAACTCTCCACCAACATATCAGACTCTCACCTATTGCGGAAATCTTCAAAAAGAAACTGAAGACCCACCTCTTCCGACAAGCCTACAACCTGTAGTAACCACCGATCAACCAAACCACTGCACGACCAGCTCTATCCTCACCTGCTGTATCCTCACCAATCTCTTGTAGATTGTGAGCCCTCGCGGGCAGGGTCCTCTCTCCTCCTGTACCAGTCGTGACTTATTGTTTAAGATTACTGAAGGTGTTTATTATGTATACCCCTCCTCACATGTAAAGCGCCATGGAATAAATGGTGCTATAATAATAAATAAGAATAACAATAATAACAGGTTTTCTGGGTGTCACGTTGCACTTCTTCCCCAGGTTTTAGCAAAAATGAATTATTGCCATATTTGTGGCAACAATGTATCAGTAATTATGCTATATGCCACATTGATACTTTTTCTCACTTTCGCAAAGTGTAAAAAAAATACAGGGAATAAAAAGATGAGATATTCCTTTGCGCCCAAAAGACTTTGCAGCATAAAGGAAAATAACTGTGGACGCGCTGCCACCTGCAAGTCGCAGGAAATCTAAATTCACTGCATTCATTGAAAATAAGGTGTCAGTGCAAAGTGAGAGTCACAAGGAAACCACATCTAATTTGATTGTTGTTTAGATGTGTAGTCTGGAGCCACTATAACAGCAGTCTGGATGTGTAGTCTGTAGCCCCCTATAACAACAGTCTGGATGTGTAATCTGGAGCCCCCCTATAACAGCAGTCTGGATGCGTAATCTGGAGCCCAACCATAACAGCAGTCTGGATGTGTAATCTGGACCCCCCTATAACAGCAGTTTGGATGTGTAGTCTGGAGCCCCCCTATAACAGCAGTCTGGATGTGTAATCTGGAACCCCCCCTATAATAGCGGTCTGGATGTGTAATCTGGAGCCCCCCCCCCCCCATAACAGCAGTCTGGATGTGTAATCTGGAGCCACCCCCCCTATAAAAGCAGTCTGGATGTGTAATCTGGAGCCCCCCCATAACAGCAGTCTGGATGTGTAATCTGGACCCCCTATAACAGCAGTCTGGATGTGTAGTCTGGAGCCCCCCTATAACAGCAGTCTGGATGTGTAATCTGGAGCCCCCCTATAATAGCAGTCTGGATGTGTAATCTGGAGCCCCCCCCCCCATAACAGCAGTCTGGATGTGTAATCTGGACCCCCTATAACAGCAGTCTGGATGTGTAATCTGGAGCCCCCCCCCCCATAACAGCAGTCTGGATGTGTAATCTGGACCCCCCTATAACAGCAGTCTGGATGTGTAGTCTGCAGCCCCCCTATAACAGCAGTCTGGATGTGTAATCTGGAGCCCCCCTATAATAGCAGTCTGGATGTGTAATCTGGAGCCCCCCCCCCATAACAGCAGTCTGGATGTGTAATCTGGAGCCCCCCCATAACAGCAGTCTGGATGTGTAATCTGGAGCCACCCCCCCCCCCCCCTATAAAAGCAGTCTGGATGTGTAATCTGGAGCCCGCCTATAACAGCAGTCTGGATGTGTAGTTTAGAGCACACCCAAACTTAAGTAGGACTGGAGATCAGCGAGACTATGGCAGCCGTGGACAGTCCACAGGGATGGGGTCAGCTGCGCACAGTGGTGATTACATGGGTGGAGTGTTTGTCCTCAGTATAACATTCATATAACTGTATTACAAATCTTTTGTGTTTGGGCTTCACACTGGATCAGCGCAGTGACAGACGATCAGGGAGTACAAGGCAGACATTCCCCCACTCCTAAGGAATTAGGAATCTGTTAATTACACAAGATCAAAATGAGAAAACCACAATCAATTAAAGAGAACCGGTCATCTAATTCATGCTGCTGCCCATCAAGGATAACAGCAGGGGGGAAAAATGGCACAGATACCACCGCTGCCACCAGTCTGTCAAGGATGACACTAGAAAGATTTCACAGATCCTACTGCTGCCACCAGTTTGTCAGGAGACGCAACTCCGCTGCTTCCAGTCGTCGGGACAATTACACAATTGACTGCCGAGTGTTGTACATGGCCTCGGCTGCTTCCACTACTAGGCCGGTTATTGGGGAACTCTAGCTCATGGAATATAATATATATATATATATATCTACACTCACTGGCCACTTTATTAGGTACACCTGTCCAACTTCTTGTTAACACTTAATTTCTAATCAGCCAATCACATGGCGGCAACTCAGTGCATTTAGGCATGTAGACATGGTCAAGACAATCTCCTGCAGTTCAAACCGAGCATCAGTATGGGGAAGAAAGGTGATTTGAGTGCCTTTGAACGTGGCATGGTTGTTGGTGCCAGAAGGGCTGGTCTGAGTATTTCAGAAACTGCTGATCTACTGGGATTTTCACGCACAACCATCTCTAGGGTTTACAGAGAATGGTCCGAAAAAGAAAAAAAATCCAGTGAGCGGCAGTTCTGTGGGCGGAAATGCCTTGTTGATGCCAGAGGTCAGAGGAGAATGGGCAGACTGGTTCGAGCTGATAGAAAGGCAACAGTGACTCAAATCGCCACCCGTTACAACCAAGGTAGGCCTAAGAGCATCTCTGAACGCACAGTGCGTCGAACTTTGAGGCAGATGGGCTACAGCAGCAGAAGACCACACCGGGTACCACTCCTTTCAGCTAAGAACAGGAAACTGAGGCTACAATTTGTACAAGCTCATCGAAATTGGACAGTAGAAGATTGGAAAAACGTTGCTTGGTCTGATGAGTCTCGATTTCTGCTGCGACATTCGGATGGTAGGGTCAGAATTTGGCGTAAACAACATGAAAGCATGGATCCATCCTGCCTTGTATGGAGCATCTTTGGGATGTGCAGCCGACAAATCTGCGGCAACTGTGTGATGCCATCATGTCAATATGGACCAAAATCTCTGAGGAATGCTTCCAGCACCTTGTTGAATCTATGCCACGAAGAATTGAGGCAGTTCTGAAGGCAAAAGGGGGTCCAACCCGTTACTAGCATGGTGTACCTAATAAAGTGGCCGGTGAGTGTATAATATATATATATATATATATATATATATATATATATATATATATATATATATATATATATATATATATATATATATATATACACACACACACACATATATATACATATATATATATACACACATATATACATATATATACACATATATACACATACAGGTCCTTCTCAAAAAATTAGCATATAGTGTAAAATTTCATTATTTACCATAATGTAATGATTACAATTAAACTTTCATATATTATAGATTCATTATCCACCAACTGAAATTTGACAGGTCTTTTATTGTTTTAATACTGATGATTTTGGCATACAACTCCTGATAACCCAAAAAACCTGTCTCAATAAATTAGCATATTTCACCCGGCCAATCAAATAAAAGTGTTTTTTAATAACAAACAAAAAAAACAACAAATAATAATGTTCAGTTATGCACTCAATACTTGGTCGGGAATCCTTTGGCAGAAATGACTGCTTCAATGCGGCGTGGCATGGAGGCAATCAGCCTGTGACACTGCTGAGATGTTATGGAGGCCCAGGATGCTTCAATAGCGGCCTTAAGCTCATCCAGAGTGTTGGGTCTTGCGTCTCTCAACTTTTTCTTCACAATATCCCACAGATTCTCTATGGGGTTCAGGTCAGGAGAGTTGGCAGGCCAATTGAGCACAGTAATACCATGGTCAGTAAACCATTTACCAGTGGTTTTGGCACTGTGAGCAGGTGCCAGGTCGTGCTGAAAAATGAAATCTTCATCTCCATAAAGCATTTCAGCCGATGGAAGCATGAAGTGCTCCAAAATCTCCTGATAGCTAGCTGCATTGACCCTGCCCTTGATGAAACACAGTGGACCAACACCAGCAGCTGACATGGCACCCCACACCATCACTGACTGTGGGTACTTGACACTGGACTTCAGGCATTTTGGCATTTCCTTCTCCCCAGTCTTCCTCCAGACTCTGGCACCTTGATTTCCGAATGACATGCAAAATTTGCTTTCATCAGAAAAAAGTACTTGGGACCACTTAGCAACAGTCCAGTGCTGCTTCTCTGTAGCCCAGGTCAGGCGCTTCTGCCGCTGTTTATGGTTCAAAAGTGGCTTGACCTGGGGAAATGCTGAAATGCTTTATGGAGATGAAGATTTCATTTTTCAGCACGACCTGGCACCTGCTCACAGTGCCAAAACCACTGGTAAATGGTTTACTGACCATGGTATTACTGTGCTCAATTGGCCTGCCAACTCTCCTGACCTGAACCCCATAGAGAATCTGTGGGATATTGTGAAGAAAAAGTTGAGAGACGCAAGACCCAACACTCTGGATGAGCTTAAGGCCGCTATTGAAGCATCCTGGGCCTCCATAACATCTCAGCAGTGTCACAGGCTGATTGCCTCCATGCCACGCCGCATTGAAGCAGTCATTTCTGCCAAAGGATTCCCGACCAAGTATTGAGTGCATAACTGAACATTATTATTTGATGGTTTTTTTGTTTGTTATTAAAAAACACTTTTATTTGATTGGACGGGTGAAATATGCTAATTTATTGAGACAGTTTTTTTGGGTTATCAGGAGTTGTATGCCAAAATCATCAGTATTAAAACAATAAAAGACCTGACAAATTTCAGTTGGTGGATAATGAATCTATAATATATGAAAGTTTAATTGTAATCATTACATTATGGTAAATAATGAAATTTTACACTATATGCTAATTTTTGGAGAAGGACCTGTATATACACACACACACACACACACACACACACCATGGTATGGTGACTGCCAACTCCACAATAACAAAAAGGAACCAATAGCTGCCACCACGAATCGTTTATAAAGGCCGATTGGACACCAGTTACAGGTAATGTGTGGCTTCAGGGGTGCGGCTTACAGAGCAAAGGGTACAGAACTATTACCGGTACATTTTATATATTTAAGCCAAAAAAGTAGGCAGTGTTTATAACAAGTGTACAAAGAGGATACAAAATTGGGACAAAACAAAATGGTCTATACAACTACATATAATAAAGGGATAAAAAAAGAAAATTACTAAACCAATGTCACAGAAATGGCTCAGAGCTTAGCAGAGGGAGGTACTCCTTAAGAAAAACAGACAAAACTACAGTAAGCTGCACCTTCCAGGACTGACAAAATACAAAAACCCAAGTTCTACTTATGATTAGATCAAGGTCACGCCAACATACCTCCCCTTGGTGAGCTTATATGGGGGGTTGGTTGTGGGATATGCTAGGTCTTTTAGAAGTTTATGAGATCCCCAACTTTCATGATATCTTTTCCCTGGCAGGAGAAATTGTTATGTTTCCTTTTGCAAATTTACCTAACTATAGAGATGAAACATGGCATGGATAGCATCATCCATTGGTCCGAAATTAAATTGGAGGGTTAGAATGGCCTTACTGTAATGTGAGTGAATGTGTTATGTTAGTCCCTCTACTAAATCCTTGACAAAAATTTGGTGGAACATCAGGAGTCTGGAGGAATGTAAGAAATTTGGATTGATTCCCCGTGGTTTGAGAATACAAACATTCACAGCATGTGAAGTAGATACGGAGTATAAGTTGGTCTGGGGGCAAGGCCTGCAGATTGAGCATGACCGGTCAGTATTGAGTACACCGAGAAGATATGAAAAACAAGGAGGCTAAACTAAGCACGTTTGACCAACAGAGTCTGGTTGTTCCATTTAAATAACAACCCAATTAACAAATGATCGCTCTGAAAAAGAAATCATTGAAAGGAAATAAAAAATTCCAGAGTTATAAGATGGATTTTGAGAACCAGAGAATTTTAAAATGGACTCACCATGGAAATAGATGGATGAGAATAGTTGACAACAAAGCTGACACTATACCAGCTGTTTGTATCTCAACAGAAAGTGATTTTTTATTCTCAGATGTAAGCGACCCAGAAAGAGTTCAAGGAAAAGTAGACAAAAATCCCCAAAACATCAGAAAGAGAGACAAAAGATTCAGGGACTGGTCCCCCACATACAAGAGGGACACAAGACGAAACAACAGGAGGCGCGAATACAAGAACTGAGTGAGATTTCTGATCCCATGTCCGATGAGTTACAGATTATTAACCTTCCCGCCTATACTCTTATAGTTGCAGAAAAATCTGTGATGTCAAAAATCCTCTCTCCAATGAACAAACTAGACAAATCTGAACTTACTAAGGACCTATACCTTTTCTGAAGGCAACAGACGTTTAAGTTACTCTACCACCAACCATCATTAAGAAACACACTACTTGATTATGAGGTTACCATCACAAGCCACACCTAACTTTTCCCTTCCCCCTGTGATGCAAATAATCTTTGACACAGGGTAGAGAAATTCCAGGGACTCAAATTGGATAAAATATATAACAATCTACCAAAGGATGAGAAAGATGCTCTTCTTAATCTTAAACTTAATGATTTGTTTGTCATAAAGGAAGCAGATAAGGAGGCAATATTGCTGTATAGCCAAAAGATTTGTGTACTGTAGAGTCGAAACGCCAACTCCTAAATACCTCTCATTTCCCGGTACTCCCAACCGATTCAACTCCAGTATTCAAAGCTTCAATGGACAGACTACTTTAACGGCTTTTCAACATGGTATTCTTGATTAAAAAAAAAAGGAGTTTCTCTTCACTGCACAACCTGTGGTGCCCACATTTTACCCATAGATCCATAAGTCCTTAGAGACCCCCCTCCCAGGTATGCCTATTGTTTTGGAGATTGGTGGTTTGTATGAAAGTCCGTGCATCTATTTGGACCATTTCTTACAAACCATTGTTTACTCTTTAAGGCCCCGTCACACTTAGCGACGCTAAAGCGATCCCGACAACGATACGACCTGTCAGGGATCGTTGCTGCGTTGCTATGTGGTCGCTGGTGAGATGTCAAACAGTGAGATCTTCCCAACGACGCAGCAGCGATACGGCGACCTGTAGAACGATGTTGTTGGTCGTTGTGACCCTGTCACATGGCAGCTATTATGACGATTCAGACCTCGATGAGGGACGTCCTGTGTGACGTTGTAGTCAACGAGGTCGTTGGTAAGGTGTCAAACACAGCGATGTGTGCTACCCAGCGGGACCTCAACAATCAAAAAAAGGTCCAGGCCATTCCGACACGACCAGCGATCTCACAGCAGGGGCCTGGTCGCTGCTACGTGTCAAACATAGCGAGATCGCTACTGAGGTCGCTGTTGCGTCACAAAACTTGTGACTCAGCAGCGATCTCGCTAGCGACCTCGCTTAGTGTGACGGGGGCTTTAGGGTCCTATTTAAGAGACTCTTCACACCTTATACAACAATTGGAAAATCTAATACCGGACATCATCCTCATTACTCTCGACATGGCAGTCCTTTTCACTGTCAGGCATGACCTGGGGCTAAAGACTTATGTATTTCCTGATCCTACAAACAAGCAAGGATAGAAAGCACGACTAATTCGTTCTTGATCTATTGAGATTTGGTCTTACCTTTGACCAGGCTTTCTACAGGCAAGTGTCCGGTACAGCTATGGGGGCAAGTTGTGCACCAGCATATGCCAATCTCTACATGGGTTGGTGGGAAAAAGCCGGATTACTTACCGGTAATGCTGTTTAACCCCTTCACCCCCAAGGGTGGTTTGCACGTTAATGACCAGGCCAATTTTTACAATTCTGACCACTGTCCCTTTATGAGGTTATAACTCTGGAATGCTTCAACGGATCCTGGTGATTCTGACATTGTTTTCTCATGACATATTGTACTTCATGATAGTGGTAAAAATTCTTTGATATTACCTGCGTTTATTTGTGAAAAAAACGGAAATTTGGCGAAAATTTTGAAAATTTCGCAATTTTCCAACTTTGAATTTTTATGCAATTAAATCACAGTGATACGTCACACAAAATACTTAATAAGTAACATTTCCCACATGTTTACTTTACATCAGCACAATTTTGGAACCAAAATTTTTTTTTGTTAGGGAGTTATAAGGGTTAAAAGTTGACCAGCAATTTCTCATTTTTACAACACCATTTTTTTTAGGGACCACATCTCATTTGAAGTAGTTTTGAGGGGTCTATATGATAGAAAATACCCAAGTGTGACACCATTCTAAAAACTGCACCCCTCAAGGTGCTCAAAACCACATTCAAGAAGTTTATTAACCCTTCAGGTGTTTCACAGGAATTTTTGGAATGTTTAAATAAAAATGAACATTTAACTTTTTTTCACACAAAATGTATTTCAGCTCCAATTTGTTTTATTTTACCAAGGGTAACAGGGGAAAATGGACCCCAAAAGATGTTGTACAATTTGTCCTGAGTACGCCGATACCCCATATGTGGGGGTAAACCACTGTTTGGGCGCATGACAGAGCTCGGAAGCGAAGGAGCGCGATTTGACTTTTCAATGCAAAATTGACAGGAATTGAGATGGGACGCCATGTTGCGTTTGGAGAGCCCCTGATGTGCCTAAACATTGAAACCCCCCACAAGTGACACCATTTTGGAAAGTAGACCTCCTAAGGAACTTATCTAGAGGTGTGATGAGCACTTTGACCCACCAAATGCTTCACAGAAGTTTATAATGCAGAGCCGTAAAAATGAAACAAATTTTTTCCCACAAAAAATTATTTTTTAGCCCCCAGTTTTGTATTTTCCCGAGGGTAACAGGAGAAATTGGACCCCAAAAGTTGTTGTCCAATTTGTCCTGAGTACGCTGATACCCCATATGTGGGGGGGGGGGGGAACCACCGTTTGAGCGCATGGCAGAGCTCGGAAGGGAAGGAGCATCATTTGGAATGCAGACTTAGATGGATTGGTCTGCAGGCGTCACATTGCGTTTGCAGAGCCCCTAATGTACCTAAACAGTAAAACCTCCCCACAAGTGACACCATTTTAGAAAGTAGACCCCCTAAGGAACTCATCTAGATGTGTTGTGAGAGCTTTTAACCCCCAAGTGTTTCACTAGTTTATAATGCAGAGCCGTGCAAATAAAAAATATTTTTTTTTCCACAAAAATTATTTTTTAGCCCCCAGTTTTGTATTTTCCCAAGGGTAACAGGAAAAATTGGACCCCAAAAGTTGTTCTCCAATGTGTTCCGAGTACGCTGATACCCCATATGTTGGGGTAAACCCCTGTTTGGGCGCACGGGAGAGCTCGGAAGGGAAGGAGCACTGTTTTACTTTTTCAACGCAGAATTGGCTGGAATTGAGATCGGACGCCATGTCGCGTTTGGAGAGCCCCTGATGTGCCTAAACAGTGGAAACCCCCCAATTATAACTGAAACCCTAATCCAAACACACCCCTAACCCTAATCCCAACAGTAACCCTAACCACACATCTAACCCAGACACACCCCTAACCCTAATCCCAACCCTATTCCCAACCGTAAATGTAATCCAAACCCTAACTATAACTTTAGCCCCAACCCTAACCCTAACTTTAGCCCCAACCCTAACTGTAGCCTTAACCCTAGCCCCAACCCTAACCCTAATGGGAAAATGGAAATAAATTTTTAAAATTTTTCCCTAACTAAGCGGGTGATGAAGGGGGGTTTGATTTACTTTTATAGTGGGTTTTTTAGCGGATTTTTATGATTGGCAGCCGTCACACACTGAAAGACGCTTTTTATTGCAAAAAATATTTTTTGCGTTACCACATTTTGAGAGCTATAATTTTTTCATATTTGAGTCCACAGAGTCATGTGAGGTCTTGTTTTTTGCGGGACGAGTTGACGTTTTTATTGGTAACATGTTCGGGCACGGGAGATTTTTTTGATCGCTTTTTATTCCGATTTTTGTGAGGCAGAATGACCAAAAGCCAGCTATTCATGAATTTCTTTTGGGGGAGGCGTTTATGCCGTTCCGCGTTTGGTAAAATTGATAAAGCAGCTTTATTCTTCGGGTCAGTACGATTACAGCGATACCTCATTTATATCAATTTTTTTATGTTTTGGCGCTTTTATACGATAAAAACTATTTTATAGAAAAAATAATTATTTTGTCATCGCTTTATTCTGAGGACTATAACTTTTTTATTTTTTCACTGATGATGCTGTATGGCAGCTCGTTTTTTGCGGGACAAGATGACGTTTTCAGCGGTACCATGGTTCTTTATATCCGTCTTTTTGATCGCGTGTTATTCCACTTTTTGTTTGGTGGTATGAGAATGCGTTGTTTTTTGCCTTTTTTTATTTTTTACGGTGTTCACTAAAGGGGTTAACTAGTGATATAGTTTTATAGGTGGGGTCGTTACGGACGCGGCGATACTAAATATGTGTACTTTTATTGTTTGATTTTTTTTAATTTAGATAAAGAAATGTATTTATGGGAATATTTTTTTTTTTTTTTTTACACATATGGAATTTTTTTTTTAACTTTTTTACTTTGTCCCGGGGGGGACATCACAGATCGCTGATCTGACAGTTTGCACAGCACTCAGTTCCAGCGCTGCAGGCTTACCAGAGCCTGGTCTGCACCCGGAAGTAATCCCTGCAGGACCCGGATGCAGCCCCGCGGCCATTTTGGATCCGGGGCCTGCAGGGATAGGAGGTAAGAGACCCTCGCAGCAGCGCGATTACATCGCGTTGCTTCGGGGGTCTCAGGGAAGCACGCAGGGAGCCCCGTGACCGCTCCTGGCACATAGTGACGGATGTCAGCTGTGATAATCAGATGACACCCGGCCGCGATCCCCCCGTGAGCGCGGCCGATCGCGCTGGACGTACTATTCCGTCCTTGGGAATTAGGGCCCACCCCACATGGACGGAATAGTACGTCCAATGGCAGAAAGGGGTTAATGAATCCACGACAGCACCCACTGGAGAGAGAGGGATCCGCCCCAAGGAACAGGAAACCTACAGAAGAGAATAAAAGTGATGGTCCGCCTCTCCTCCTCAGTTTAGATTTCAGAGTACCCAGAGGACAGCCAGTATTAGACCAAGTATTTATCATTTACATTTAAAACTTATCTACTTTACAAAGGAAGTAATTCAATTGGTATATATCATATTAATCATTAGGGAGGGATGTGACTGGGTGCTGTCGTGGACTCATTAAAAGAGCATTACCGGTAAGTAATCCGGCTTTTTACCCTTCGCCATGACGGCACCCACTGGAGAGATTTCCAGAGACCATCACCTAGGGGGTACCACCGTGCTGAGGACAGTCCTGCCAAAGTTTAGGTCAGAAGTTGATGAAAGATCAAGCCTATAGTGGTTATAGAAGGTAGAAGGAGCCAACCACATTGCCCGCCTTACATATGTCCTCAATTGGAACGTTTCCCCTTTCAGCCCAAGAAGATGCCATAGCTCTGGTGGAATGTGATTTAATGCCTTCTGGAGGTTCCTTATTTTTCATGGAGTAGGCCAGCCTGATAGTGTCTCTAATCCACCGTGATAAGGTGCCCCTCGTGACTCCATACTCCCTTTTTGCCCTGGAAGGATATTAACAGAGCCCTACACTGCCTTCAACTACTAGTTCTTTCAATATATTGTAAAGCTAATCTCCTGACATCGAGAGTGTGAAATTTTTGTTCCTGCGGAGTGGAGGGGTCTTTAAAGAAAGTGGGGAGATTAATTTCTTGTGATCTATGGAATTTCCCTGCTACCTTAGTGAGGTATAAGGGGTCTGGTTTTAAAATTAACCTATCCTGAAATAGGGTGGACCTATTGATAGGTCCTGAATGTCGCTGACTCTCCTTGCCGATGTCAGTGCTACTAAGAAGGCCGTTTTTAGCGACAGGTGTTTTAGAGGTGCCCTGTCTATAGGCTCAAACGAAGGTTCTGTTAGAGAGTGTAGGACTAGGTTTAGATCCCAGGGAGATTCTCTAGGTATGTGGACAGGAGTAACTCGTTCACAGGCCATGATAAAACGGGACACCCATTTATTCCCTGCAACATTATGGCCATAGAGGGCGCCTAGAGCGGATACTTTGACTTTCAGTGTATTTTCAGAAAGACCTAACTCTTTCCCTTTTTGTAGAAATTCTAAGATAGCTCTTATCGGGATCTCTGAGGGGTCGTAATTTGTATGAAACTGAAGATTTTTTTTTTCCATATTTTGGCAGATCTTTGTAGTAGTTGCTATGCAGGAGTGTATCGATTAGCCCCTTTAAAAAACCCTAGAACTTAGTATTTGCCTTTCAAATTCCAGGCCGTCAAGTGGAGGTTGTCCACTTGGGGGTGGAAGAAAGGTCCCTGAGAGAGTAGGTCTGGGATTGAGGGAAGGACCCATGGGTCTGTCACCGACATTGTTTGTAGGCACGAGAACCACGGTCTTTTGGGCCAAAATGGTGCTATTAATAATATCCTGGCCTGCTCTTCTCTGATTTTCCGTATGACTTGAAGTAGAATTATCGGAGGGAAGGCATATGCTAGATTGTATTTCCAAGGTATTTGAAGAGCATCTAGAATGTCTGGGTGGTCTGCACAGGACCGAGATGCAAACTTCTGCACTTGTCTGTTTTGTCTCGTAGCGAACAGGTCTATCTGAGGATGGCCCCATAGTAACACTATCTTGTGGAAAATGCGAGGATTTTAGGCACCATTGTACTGTTGTAGAATGTATCGACTTAGGAAGTCCGCCTGTTGATTGTTCTCTCCCTTGATGTGAAGGGCAGAGAGATCGATGTTTTTTGGCCAGGTTCAAGATCTTTTCTGCTGAAGACATTAGAGCGTCTGATCGAGTACCCCCTTGTTTGTTTAGGTATGCCACTGTCGTAGTGTTGTCTGAAAAAACTCTGACCAGTGTTTTCCTCAAAGCTGTGGAAGAAATTGACGTAATGCATAGTTTACTGCGTTTAGTTCTTTTCGGTTGGATGAAAATCGGGTTTCCGCTTTATTCCATATCTCCTGGCAAAACTTATCTCCCATATGTGCGCCCCATCCGTGGGGAGTAGCATCAGTAGTTAAAGTATGGGATGGTGTTATTACCCAAGGGACACCCCCGCTAAATGTTTACTATCTAACCACCATATTAAGGAAGCTAGGACTCCCTGCGATAAAGTTATCTTTGATTCGAGGTGGCCAAGTTGTTTCTCCTCCCAAAGAATTTGATGTTGCAGTGTCCGGGTATGGTATTGTGCCCACTGGACAGCTGGAGTACAAGAAGAAAGGGATGCTAACAAGGACATTGTTTCCCTTAGAGACATTCGAGGTTTATTAATCACAGCAGTTACTTTATTTTTTTATTAGTGATATTTTTACCTGAGGGAGTAGACATCTTTGTTTTGTAGAATCTAGATGAAACCATAAAAATGTCTGGAGGGAAAGTGGGATGAGTCTGGATTTTTCGAAGTTGATGATCCAGCCCATATCCAGTAAAGATGAGAGAGTGTAAGCTAAACTGTTAGCACACTGAACAGTCAAATTTCCAACAACTAAAAAGTCATCCAAGTAGGGGATGATTAAAGTGTCTTTTTGACGAAGGTAAGCCATCATCTCTAACATCACTTTTGTGAAGATCCTTGGTGCCATGGAGAGGCCAAAGGGCATGGCCGTGTACTGGAAATGATGGATTTCCCCTTCGAGTGTTACTGCGACCATGAAGTATCTTTGGTGTCTGTTATGGATAGGGAGATGGTAATATGCATCTTTTAAATCTAAATCAATACCACCCATCTTACAGTTTGGAAAATGGAGCTTAATGGTGGATCTAATGGATTCCATTTTAAATTTATGGTTTTGAATGAATGTATTAAGCTTTTTAAGATTTATAATTGTTCTAAATGAACCATCGGGTTTAGGGATTAGAAATAATGGAGAGTAGAAACCGCTTCCTTCTTGCCCCTTTGGAATTTTCACTAAGACATTTTTATCTATCAGGCTTTGAATTTCGGTCAGCACTTGAACAGACGTTTGTGCACCGACGACCGGCGTACGCCGGGGAACTGTGAATTCCGGTCCACACATAGGTGGCGCATGCGCACCGTGACATGGGAGATGCTGGACATCTGCCGCCATTCTGACTTGCCGCGCGCCAGCTAGTACTCATTTATATATGTATGCACTAACCATCGTCTAGCACACGTACCTCTGAGGAAGACACATTGTGGGGCTTCTTTGACCAGTGTGTGTATAGGGGCTGATGATCATGGAGTGATAAGTATATATGCTGGCTCTTCTGTAATTGTATATAGTCGATTCTGTGCGGTTGGACTATGCTCATATCTGATCTATAAGGGTTCTCTATTCTGGCATACCTTTGTCCCTTGATTATCGTGCATAGGTTCTGTGCTGGCAGCATGTTGCCGATTTGATTTTTGATACAGCTTGGCTAATGTATGTTCATTAAGCAATAATACTACTACGTGTTTTTACATTTGCCTTTTTTTATCTGTCCTCTTATTTTGATATTGCACACACTATCCTGGTCTCAGAGTCCATTAGAACCATATCGGCTTGTTCTGGTAGGATTCTTAAGGCTGTGTGCACACGTAGCAGATTTTTCGTGTTTTTTTCGCGGTTTTTCGCTATAAAAATGCTGTAACACCGCGAAAAAAATGCTCACATTAAGCATCCTATTTAATAGAATGCAATCCGCATTTTTTGTGCACATGCTGTTTTTTTTTCCTGAGCAGAATCGCATTCCAGAAAAAAACGCAGCATGTTCATTAAATTTGCGGAATCGCGGGGGTTCCGCCCACCATGCGGGAAGTAAGCAGATCATGTGCGGTTGGTGCCCAGGGTGGAGGAGAGGAGACTCTCCTCCACGGACTGGGCACCATATAATTGTTAAAAAAAAAAAAAAAAAATTAAAATAAAAAATCGTGATATACTCACCCTCTGATGGCCCCGGAGTCTTCCCGCCTCTCAGCGGTGCACGCGGCGGCATCCATTCCCAGCGATGCTGTGTGTGAAGGACCTGCGATGACGTCGCGGTCACGTGACCGCGACGTCATCGAAGGTCCTGCACACAAAGCATCTACTATTGATGCTGCATAGGCTGCATCAATAGTAAAAAGTTTCCGCGACAATTCTGCAACGTGTGTACTTAGCCTTACAGCCATAAGGCGTTTTTAATTGGTTTTAAATGTATGGTCTTTCACATGTGATTTGATGTGTTAAATAAAGATACTTGCATTATTATGGTAATCCCAGTATATGCACACTTCTTTTCTTTCTTTTGTTTCATATTTGACTAATATTGATCCCAATACTATTGGGTGGTGCCAACTATTTCAATATCTTTAGGTTTGTCCCTTGGCTACAAAGCAAAAAATATATATCCCACAAATATCGGATCGATGCAAACCCCAATATTCATACCTTACCACTGGCTCCAAAGTGTCTCAGACAAAGCTATTTGAACAGAGGACGCTCTTGCCTTGGAAGTGTACTTTTCCGCCCCTAAATAAACAATTCCCAGTCTTAGTGGCTAGTTCCCAGAGAAGATATCATGTTTTAATTACCTGGTCACTGGAGAAAGTCCATACTTCAATGAATCCCATATGTTTAAAGTGAGGAGTATATGTCCCTTCTCTGGAGAGGTCTTGATGCATTTTACATTTTCTCTATGACACTGCACAAAATACAGGCAGCATTAAAGGAGCAGCAGATATATATTTCAAGTACTGGTTGTGTACTGCATGTGACAGCAATCTCCTGTATGCTTTATCTGTCTGGCCTATGGGATAGGGTGGCAAGCCTTTTCTTACAAAGAAAAACATCAGACTACGTTTTGCTAAAACCTACTTCAAGTCTGCCAAAAGCATGCGGGAAGTGTTATGGTCTGAGGAGACCAAGTTTTAAACTTTTCGGCTATAATTCTAAAAGGTAAAAAGCCAACACTGTGCATCACCAAAAGAGCACCATACACACAGTAAAGCATGGTGGTGAAGCATTGTGTTTTGTGGCCATTTTTCAGCAGCTGGAACTAGGACTTTAGTCAAATTGGAGGAAAATATTAACAGTTCCAAATACTAGTCAATTTTGCATTAAAACCTTCAAGCTTTAGATGAATTTCACCTTCCAGCACAACAAAGGGGCTAAGAGACCTCCAAATCATTAAAGAACGGCTTTGCAGAAGAAAATTAAAAGTTTTGTAATGGCCCAGCCCAAGCCCAGAAAATCTGTTGGTCACCTTAAGAGGGTGCTGTAGACCAGAGATGCTCCTGCAATCTGACAAAGGTGGAGCTACAAGGAAGAACGGGCTACAATCACCAATTCTAGATGTGCCACACAGATTCCTACCCAAAAATGGAACGTGGTCATGAATTCAAAGGGGACTTTAACAAAGCATTAGTGTAAAGGTGTGGAGATTTATTTAGAGCAGATTTTCATTTTATATTTTTCCACTCGAAAAGATTGGTATAATTTTTTTTACAATACAAAAACCTGTTTTTAAAAAAATATTTTAACAGTTGTGTAGACTTTTTACATCCACTCTACAATTAGGACTTGTGTGAAAATGTGATGCAAATTTATGCATAACATATCCTAATGGGTTCAGAAACTTTCAAACAATACCGTATACAATTTGTCAGCGCTCCAGGAGGAATAACAGAGAGCTGAATGGTCATAAATGATAAATCTATAGAAGAAATAAAACAGACAGGATTTTGTAACAAGTTTCAGATTTATTTCTCGGCTCCCCCCTCCCCATGTAAACATTGCGTTTCAAGCCTTTTAATTAAACAATCATAAGGTAATACGGGTTTCCGGTTCGCGTGAACGGGATCCTTCTCATAGACCGGAAGATTAAATAATTTGTAGATAAGTGTTCCCTTCCATGCAGGTGTAACCTGACACAATAAAACCACTATACAAAAAAAAAAACAGACTCACAATAAGTCGCCGGAAACTAAAAGATAAGTGGGATCCGCGGCGCTCGATATGTTCAGTATAAAAAGCATAAAGCTGCGTGAGCGCATCCTCGCTGCATCATGACTTTACTGCAAGTTTTGCTCCTCAAGGTGCCGCTTGCGGGAAGCATTGGAACAGTAAAACAGAAAAGGCACTTGGCTCTACAGCTACGTATCCTTCATTAAACGCCTATGTGGCTACATTATGGTGGAACTACGCCTCCCAGCGTGCTGAGGGTTGTAGTGTCACCGGAGCTAGGCAAGCATAAGTTGAAGATCACAGTCTACAGTAAACACTTTATAAGTTAGGCGGGTGGTCGACTTGGTTAAATCTGCTGTGAGATCCCTTATTAATGGATGGGGGTCCCACATTCAGAAGAGGTTTTTTTTTTTTCCCTGGAGGACCCAGCACTTTATGCAATACTTGGATTGCCCATTTATGAGAACTATGCAGGTCTTCTTTCCTCCTGTGATAGCGCCGCAGGGAAACACTTGTTCTCAAGGTTCCACACAGCTGATCACTTGGGGTTCTAGCAGGAATTTTGTTTCCAGAGTCTTAAAAAAGTACAAGTGATAACTTACAATTCTAGTCCAACCAATATTGGGGTCTTGTAGGGAGCAGAACTGAGCGCCACCCCTTGGGCACACCTAGTATTGCGGTACCAGCAAAGGTCCCGTCCTTGGTTTTTAGCCTTTAGGTCTGTACTGGCTCCATATTATAATACCCAACCAATATCACAGCATCTTCCTCCTCATCCCCTGGGCAATACACATATCCTCCGCATCTACAAGTTTTCAATAAAGCGTCATCATTATAAGGTTATAATAGACGGTGGAGCAGAATAAGTTCTGCAACTTCCAACAAGGTCTTTATGTTTTTTTTTTTTTTTTTAAGCTTCTATAGGTAAAAGGTGAAAAACTACATCCACTGACAGCAAGCAGAGATCTTGGGGAAATGTGAAAATAAATATTAGAAAGTTTAATGTCTTTCTGTTATAGAATGATGACGCTTTATTTCTTGCAGACTGGACTATTAGTTCTGGATCAAAAACCTTCCTCAAACCCTCACACGTCCCCTACCTTCTCCGAATGCAGTCATTTAAAGGGGTCATCCAGGAATAGCAAAAAATGGCTGCTAGAGATTATCAAAAAGATTCCCACAACACCCTTTTCCATGGTACACGTTGGTAGTCCATGGCCGACGATCAGAGCCGCGTTCTGGAATCCCCGGCACTTCCTCTGATTTGCAGGCCCAGCATGATGTCATAGCTGTGTCATAACGGGAGGATGACATCACGGCTGCCTACTAATCAGAAGAAGGGCAAGGAATGGAGCTAGTTCGGTAACTATGTTCTACTAACACAGTGGTTCGGCAAATCTTTTTCTCAACTCTAATGGCCGATTTCTTATTTAAAAAAAAAAAAAAAAAAAAGAGTCATCCCTCGTAATAGGCATTGCAGTTCAGTCGCCATTGAGTTCAGTTGAGCTGAGTTGCAACAACAGACAACGCATATCAGGTGTTGTCATGTTTGTCAAATCCTGGACAGCCCCTTTAACAAGCAGCTTTCCTTCTAATGTAAAATCTCTACCTGATCTGCTCGGATATAAATCCACTGCTGCTCCACAACCGGCCCCCGAAAGTGACCTCTCTCCTTAAAAGAAGAGAAAAAAAATGCATATCTGCCTCCTTCAAAAAAAAACAAACAAACAATGCCACCCCTGACTATAGGTTGTATTTGGTATTGCAGCTCAGCTCCACCAAAGTGAATACGGCAGTTCTGCAATATCATCCACAGTCTGTAGAGGGGAGGCGGAAGTGATTTTTTGTTAAAATGTTTTTTTTTCCCTTATTAAAACCAGGAGACAATTTGAGAATTTAGCACGAGAGCTGTTAATCACAGATTTAAGTATATAAAAACAAAACAAAAAATAACCCTAGGAAAAAAATTATTGCAGATCGTATACACCTCACCAGATCCAAAACGCACACCGAGGTTACAAACACACGGGAATGAGACGACGGCAGTGCCCAGATGCCATGAACAATCCTATATATCTGGGGGGGAATAAGAATGACGACAGATAAGTACAAGCACCAAAGTACTGAAGCCGGATAAGAAACATTCACATTAACAGTTCCTAGGGTGTGAAGACTAATGCAACGTACCGGCCTGGATCACCATCATGGATCCAATACTGCTCATGGCAAAACACGGAGTACACGAGGCGAGTTTAATAAACTGACATTACACACAGCGAGTACCGGACCTCGGCGCTTCCTGCGTTACATTGTGTCGTGTGCTGCACAGCGAGATTTCCCTACCCCTAAAAAAGCTGACGGACAATACCGGGAGGTCGGATTGGCGGTAATATGGGGTGACGGTGTTGGGGATTTGGTTCCTGAGGTCTCCACGACTCGTTAAGCAGCCCGTGCAGCGGAAGGCAAGTGTCGGTGTTTTACGGGATTCTCTTGGCGTCTTCGAGGCAACTACAGAACGCGCCACTGCATGATGCTCATGTCTTTGCCGCCGGTAGAGATTAAATGGCTGTCCTCCAGCAAAAAGCTGACATTGGTGACGTGGCTGCTGTGGCCACAGTAAGCGTGGCTGGATGTCTGCAAAATAAACCAAGTGCGCATAGTAGGAGAGAATTAAAAAAAAAGTTTCAAATATTTATAAGAAAAAAATACTTGTGAAATTGCATTTTGACTAATAAAAATATTTAACCATTTAGTGTACACAGCTCCTATGCAAAGTTATTTAATCTGCTGCCTCTTCTACAGTCTGTAGGTTAATAGTACGAGAAGAAGAGGGGCGTAAAGCCCCCCAGACACAATAGAGATCTGTTACCCAAACAATTGTTCAGCCGATGAAGAGCTGTGTGTTCCTTGAGGCTGCCGCTTAGACTCCTCCATACACAGGACCACCCCTGTGTGCTCCATGAGGGCGCCGCACAGACTCCTCCATACACAGGACCACCCCTGTGCGCTCCATGAGGGCACCGCACAGACTCCTCCATACACAGGACCACCCCTGTGCGCTCCATGAGGGCGCCGCACAGACTCCTCCATACACAGGACCACCCCTGTGCTCCATGAGGGCACCGCACAGACTCCTCCATACACAGGACCACCCCTGTGCGCTCCATGAGGGCGCCGCACAGACTCCTCCATACACAGGACCACCCCTGTGTGCTCCATGAGGGCGCCGCACAGACTCCTCCATACACAGGACCACCTGTGTGCTCCATGAGGGCACCGCACAGACTCCTCCATACAGAGGACCACCCCTGTGTGCTCCATGAGGGCACCGCACAGACTCCTCCATACACAGGACCACCCTTGTGCACTCCATGAGGGAGCCGCACAGACTCCTCCATACACAGGATCACCCGTGTGCACTCCATGAGGGAACCGTACAGACTCCTCCATACACAGGACCACCCCTGTGCACTCCATGAGGGAACCGTACAGACTCCTCCATACACAGGACCACCCCTGTGCACTCCATGAGGTAACCGTACAGACTCCTCCATACACAGGATCACCCGTGTGCTCCATGAGGGAACCGTACAGACTCCTCCATACACAGGACCACCCATGTGTGCTCCATGAAGGTGCTGCATAGACTCCTCCATACACAGCATCACCCCTGTGGGCTCCATGAGGGCACTGCACAGACTCCTCCATACACAGGACCACCCTTGTGTGCTCCATGAGGGAGCCGCACAGACTCCTCCATACACAGAACCACCCCTGTGTGCACCATGAGGGCGCCGCACAGACTCCTCCAAACACAGGACCACCCCTGTGTGCTCCATGAGGGAGCCGCACAGACTCCTCCATACACAGGACCACCCTTGTGTGCTCCATGAGGGCGCAGCACAGACTCCTCCACACACAGGACCACCCTTGTGTGCTCTATGAGGGCGCCGCACAGACTCCTCCATACACAGGACCACCCTTGTGTGCTCCATGAGGGCGCCTCACAGACTCCTCCATACACAGGACCACCCTTGTGTGCTCCATGAGGGAGCCGCACAGACTCCTCCACACACAGGACCACCCTTGTGTGCTCCATGAGAGCGCCACACAGACTCCTCCATACACAGGACCACCCTTGTGTGCTCCATGAGAGCGCCACACAGACTCCTCCATACACAGGACCACCCTTGTGTGCTCCATGAGGGAACCGTACAGACTCCTCCATACACAGGACCACCCTTGTGTGCTCCATGAGGGCACAGCACAGACTCCTCTGGGGGAGAAAAAAAGGATCGGCCATCGGAAATCCAACAGGCTGGGTCCTTCTCTCTTCCCGAATCATGTGTCGGGGGCCATTTTAGAGACCAGAACTCCATGTAATGTGTATGGCGGCACTAAAACATGCACCATTGTCTATGCAGGGATTGTTTGTTATCCCGTGATGACACAAAGGTCTGGTAAGGAGCTGTATACACAAACGGCAGGTACATTGGCGTAAAAGCCAAGGAACGGAGTGAATGGTGGAAGTTACATAATTGTACCCGTTTACTATCACTTACCCGGTACTGTGAGCAGGGATATGAGAACAGGTGGACTTTGCCAAAATCATCTCCCGTAGCCAGAAGCTTCTGATCAGACGACCTGCAGATGGCGTTGAGGTCGGTCCCGTCTGATCCCTCTGGCCACACTCCTGGAGAGGAGAAGTCATAGAATAAGTGGAGAAGCCTCCTGGCAATACGTCTCCAGAATGCAGGAGGGTTTACTTTATGGATGCCCTGGACGGGGGCAGTTACCAGGGCAGTGCGACATCTGGCGGACCCTCGCTTTGCTCCAGACAAAGGATGCAGTTTGTCAAATTTTAATATGGATTATTATGGTTATTCCTCTCCCTACAGCAGTCCTTTTTCTATTATAACTGCTTGTGACATCATCATATCTTGTTTTTCCTGTGATGTGATGTCAAATTGCACATGGTGACATTTTCTGTATGCAATAACAACCCCCTCACCCACCGTGACGTCACTGTGTGCATTATCTCCCTGCCGTGACACTGTGTGCATTATCTCCCTGCCGTGACACTGTGTGCATTATCCCCCGCTGTGATGTCACTGTGTGCATTATCCCCCAGCTGTGACATCAGTGGTATTAACCCCCCCGCACTGACATCACTGTGTGCACTATCCCCTCCCCCACTGTGTGCATTATCCCCCCGCGCTGTGATGTCACTGTGTGCATTATCCCCCCGAGCTGTGACGTCACTGTTTGCATTATCCCCCCGAGCTGTGACGTCACTGTTTGCATTATCCCCCCAAGCTGTGACGTCACTGTTTGCATTATCCCCCCGAGCTGTGATGTCACTGTGTGCATTATTTTTGCCCACTATGGAGTCCCAATAATTATAAGCATTATTTGACCTACCTGCTGAAGCCGGCCACATGGAGCCCCATAATAATGTGTTATGCTTGTCCTGTCTATATTTATACATACAAGTAATGATTCTCCCCAAGCCTTCACTGCATATATGGCTATATACACCCCTCCGCCCCACAGGCTGAGCATTCTGCTTCTGTATAGATCGTTCATTCTTAATAAAGTTTTCCTGACCAAAAACTTGGAATCCGAGTGTGCAGGTATAGGTCGCCCACTCCAGGTCTCTGGTGGTTTCCACGCTGACCACTTGCTTGCAGGCAGAGGGAATCCCTGGAATGGAGGGGACATTAGGAGAATACAAAGTATAAAACATGTCGACAGCTGACAACGCTCAGTAATAATTCCTGCAGGTGGCGCTATTTACTTTATTTTTGCCAGGGCTCAGACTGGAAGAAAAAAAAAAAAAAAGAAGCACAAAGCAGAAAGCACTCACAGTACAAGATTTCATAATCTCCGGAATTAGACATCAGATATTGTGAATTCACTGACCAGTCCAGGTGAGTAATAAAGCTGGAGTGACCCTAACAAAAAAAAAAGGGGGGAAAATGAATACACACAGCTAACAGAGCAGCGTGGGCATCAGAAGACAAGAAAAAAAAACAACTTCTCCAAAAGTTAAGAAACACTTGCAACCATATTGTTGATGTGTTGTCATTAGTGTCAGGGAGTACAAGTTCTGTTTGTGAAGACTGACAGGCCAGGCAATGCTCCCTGGGAAGAAGGTATGCAAATTAGCTCTCAGGAGGAATAAAGCAGTCTCTAGTGCCTCCTATTGGAGGTAGTTACTCATGTTCCAGGCCAGTGGCAGCGAACCTATGGCACGCGTGCCAGAGGGGGCACATCGAGCCTTCCCAGTGGGCACGTGCACCATCTCCTCAGGACTAGTGCGGCCACCACTCTTCTCAGCCCCATGGTTATCTCCCTCATCAGTAGCACTGTGGCCACTCTTCTCTGCCATCCCATCAGGTCACAGATGCAGGAGCCGGCTGCTGCAGGTAAAGCCTGTGCCTGCAGCTAAAGAGAAATGAATATTCACTGCGCTGGCAATGAATATTCATCTCTCTCATAGTGTGCAGAGTTACAGCCGCCGTCTTCCTGCAGCAGCCAGGCTATCACGGGTGCCCGCTCATTAAGGTAATGAATATTCACCTCTCTCCACTTCCATAGGCGTGGAGAAAGCTGAATATTCATTATGAGCGGGGACACATGATCGTCCAGCCGCTACAGCTGCAGACACAGGAACAAGATGCTTCGAGGGCGCGCAGGGAAGGCAAGTAGGATTTTTTTATGCTTTTCTCATGGGAGCCATACATACAAGGATAGGGATGAGGAACCATGCATACCAGGACACGGATGATGAGCCATGCAGACAAGGACGGATTAAGGAGCCATGCATACAAGGACAGGGATGAGGAGCCATCGATACAAGGACGGGACGGGGGAGCCATGCATACAAGGACAGGGATGAGGAGCCATGCAGACAAGGACGGGGATGAGGAGCCGTGCAGACAAGGACGGGGATGAGGAGCCGTGCAGACAAGGACGGGGATGAGGAGCCGTGCAGACAAGGATGCGGATAGAGAGCCATGCATATAAGGAAGGTGATAAGGAGCCATGCATATAAGGACGGGGATAAGGAGCCATACATACCAGAATAGGGATTAGGGGACAATGCATACCCAGCTTATACTCGAGTCAATAAGATTTCCCAGTTTTTTGTGGCAAAATTAGGGGCCTCAGCTTATACTTGAGTATATACGGTATTTGTTTTTTAATGTGAGGCCATTATACTGTATGGAACACCATGTGGGCACATTATACAGTATGAAACTATGTGGGGCCATTATACAGTATGGAGCATCACGTGGGCACATTATACAGTATGGAGCAACATGTGGGTCATTATACGGAATGGAGCATCATGTGGCCATTATACAGTATGGAGCATCAAGTAAGGCCATTATACAGTATGGAGCATTGTGTGGGGCCATTATACTGTATGGAACATTGTGTGGGGCCATTATACTGTATGGAACATTGTGTGGAGCCATTCAACAGTATGGAGCACTGTGTGGGGCCTTTCAACAGCATGGAGCACTGTGTGGGGCCATTATACAGTATGGAACACTATGTGAGGCCATTTTATAGTATGGAGCATTGTGTGCGGCCATTATACTGCATGGGGCACTATGTGGGGCCCATTACACTTTATGCAGGACTATGTGGGGGCCATTACACTGTATGGAGGATTATGTGAAGCTATTATACTTTATGGAGAACTACGTAATGTGGAGCCATTGTACTATATAGAGGACTTTATCTGCCCGTTGTACTGTATGGAGGGCTGTGTGTGGATTACAGTTGGAGAATCATACTGTGATGGGGTCATCATTCTTTGTTGGGGGAACTGATGGAGGGGGGTACAGTAGGGCCATCATACTGTGCGTGTGGAGGAGGTCACTGTATACTGTGTTTGTGAGCACTTTTGTTTGCATCATACTTTATTATCTGCTTTATTCAAGGTTTTTTATCCTTTGTTATTACATATTTAAATTAGGCCACTGGGCCATAATGCTTTTTACTGCTGTTATAGAACATATTATATTATTCCACTATAATTCCAAAAGTTAAGAGTTCGAATTGTTAAGGAAAAACTCTCTCAATTGTAGACATTTTTTTTTTTTAAACAAATATCAAGGTTGGCCTACAACTTTTTGCAAGCTTTTACCTGTGGCCCTCTGTGTATTTGAGTTTGATATCCCTGCCTTAAAGGGTTTCTTCTCATCATGATAAAGGGTTACAATTGCAAAGAGATTGTAAAAACAAACAACTTTGCAATTTTCCTTTTAATTAAAAATACTCTTCATTCTCAAGAACAGACCTTCCCTACAATTGGTGGTCAGTATCTTAAGCTTGGAGTGCAGCGCTTACAAGCTCTTTGATATTGACTCTACAGCGTGCTAATGTACCAGTTGTCTTTCTAATCTAAAACCTCAGTATTCAGGGCACTTTGCGAAAAATAAGCGGGTTTTGGATTGCAGTTTGGGCACTCGGTCTCTAAAAGGTTCGCCATCACTGTCCTAGGTAATGTTTCCAAATGTTCAGATGTTGCAGAGGTGGCATTCGAATGTGCACTTTCTTCGTCCTGGAAGATTTCTAATTTGCATAGCTTTTTCACTGTAAGTATTGCTCGAAATATCAGACTTTTTTTAAATGATAATTTAAAGCCTTAGCTACCGCCGATACGCATTAAAACAGCGTCCGCTAAAGGTACTTAGACCCTCATCGCCCTATTGAAATGGCAATCGTGAATAAGACTGTAGAGCCCCCAAGAGCCAGAAGATATCTGTGGTCTTGGCTCGGCTCCCGGGGAGTACATGATCAGTGCCGGATTTTCCAGTCTCTAATCACGTGATCGCCGTTATTGAGTGAATAACGGCAATTACAAAAAAAAAAAAAGTGTGCTGGATGTTACATTGATTTCTCACTCTTTTGACATGATATACATGCCAGAGGAGAGAGAAATCATGCCCCCCGAGAACCCCTGATACTTCTGCCATTCTCTGGCCCTACTGAGCCGTCCCGCAGTCACTTTCATGGGAAAAAAATGGCGTGTGTCCGCCAAGATCTGCCAGCCGGTACCCAGACTTGTTTCCTATAGGTTCCGTTTGATTACTGTAATAGACCCGATCACAGTGATTAAAATTAAAAAATTATATAATAATTTTTTTTATTTCCAATCTTTGCAGTTGGGGTTTGGGTTATGCTAGGGTTATAATTGTTTTTTTTTCCTCCGGTTACCTTTGTAAAAGTAAAAACATTTGGGCCCAAAGTACATTTTTTTGTGAAAAAAATTGAATGTTAATTTTTCCTTCCACATTTGTTCAGTTCCTATGAAGCACCTGAAGGGCTTCTAAATGTCTTGAATGTGGTGTTGAACACCTTGAGGGGTGCAGTGTTTAGAATGGTGTCACTTTTGGGTATCTTTTATCATGTAGACCACTCAAAGTCACTTAAAATGTGATGTCGTCCCTAAAAAAATGGTTTGGAAAATTTTGTTGGAAAAATGAGAAATCGCTGGACAAATTTTAACCCTCATAAATTCCTAACAAAAAAAAAAATATGCTGATGTAAAGTAGGCATGTGGGAAATGTGTATTTATTAACTATTTTGCGTGACATATTTCTGTGATTTAAGGGCATGAGTTTGAATATTGCAAAAATTTCACAATTATCCCCAAATTTGTTTATTTTTCCACAAATAAACACAAGTCATATTGAAGAAATGTTACCACTATCATAAAGTAAAATATGTCATGAGAAAATCTCAGAATCGGTCCCGTATAGGCTGCAGATCTCTAGCAGCCAGACTTGTGGGCCTCTCCCAGCAGTGCGTGATCCTGTAGGATAGGTTTTTTTTTTAGGTGCCTACCCCAAGTCACATGACACGGAGTCCGTTCTGCATGGAGTGTGCCTTCAAAATATCAGGCTCAGCAAAAAAGGAATGTGACGCCATAAAATACCTAAAAATTAAATATTGTTTTGCATTTATTGCCTCCGATATACATTGCGCTATTTTTTTCCGTTCTGTTATTATTTATTATTATAGTGCAATTTATTCCATGGCGCTTTACATGTGAGGAGGGGTATACATAATAAAAAACAGGTACAATAATCTTAGACAATACAAGTCAGACTGGTACATGAGAAGAGAGGACCCTGCCAGCGGGGGCTCACAATCTACAAGTTGAGACACAACAATTTTATGCATGAGTAAGGCTACTTTCACACTAGCGTCGTTTTGCCTACGTCGCAATGCGTCGCTTAGGAGAAAAAACGCATCCTGCAAAGTTGCCCGCAGGATGTGTTTTTTCCCCATAGACTTACATTAGCGACGCATTGCGACGGATGGCCACACGTCGCATCTGTGGTGTGACGGATGGGTCGTGTTTTGGAGGACCGTCGGCACAAAAAAAAGTTCCATGTAACGTTTCTTTGTGCGTCAAGTCCGCCATTTTCAACCGCACATGTGTGGCCGACACTCCGCCCCCTCCTCCCCGGAACTCACAATGGGCAGCGGAAGCGTCGTAACATTGCATCCGCTGCCCACGTTGTGCTACATTTAGCACACTGTACGTCGGGCCGACAGTTTGCGACGGCCCGTACCGACGGACTAGTGTGAAAGTAGCCTAAAAAAGTAAAAAACAAACAAACAAACAAAATTTACCGAGCATTTGCCAATGCGACTGTATTTCCTCCCATTCTCATTAACGGCATAAATATAGATGTAGTTGTCATGGGAACCGATTGCGAGGAAATTTCCATCTGTTCAGTAAGAGAGAAGGTGAATAAAAAAAATGGAGACAACACTCCCGGATAGGAGTCAGCAGAAAGCTGAGGAGCGTCAGAAGGAAATCTGGGTGCAACTACTTTCCCATCAGCCTCTGGAAGTTCAACATGTCCCCGGCCATACAATACAAGAGCACACAGATGTGGCTGATAGCAGGGAGCAAAAGAATGCAATAATCTGCAAAGCACAAAACACGGGAGAATTTTGGGCAACTGTCCCTTTAAGCATTCATTGCCCCAGCTAAACTTGGCCTGCACTGGCAGATTGATGCAATCAGATTGTACAGATTTTCTGCACAGATCACAATTGCACATTTGGGTTTATTACTGCGGCTATAAACTAATTTCAGGTCAGTGACCTCAGATCTAATGTAAGAATGAACAGCAGGGAGCCGCGGCTGTGAGCAGCCATATTGCTCTGCTGAGAGTTTCCCCCATAAGCAGAATAACATACTTCTAGGAAAGGCAGAAATGGAACAGCTCAATCAATCAGAAGCCCAAGATGAAAGGAATCCGAACCTGGAGAGTAGCACATGACGGAGAGCTGCTCGTTCCCATCAGTGTGTACAGTCACCAGGTCTTTGGTGTCGGTATCTAACACAAACCACCTGCCAGAAAAAAAAAATCCACAGAGAAATATTCCATTTAGCAATAATGACAGCTGATTATTACATAAATGACCACTAGTGGGGGATAGAGGTGACAATTAGTATTAAAGGGGACCAATCGCTCAATTCGTGCACAAACCGCGAGTAGCAGCAACCCCCTCAGCAGGGAGGCAGCGACCCCCTCAGCAGGGAGGCAGCGACCCCCTCAGCAGGGAGGCAGCGACCCCCTCAGCAGGGAGGCAGCGATCCCCTCAGCAGGGAAGCAGCGATCCCCTCAGCAGGGAAGCAGCGATCCCCTCAGCAGGGAAGCAGCGATCCCCTCAGCAGGGAAGCAGCGATCCCCTCAGCAGGGAAGCAGCGATCCCCTCAGCAGGGAAGCAGCGATCCCCTCAGCAGGGAAGGAGCGATCCCCTCAGCAGGGAAGCAGCGATCCCCTCAGCAGGGAAGCAGCGATCCCCTCAGCAGGGAAGCAGCGATCCCCTCAGCAGGGAAGCAGCGATCCCCTCAGCAGGGAAGCAGCGATCCCCTCAGCAGGGAAGCAGCGATCCCCTCAGCAGGGAAGCAGCGATCCCCTCAGCAGGGAAGCAGCGATCCCCCTCAGCAGGGAAGCAGCGATCCCCTCAGCAGGGAAGCAGCGATCCCCTCAGCAGGGAAGCAGCGATCCCCTCAGCAGGGAAGCAGCGATCCCCTCAGCAGGGAAGCAGCGATCCCCTCAGCAGGGAAGCAGCGATCCCCTCAGCAGGGAAGCAGCGATCCCCTCAGCAGGGAAGCAGCGACCCCCTCAGCAGGGAAGCAGCGACCCCCTCAGCAGGGAGGCAGCGATCCCCTCAGCAGGGAGGCAGCGACCCCCCTGTTGGAGCAGGATATTGGTTTTTAATGCAGCAAGTGCTGGAGGAAGCACAACTTCTATGTCTGCACCATCCTGACACCGTGATAGTACAGTGGTTTGCTTGAACAGCCATTAAAATGCAGGCTCGGAATGGATTAATGGGAATTCTCCTTAAAGTGCAGATATAACCTAAAAGACAGTGAGCTATTTAGGATTTCTGTACATACCTGCCCGTCAGTGTCCCAATTGCTACAACAGAACCACTGGGATGGAAGCCGGCAGACTGGGCTGGATCCTAGAATAAATAAAGTGGGAATCCATGAGTTATTCCAATGGTTTCGTATTAGCTTCTAGGAATGCTGGGCAACCATCAATATGCAAACCTCTATGGACTTGCTCCAGACTGGCCGATGACTGATGGCATCCCATAATGTGATCTGCTTGTCGTGCCCACATGTCAGGAACTGAGGCTTCTGGGAGTGCGAAGCTAATCCCCAAAGTTCATCAGTGTGACCCTGCGTACCAGAGAGAGTGGATAATATCAAAGGCGTTGATGCAAAGCAGCAGAACTCTTAGGGTACTGTCACACTGCAACTTTCCAACGATCACGACCAGCGATACGACCTGGCCGTGATCGTTGGAAAGTCGTTGTGTGGTCGCTGGAGAGCTGTCACACAGACCGCTCTCCAGCGACCAACGATGCCGAAGGCCCCGGGTAACCAGGGTAAACATCGGGTTACTAAGTGCAGGGCCGCGCTTAGTAACCCGATGTTTACCCTGGTTACCGTCGTAAAAGTAAAACAAAAAACAAAAAACAGTACATACTCCCATTCCGGTGTCCGTCAGGTCCCTTGCCGTCTGCTTCCCGCTCTGACTGAGTGCCGCCGTAAAGTGAAAGCAGGTCACAGCGGTGACGTCACCGCTGTGCTCTGCTCTCACTTTACGGCCGGGAGTCAGTCAGAGCGGGAAGCAGACGGCAAGGGACCTGACGGACACCGGAATGTGAGTATGTACTGTTTGTTTTTTTTTACTTTTACGACGGTAACCAGGGTAAACATCGGGTTACTAAGCGTGGCCCTGCGCTTAGTAACCCGATGTTTACCCTGGTTACAAGCGAACACATCGTTGGATCGGTGTCACACACACCGATCCAACGATGACAGCGGGAGATCCAGCGACGAAAGAAAGTTCCAAACGATCTGCTACGACGTACGATTCTCAGCAGGGTCCCTGATCGCTGCTGCGTGTCAGACACAGCGATATCGTATGGATATCGCTGGAACGTCACGGATCGTACCGTCGTAGCGACAAAAGTGCCACTGTGTGACAGTACCCTTAGGTAAAATCTTGTTATTTAATCTGACACTTACCTGTGTGATTGTACTGAAGTCTCCGGCCAATGTTCCCTGAAGGACAAAGTTTCTTGTGGTTCCGATCAGGACAACATCGCCTTTTCCTTCTGCAACAGTCCGCACTGGCCCAAACTGATCCGGAATCTTACAAGGGAAACATCCACAAGTCGTCAAGTGCATGAAAATCTGACATTTCCAGTAATTATTTAGTCAATAACCAGATCATTGGATTTGTGCGTTTCCTGCTATAGCTCATGCCCCCCATGTGCCAACTTACCTCTGCTACATTCACTTTCTGGTAATTTCCACCCCAGGATATAAGCTTCCGATCTTTACCTCCGGACACCAAAGTGCCATCTCTCTGCATGCAAAGTGCAAAAATACCGCCGTCATGGGCTCCTTGCACTGCGTGGCTGATCCTATTAGTACCTATAGATGCAACACAAGAAAGTGAGAAAACAAAGATCATGACCTCAGTGGTCTCACGGAGAACACATCTGCAAGCGACACCTAACAATTGATAGAGCCCAAATAGACCTACAGCCCCTCTAATCTCAGGAAGTCCAGCCGTGTAGTCCCATAACTACCTGATGATGGTTTTCCCATTATATCCGAACTCACAAGCTATCCTAATCAGACTTACCTTTTCCCCAAACTAGAAGATTTCCGCTTGAATCTCCGGTGATTGTGTCTCCGTTTTCCGAAAAAGTGACGCACAGAACAAACTTTGGTTTCTCTTGTTTCTATGAAGACAGACATGAGAATATAGACAGGAGAAAAAAAAATCATAACCAACGATAAAAGTAACAATTCAGAAAAATCCGGTGGATAAATTAACTTTAGATGGATTTATTCAATAAACTACTGACAACATGTCTCCGAATTTCCAAGCAATACATTTTCTATTTTTTTTTTCCTGAAAAAGAGAAATGCTCAAAATTTAAAAAAACAAACTGTGCTTTCAGACCTCAAATAATGCAAAAAAAACAAGTTCATAATCATTTAGAAACAACAATACTAATGTTTTAACTCAGGAAGAGTTCAGAAATCAATATTTTGTGGAATCACCATGATTTTTAATCACAGCTTTCATGTGTCTTGGCATGCTTTACACCAGTCTTTCACACTGCTCCTGGGGCAAAAATTTAAGCAGTTCTTCTTTGTTGGATGGCTTGTGACTATCCATCATCCTCTTAATTACATTTCAGAGGTTTTCAATGGGGTTCAGGTCTGGAGATTGGGCTGCCCATGACAGGGTTTAGATGTGGTTGTCTCTTAGTTTTTGCCAGAGCTGTATTATTAGGACAGGTTATCAATACTAGACAGGTCCGACAGCCACCTGCCCCAACACCTGTGATAGGAGCTGCAGTACCTAAAAAATGGTGGCTACATAGTACAGAGCTGCTCTGCTTCTATACACTGGGTACATCCGGCAGCTGTGGGATCTGCTAACAGCACATGGGTGGGGTGCAGAGTGTTCAGCTCACACTGCTTAGATATGATCGAAAACATTAACAAAAAGATGTCAGTAATCTGTGGCCACTGGACCAGAGACCTGAGAACAGCCTTCTACCTGCCGGAGTCCCCAGTGCCTCGTCTAATTTGTACTGCCGGTGTGACGCCATGTGTTGAGTCCAGCAGGTTGGAGCAGTTCACAAGGATCTGGTTCATTGGACCAGGATTCCGCAAATGTTTTTGATTGACTACCACTGATCTTATATGGATGACTTCTTGCACGGACAGGCCACCAACATCAAAGTCCCAGACAAGATTCATAGTGAACATCACAATTCTGTGGGCAGCTAGGGACCATATGATGGACCCATGGCGATACCCCCTCCAAGCAAAGAGGAAGGTGTACATACAAAAGCAGTGACTCTCCCCCATAGTCAACGGAATTGATTCTAACAGTAACGCTGCTATTACCTCAAATAATCCTTGTTTCTTGATAAGAGAATTTCCCTCCAGCGTCCAGAAGTACAGATGAGATTTTCCACACGTGACAATGATATTTGTATCCGTGGGATGAAAGTCAGCCACAAACACAGCTTCATTTGAGCACTAAAGAGTAAAAAGTCGACAATTCATAGACTTCCAAAGGATCAATTTCTTTATAGCAAATATCACTAAACAGGATTGGAGCCAAGAATTAGGCCAACACCTCCCCGAGGTACATTGCCTATAACTGTGGTCTCCAATACGATGTGAAACTACAGCTTCCAGAATGCATTTGGATGCTGGGAGTTGTAGTTTTTAATAGCTGGAGGACCACAGACCATTGACATAACCCCACTAATTCTAAGCTTCAGAATTTAATTATAGGGGTACTCCCATCTCATGCCATCATTTTATGATTGACCCCCTGGATCCTCACTGATCCTAAGAATGAAGGGGTCACAGTGTTGATGGAGTGCTACTGACCCTTTTAGTCTTTCCCTTGTCACCCATTGAGTTCCATGTACGTAATAAGCCAAAATGCATTTCACACAGGTGACTGGAGGGGTCGCTGTACAGGAAAAAAGGAACAGGTGTAGCACCAAATAAGGATCAGGATCAGGATCAGTGGGGGTCTCAGATGGAACCCCAACAATCATAAAATGAAGGCATATAATTGATGTGGTTCCACTTTATGAGATGGGAGTACTCCATGTGTCTTAGGTTGCTTAGACTTTTTTCTTAGAAGGAATGACTGAAACCCTTAAATGTTTAGCCCTTTAAATCTAGGGCCATATTACTGCACAGTATAATCACAGCAGGTCATTATGCAACATCACAAGTCTTAATGCCCCTGCAGTAAGAGAGGCAAAAAAACAGCATGGATATGTGAATAATGCCCCCTGTAGGCAGATATTAGATGTTAGCTGCCTTTATAGACAGCGCGATAATCAGTGTAACGTCACCTTGAAGCACTGGGCCTACAGACAATCAACAGCAGGCGTTACCTTCACATCGGCCAGCTTCTCTTCTTTCTGCCAGTCCCAGACTGACAGCACGTGGTCATTGGAGTCGTCCACAGAGCACAGGTTCCCTCCTCCATTCTACACAAAGATGCAACAGGCGATCAACAGAAAAAAAACAAGCAAACAAAAAAAAACAAACCCTGAAAAACCTTGTTACTGTGATTGTCAGACCACTGAATACAGAGACCTCTACCTAGTGGTGGCTGCAAACAGAATTGTATCATGTATCTCTGTATACAGGGAGCTCCCCCTAGTGGTGACTTCAGACAGAATCTTATCATGTATCTCTATATAGAGGGAGGTCCCCCTAGTGGTGGCTGCAGACAGGATCTTATCATGTATATTTGTATACAGGGAGCTCCCCCTAGTGGTGGCTGCAGACAGGATCTTATCATGTATCTCTATATAGAGGGAGCTCCCCCTAGTGGTAGCTGCAGAGAATCTTATGTATCTCTGTATACAGGGAGCGCCCTCTAGTGGTGGCTGCAGACAGAATATTATCATGTATCTGTATACAGGGAGCGCCCTCTAGTGGTGGCTGCAGACAGAATATTATCATGTATCTGTATACAGGGAGCTCCCCCTAGTGGTGGCTGCAGACAGAATATTATCATGTATCTGTATACAGGGAGCGCCCTCTAGTGGTGGCTGCAGACAGGACCTTATCATGTATCTGTATACAGGGAGCTCCCCCTAGTGGTGTTTGCAGACAGGATTTTATGTATCTCTGTATACAGGGAGCTCCCCCTAGTGATGGCAGCAGACAGAACCTTATGTATCTCTGTATACAGGGAGCTCCCCCTAGTGGTGTCTGCAGACAGGATTTTATGTATCTCTGTATACAGGGAGCTCCCCCTAGTGATGGCTGCAGACAGAACCTTATGTATCTCACAAGGGACATTTAATGAATCAGTACTTGGTTCTATTACTTACAGACTTAGAGAAAGCCACACATGTTACGGCGCGATCAAAGAAGCCCATGCCAATGACATGTAACGTGTTGAGGGTCACAGAATCCCAGACACGGACATGAGGGGGCAATTGCTATAAAAACACAAACAAATCATATTAACGACTTCCAAACATCAGTTTCTGCAGATTGCGCTTAGTAAGGAACATCATATTCCAGTCTCAACTTTCTAAAAGACGATTTTTCAATTCTCTGCCGTTTTCACTAAGATCTCTGATTGCAGTCAGTGAATGGGAACATTCTTTGAGTTAGTTTTATTTAATGATAATTAAGGTAAGTCTACAGGTCCTAATTAACCTATGTGTCTCAATAATAACAGACTGCAAACAAACCCCCTTAGTCTGATCCAGCAGTCTAACTCACATTTATGCTGTCCACCATTCCTACATTTATGGACAGATGGGTGGCAATGTAGCTGCAGGATCGGACTACAAGGGATGGTCATCAGAGTTGTAGACATGAAACGGTAGGAGATTTTTAAGTTGGTTTAGAAGCACTTTAGCAAATAAGAAACAACTTTGCAAAAAATGAAACAAGAAGGTCTAGAGCGCCATTAACGGTGCAAATACTGGTGGTATTCTCCAAAACGATCTCTCTCGTTTAGGCCCTGTACAGTTGTGGCCAAAAGTATTGACACCCCTGCAATTCTGTCAGATAATACTCAGTTTCTTCTGGGAAATGATTGCAAACACAAATTATTTGGTATTATTATTTTCATTTAATTTGTCTTAAATGAAAAAAACACAAAAAGAATTGTCCTAATGCCAAATTGGATATAATTCCACACCAAACATAAAAAAGGGGGTGGACAAAAGTATTGGCACTGTTCGAAAAATCATGTGATGCTTCTCTAATTTGTGTAATTAACAGCACCTGTAACTTACCTGTGGCACCTAACAGGTGTTGGCAATAACTAAATCACACTTGCAGCCAGTTGACATGGATTAAAGTTGACTCAACCTCTGTCCTGTGTCCTTGTGTGTACCACATTGAGCATGGAGAAAAGAAAGAAGAACAAAGAACTGTCTGAGGACCTGAGAAACCAAATTGTGAGGAAGCATGAGCAATCTCAAGGCTACAAGTCCATCTCCAAAGACCTGAATGTTCCTGTGTCTACCGTGCGCAGTGTTATCAAGAAGTTTAAAGCCCATGGCACTGTGGCTAACCTCCCTAGATGTGGACGGAAAAGAAAAATTGACAAGAAATTTCAACGCAAGATTGTGCGGATGTTGGATAAAGAACCTCGACTAACCTCCAAACAAGTTCAAGCTGCCCTGCAGTCCGAGGGTACAACAGTGTCAACCCGTACTGTCCGTCGGCGTCTGAATGAAAAGGGACTGTATGGTAGGAGACACAGGAAGACCCCACTACTTACCCCGAGACATAAAAAAAGCCAGGCTGGAGTTTGCCAAAACTTACCTGAAAAAGCCTAAAACGTTTTGGAAGAATGTTCTCTGGTCAGATGAGACAAAAGTAGAGCTTTTTGGGCAAAGGCATCAACATAGAGTTTATATGAGAAAAAAAGAGGCATTCAAAGAAAAGAACACGGTCCGTACAGTCAAACATGGCGGAGGATCCCTGATGTTTTGGGGTTGCTTTGCTGCCTCTGGCACTGGACTGCTTGCCCGTGTGCATGGAATTATGAAGTCTGAAGACTACCAACAAATTTTGCAGCATAATGTAGGGCCCAGTGTGAGAAAGCTGGGTCTCCCTCAGAGGTCATGGGTCTTCCAGCAGGACAATGACCCAAAACACACTTCAAAAAGCACTAGAAAATGGTTTGAGAGAAAGCACTGGAGACTTCTAAGGTGGCCAGCAATGAGTCCAGACCTGAATCCCATAGAACACCTGTGGAGAGATCTAAAAATGGCAGTTTGGAGAAGGCACCCTTCAAATATCAGGGACCTGGAGCAGTTTGCCAAAGAAGAATGGTCTAAAATTCCAGCAGAGCATTGTAAGAAACTCATTGATGGTTACCGGAAGCAGTTGGTCGCAGTTATTTTGGCTAAAGGTTGTGCAACCAAGTATTAGACTGAGGGTGCCAAAAAAAATTTCTGGCCCATTTTTGGAGTTTTGTGTGAAATGATCAATGTTTTGCTTTTTTGCTTCATTCTCTTTTGTGTTTTTTCATTTAAGACAAATTAAATGAAGATAATAATACCAAAGAATTTGTGTTTGCAATCATTTTCAGGAAGAAACTGAGTATTATCTGACAGAATTGCAGGGGTGTCAATACTTTTGGCCACAACTGTATATTACTGTGGATGGAGAACATGTAACGAGCTCCAGGGCTCTTGTGTATTGCAATAAAACTAATATTTTTCTGCACGGAATGTGTCGATTTTCTCGCCTGATCTTATTCTTGGATTTAATAACACTTAAGGTCACTTACTTTTCCGTCCTTCGATGTACCGGCAACTTGGCCAGTCGCAATGGTAATTTTATCAGGATGGACAGCAAGGCTGCAAGATGAGGAGGAAAAAAACCCATAAGTACTGCAGTCGTGATTGAGGCTGTTAATAATTCACATGGGCTTCTGAGAGAGTAGAGGCCTAGAAGGTGGTAAAAGACGCACGGCCGGACAAGCATCAGCTATGGAGAGTACGGTGTCTGCATCACGATTATATCAAGGAGGGATGTGCCAGAAAGTCACAAAGCTTTCTAAAACTTTCAAAAAGTTTGGCGGCTGTGGCCACGAACAGAGCAGAGACCACTTCAGATGTTACTAGAGGAGCACAAGAGTTAACTCGAGCCCACAGAACTACGGTCCAATCTGTGGCCCTCCACTGTTGCAAAACCACAAGTCCCAGCATGCTGCAGTGCAAATAGAGCAGGAGTGTCAGCAGCTCTACTGTTCCAGACAAGTTCTGCTTATCCGAGGAACATGTCGTATAGGTTTAGGAATGCCAATGATGAACAGAACTTCTAGTATCTTACGAGGTATGCACCATCATAGCTGCCCATTAAACCCCCTGGTCATGCTCCAAACTCACCACTTGACGTCATCGTTGTGGCCGGTGTAATGTCTCTGCAGCTGTTCTTCAACATTATACAACACGACGACGGAAGCAATGAAGTACACAGTCTCTCCGGTGGGCAGAAGGTACAGGTTGGTGCGACAGTCTCGACCTCGGTAGCCATAGCTGGGAGATTAGTAAAGGAAAGGGAATGACAAAATAGTAGGCGCTACATGGGTAAATGCCTGATCCAACCTCTAAGTCATGACAATGGGGCTGCCTGGTCCTCGGGGCACTGAGGAGACTTAGATGACCAAATGCACCCCCATTGCAAATTATTAGATCGCATGGAAAAAAAGGAACAAACATTCTTGGCTCATGTCAATCAGTCTCTTAGTGCTTGCAAATGACTAAATGCAAAGAACTGAAAAGCCTCCTGATAAAGTGAAATAGTAACCACCTAGGGCGGCTCAGCACCGACTCAAAGGATACACCCAGTCCAGCTTCAGCCTTCTGGCAGGAAGATCCACTTTTGCCTCCAGATTATACGTTTCCACTTGGTCTTTGGGCATGTGCATGGTCACCGGACGTCCTCGCAGAAACATTTTTACGTAACCTTCCTCTGGGGAAAAAATAAATAAATAAAAAATTGGAATCTATAACCCCAAAACATTGAATAGATCAATTTCATCTGCAAAAGAAAAAAAAACATTAATGTCAGATTTAAAAATGTAAAAAAAAAAAAAAAATGTAAAAAAAAAAAAAAAGTGTGAAAAATATTTTTTATTATGAGTAGAAAGAAAAGAAAACGCAAGACCAGTAAATGAGTTTAGCAATTCTTTAATCCACTTAGTACCAGCATGCACATACAGGATCACAGTGTCATCACCTAAAATCAGGGACATTTGGTACAAATGCAAAAAAAATTCAAATAAAAATAGAAAACAGAAATCAAAAGCAAAATAGAGAGCAGAAAGAACACACGGGTCCTGACACCGGCTCCTGGACTACAACTCCGTAACGGGGCACTAACTCTAGGACAGATGGGAATACTGAGACCTTAGAGGTTTGATGTGAGGGACCTGATGAAGTGCTCCTACTCATCATCTCCGGGGTAGAGCTCCTGCTTTTCTGTTTTATTCCTGATTACTAATTTCTCATCACTATGTGTATACAGCTCCTATGCATCTCCATGGTTACAGACTACAAATAGACACTCTGTGTAGTCTGATCCTGCAGTTGTGATTTCTCCTTTACACAATTTATATATTAGAAAGACTAGACAGATGGGAGAGAGTAAAGGTGCAACGACACTGGTCGACTGTGGCTGCTAAAGGACCACTGACCACGTACAAAGATTTAGTAGCCAGTTTTATTCTTTCGATATAATAGTATTGTTCTCGGCAGCACATACTGGTTACATGGTGTGATGTGCTGTCGAAAACAAACATTTTTAATCCAACTCATTTCACCCTACGAACAAGAGTTTCGAAAAAGGCTCGTTCACCGGGCGATTGCCTGCCTGTTTAGATTCATGGCCAATGTAAACGCGCCCTGACTGCGATCCTCTATAGCTGTCAATCATGTGATCTTACATGTACCCTGGACCATTCTCTTGTATGTGCAACTACTTCCCTTAATGATAGAAGATATATGCAAAACTGACATATTTACAACCGATGGTATGCAGAATGGAAGATGGGAGTTGTAATCCAGTAGCCAAAGAGGAATAGAACCATCACTTTTTCTAAAATACTTCAACATTTCCAAAAACTGATACAACAAATACCGGGTGCGCATGATAAATCCGGCCAAAGCTGCCATGCACAAGAAGGGGTTAATAGCAAAGCTGGAAGTAGCTGCTGGGCGAGCGGGAGCATTTGAAGCTGGGCGACCTGGGCAGGGGCACATTGGTTTGGCTGGGACTTTTAGTCATTGGCATAGAGAAATTCCTGGGGGAGACGAGCGACAACTGTCCACAGTCAGAAGTGAAATCTTGCGCTTGCTCAACTGATTCGGCCTTGTCCTTACAGGCGTCAGGCAGTTGTGAAGCCATCAAAACCTGCACGGTTACTACGTGACGGAGCGGACAACAAACAGGAAGAAAAGAACAGGATGGAAGGGCACAAGGCACAGATTAATGGAAGAAACGGAAAATAAAAGCGACAAACGCTACACTGGGCAAATCAATAGTGTGCTCTGATGACATCCGGGTATTAAAGGATTAATGCCCCCCTTACCTTTCACCACGTAATTCCCCGAGACCTCTGACCAATGGATCATGTCCAGGCTGAGCCGACACTAGGACTCCTCACCACACAATCCGGTATTAGAAAACCATGGCTGTCTTCTTCCAAAAACAGCGCCACCTCTGTCTACAGGTTGTGTGTCTCACTGCAGCTCAGCCTCATTCCCTTCAATGCAGCGGAGCTGTAGTATCAGGGGTTGGTGGCTGCTGTAATTGGAAGAAGTCGCGGTAGTTGCACAATATGCTCTAAAATAGTTCATCTACCGTTCTGTGGGTGAAATAATATCATCATCTCATTGTTCAGGACCCCTCTGTATACCCCGGAAACAAATATTAAGAAGCGCAAACATGTATAGCTCATGTGTGTAAGAGAAGGGTCCTCGTCACCTGTTATTGTGACATTCCCTTCATATAACAATGGGCTTATTCTAGTACTACACAAGAGGCAAATATCCGCACATCCTCCACAACACAAGCTGTATTGTATAGGTGTAAAGATCCTGTATTATACCCCAGAGCTGGACTCACTATTCTGCTGGTGCAGTCACTGTGTACAGACATTACATTACTGATCCTGAGTTACATCCTGTATTATACTCCAGAGCTGCACTCACTATTCTGCTGGTGCAGTCAGTGTACATACATTACATTACGGATCCTGAGTTATATCCTGTATAATACCCCAGAGCTACACTCACTATTCTGCTGGTGCAGTCACTGTGTACATACATTACATCACTGATCCTGAGTTACATCCTGTATTATACCCCAGAGCTGCACTCACTATTCTGCTGGTGCAGTCAGTGTACATACATTACATTACTGATCCTGAGTTACATCCTGTATTATACCCCAAAGCTGCACTCACTTTTCTGCTGGTGCAGTCACTGTGTACATACATTACATTACTGATCCTGAGTTACATCCTGTATTATACCCCAGAGCTGCACTCACTATTCTGTTGGTGCAGTCACTGTGTACATACATTACATTACTGATCCTGAGTTACATCCTGTATTATACCCCAGAGCTGCACTCACTATTCTGCTGGTGCAGTCACTGTGTACATACATTACTGATCCGGAGTTACATCCTGTATTATACCCCAGAGCTGCACTCACTTTTCTGCTGGTGCAGTCACGGTGTACGTACATTACATTACTGATCCTGAGTTACATCCTGTATTATACCCCAGAGCTGCGCTCACTAGTCTGCTGGTGCAGTCACTTTGTACATACATTACTGATCCTGAGTTACATCCTGTATTATACCCCAGAGCTGCACTCACTTTTCTGCTGGTGCAGTCACGGTGTACATACATTACATTACTGATCCTGAGTTACATCCTGTATTATACTCCAGAGCTGCACTCTCCAGACAAGCTTGGCATGCATAACACCAGACTCCTTGCGCCTCTGTGGAGAACAGGTGACCCTTTACCCAACCTGATAAGGCAGGTATTGGCCACTAAATGTATGGGAGTTAGAAATAAACTATGTTTTTCTGTGACTCACACTGTAGTCATTAGAGCCAGACATACATGCAGTCACTTCTCCATTATCCGACTGGATGCAGTGGTCCGCACCTCCATCATCAGACAGGTCAGACCCCAGTTCTCCACATAGGTGCCCCCCTTTATCCATTAGACCCTGACATGTCCCGAGGATCTCTCTTTAATTATAAGGGCATTTCCATCTTGAAACTTAGAAAGACAGTACATGATAATCGCCTCTTGAGCAGCTTCTTAAAATAAGGCATTGAACTCACTGCATGAACTTTTAGTTACCGATCACCGCTTGTTCCCTCCAGTGGTCGAACTACAACTCTACATAGGGGGTCTTGTAGCTTCACCCCAGCTAGGGAGCCATAGGTTAAAAAGGCTGCCCGAAACTATGGCTAGAAAGTGCAGAAGTAATGACACCCGGGACATGAAAGCATAAAAGTACAAATCGTATAATGAAGAGTAATGAAGGCTGGTTATAAATCACCGCACTACTCTGACGAGGCCGATATAGGGCAATACTGAAGCACTACAGGGCGGCATTTCATCTTAGAGTGGCGCTCTAATTCTCCACAGTGTCCAGAAGAGGGCGCTAAAGCACCAGTCTAGGAGGAGGAACGCGCTGTAAATCCACATTCATGTTCTGCAGGCTTACAGGGAGGGTTCAGTCATTGCCGGGGTCGGGCCGGTTTTGGTTTCTCCCCATATCATATGCAATACTTTATGTCTGGTGCCGACACACAGGGATTTAATTAAACAAATGCAATTACTCTGCCTCTCTAAGAATGAAATGCCTGAATGTGTGCGGGAAATCAAGGCACTACAGTAAAAAAAAAAACACAATAAGCAAAGCAAACAAAAGGCACTAGATTAATAAAAACTACAGGTAGGCAAGGGGTGGTGCAGCTACATTTAGGGGGTGAAGGCACTATGCACAGTCAGTATATACCGCACACACAGACACGTCCCTGTGCAGACACCGCTTCTCGCTTGCCAAGACTATGCAGTGTATTGTAAAAAGTACACAAAAACAAAAATATATAAGAATTTAGATTTCAGCAGTGGAGGAAACCATTTTGCAGAATGCAGCCCATGTATTAGTTCAGAGCTGGTGCTCAGTAAGAGAATATCACTGGGAAGCGGCTGCAAAATGATTCCCTGCCCTGCAGGCGTGATGCGAGTGATGGGAGGGTGCCGGTCACCGCTCGGCCGCTCAGTGTCTGACATTGGGGTGCAAAGTGCCACATTGAAGGGTCTCGGTGGTGAACCTTCCAGCCACTTGGCAAGCGTGCTGCTCAGAGAGCTTGTGGGGTCTGGTGCCAGGGTCCTACCTTTACAATGGGTCACCCGCCGCTTCCCTTGTGATTACAGAGACAGAAACAGAAGTCGAGGTAAAGAAGTGTTTATGGCAGCACAGTCACACCTCACTAGCGCCCCCTACCTTCCACAATGGACCCAATACTATGCATCAACAGGACATGGCAAAGTGTGATCCCCACAGTCCTGCGGATGGAGGCCTTGTATACCATGGCGGCCATAGCCGTGTGATTGTCTCCCACCACTATAATGGAGAGTGACCATGGTGCCCCCCACTGCTATGGAAGCAGAAGACACCATTCTAGTCATCACGGGTCTGGGCAGGAGGTCCAGCACTGATCAGACTAGATAGATAGAACATCCTTAAAGGGGTTATCCACTTTTATTAAAGTGGTCCTCAAATGGTCCTCCCTCGGCCCAGCCCTGGCTCCACTCCACTGCTCCAGACACAAATGTTTCTGCAGCGATGAAGTTAGTTCTACAGCGCAAATTAGCTCTGCGCCCTATCTCTGAACTCAGCGGCCCTGCAAAATTAGATGGCACAAGCTGCTAAGCTCAGTGGTTGGCTGCAGCGGTGAGGAGCCCTGTCGACCTGACGTCACTGCTGCAGCCGAACCACTAAGGCCGGAGCATCAGCGCAGTCAGCACTGCACCCAGGAATAGCGAGCACCATTTGTGGGTGTTCATTTACAACTAGGGAAAAGTGTGGCTACCACTCATGAAAGTGGAAAAGCTCTTCAGGAACCTACCACGTTAGACAATCTACATTCATAGCGCTCACTTGTGATCATCAGCCTCTGTAAGGAAGCGGTCACACTATGGCCGACGTGCTGCTCACCCACAGCAAGCCAATGGTCGAGCGAAAACTAGTGCACCCTCTAGCTCTGTAATGGTGGGCAGAGACTGGGCTGCGTGGCTGGCCACGGCATGTAGCTGCGCCCTAAACACATCTCCCGGTATAAACAGGTGACATGCTGCCAACAATAACTGGGGGACAGAGCGATCATTTTACCAATCACACGGTCCCCACCCATTGTAAAAGGCTCTTCATCAACAGCAGGTGACATCACCGACCGGTGCCCATTATGGGCAGAAATCTCTCCGTCTATACCCGGCCTCACTCGCTTCTAACGACCCCTGATCTCTGCGCTCTTACATCCTCACACAGTGTGAAATATATATATTTTTCCCATGAAAGGAGACCCTTCTACCACCTCCCTGTAAAATACAAGTACAGAGTGTCCTGCCAGACAAGGCGAAGCACATACCACATAGTCCATTAGGTATAGCACCATGTTATACTGCTGGAAAGAGCGCCTACTAAAGGTCAGGAGAGTGTACTACAGGGGACCACATGGGCGTCTCATAAGCCACCAACAACGTGACAATCACAGATGACAGGAGGATCAGACTCACCGGCGCTGAATATGGGCTCCTTGGGTTTGCTAAAAAAAAAGAAAAGAAAAATTATATAAATAATTCACAGAAGTGGACGACATGTTCATTGCAGCAGAACCTAAGCTTTACAGGGGTATAATGTGGAAGAGGAGGATTCCATTCACTGACAGCAATCAGAGATCTAAACTATGGAGCATTATAACAGAAAGCTGCAGAGCTTCTCACTATACGAGTGCTCGGCTACATGTATCTAAGCCCTCTGGCACCTTATGAACCCCGGACGCAGCGAGCGGAGACCCGTGTGCCAGTTTGGCCTGTACAGAACATTAGACTGTTTGTGAGTGACCGGACTGAGGACCAACCACGATCTCCGCCACCAAGCAGCACATGTCAGGGCCGAACACCACGACTGCTCCATGGACGAGACTGCTGGAGAGGAACGTCGTTCACATCATTAACTCCTCTCCATGTGTGCAAGGAAATGGGTTATGACAAGGCAGAATGCAGCCCAGGAGGCAAAGCCAACACCGCCCAGAAGCGGCCCGCTCACCTGGATAATTCACACACAGAAATATGCTCTGAGGCATATCCCAGATAATGGCCGTCTCTTCTCTTTACTGCAAGGGGCGACCTCAGAGCAACCATAATGTGCAGGACAGGAGCACGAGGCCATGCACCTCACATCCCTCCACAGTCATGTTGTAGAGGATGGATGACAAGATGTGTAGCTACAGCACATCAGCTGCTAGTCCTGTACTGACCCAGAGTTACATCCTGTATTATACTCCAGAGCCGCACTCACTATTCTGCTGGTGCAGTCACTGTGTACATACATTACATTACTGATCCAGAGTTACATCCTGTATTATACTCCAGAGCTGCACTCACTATTCTGCTGGTGCAGTCACTGTGTACATACATTACATTACTGATCCTGAGTTACATCCTGCATTATACCCCAGAGCTGCACTCACTATTCTGCTGGTGCAGTCACTGTGTACATACATTACTGATCCTGAGTTACATCCTGTATTATACTCCAGAGCTGCACTCACTATTCTGCTGGAGCAGTCACTGTGTACATACATTACATTGCTGATCCTGAGTTACATCCTGTATTATACCCAGAGCTGCACTCACTATTCTGCTGGTGCAGTCACTGTGTACACACATTACATTACTGATCCTGAGTTACATCCTGTATTATACTCCAGAGCTGCACTCACTATTCTGCTGGTGCAGTCACTGTGTACATACATTACATTACTGATCCTGAGTTACATCCTGTATTATACCCAGAGCTGCACTTACTATTCTGCTGGTGCAGTCGCTGTGTACACACATTACATTACTGATCCTGAGTTACATCCTGTATTATACTCCAGAGCTGCACTCACTATTCTGCTGGTGCAGTCACTGTGTACATACTTTCTTACACTCCAGAGCTGCACTCCGTCTCATTGTTATCACACAGGAGGGGACATTTGTACCAGCGGCCGCCACTTCACAACCATGCAAATAACTGGTTTCCTGATTACATGACATGAGTCTGTGATGAGGCCGGGACACAAAGTCAAGTTATTTCAAAGTCAAATTCAAAGAAGTTCACAGGAAGTTCTGCAAGAAGGAGGGAGATTTCCAGACTAAAAATAAATTTTATGGCTCCTCAAAACGTCCTAACAAACGTTTCATGTCCTTTTTATTTATTTATTTATTTATAGCAGGGGTTGTCCCGTTTATTAAATATCTCATTGTAGCATTAGGGCTGGGATCAGAAATGCCGTTTTATCAAGTAAAATAAAAATGTGAATTTAAATGGAAATTAATATGTATTATTAGATCCTGCACTTTTTCCTGCCGGCTCCACTGCATATTAAGGCAGATTTCTGGGGATCCAGCAGTGGGATCAAAGATCAAACTATTTTTTTAAAAAAAAATTATGGGAGAGGGGTAAAAAAAACAAAAACAAAATTTATTTTTTTTTCCAAAAATCAATGCAACTCTGTATAATGAATGTTCTACAATTTTCCACCATACTTCGTATATCGACTCCTCGTGCAGTCACAATCTCTGCTTGCTGTTATCCATTTATTTGTTACCTCTGGGGTGCAGTGTATTAATGGAAATAATTGACTTGTCTCCTACCTCTCGCTGTTCTTCTTTCCGCTGGACGAGCTGCTGGTGGATCCGGCGCGGTTCCTGCTGCCTTTGGCGTCCACGCCACTTTCTCTGCGGCCACCGGGAGAGATGCGCTCGGTAGAGTTTGTTCTTTTGACATTACTAAAAGCAAAGAGCATAATAATTGGCTCCGATACAAAAGGCTCCGCATGTGTGACAGATTATTATGCATCATGCCCCAGAGCGGTATTCACAGTTCTGCAGGCATCCCTGCTTGATCAGTGCCTGCTAAGAGCATCCTCTGAATCCTACTGAGGGCCGAGACTGTACAGCAATATCATTCAGAAAAGAAAAAAAAGAAAAAACAGCCCCCTCTGCATTATAGAATCTCAGCGGAGCCATTACGGGTGTGTGACGACAGGCTTGCTGACTGTTTCCAGTGATATCCAGCAGTACTGCACAGGCTCTCGACACAAGCCTAATAGTAATACATAGAGGCGTCAACTACAAATGAACAGAAACAGAAGAAACTCACAATAAAAAGAGATTACAGGTAAAAAAAAAAGACAAAAGCCGAACACAAGAGAATCAGAAAGATAAATAAAGAGCCAAAATGCCGGGAAACCGGCAGTGATTCTCATTCCTGTACTTTTAGCCCGTTTTATGTCTTTCTGTTCATTTTTTTTTTTTTTAACAAGAAAATAATAAGTGAAAAATGATTTACCTGGTGGTGGTTTTAGTAATTTTACATGAATTCAAAAGACGGACAGACTTGCTACAGCCAGAATGAAGCAGGAAAGAAGCAGAGAGTGAGTGAACATGGGTGAGAGAACAGACAACGCCAGACAGATGACAAGCAGATTATCTCGCCGGTCATTATCCTGGAATAGGAGTAGAATGCACAGACATCCAGGGCGGCTCTATCCTTTCACAAAGACATGGAGAGAAAGCGGTTCTCCGGGTTTGTAAAAATACATAAAAGTACAGCACCTTTGTTTTATTGCCCCGAGTGACATTATTTGGAAGGACTACAGGTCCCATCCTCATTCCCCTCTCACAGATACAGCATTACCACAGCTATAAATGCAGTAACCCCTCACATATGGCCCATCGCTCCGCTGTAACCCCTCACGCATGGCCCATCGCTCCGCTGTAACCCCTCACGCATGGCCCATCGCTCCGCTGTTTCCCTCACGCATGGCCCATCGCTCCGCTGTTTCCCTCACGCATGGCCCATCGCTCCGCTGTTTCCCTCACGCATGGCCCATCGCTCCGCTGTTCCCCTCACGCATGGCCCATCGCTCCGCTGTTCCCCTCACGCATGGCCCATCGCTCCGCTGTTCCCCTCACGCATGGCCCATCGCTCCGCTGTTCCCCTCACACATGGCCCATCGCTCCGCTGTTCCCCTCACACATGGCCCATCGCTCCGCTGTTCCCCTCACACATGGCCCATCGCTCCGCTGTTCCCCTCACACATGGCCCATCGCTCCGCTGTTCCCCTCACACATGGCCCATCGCTCCGCTGTTCCCCTCACACATGGCCCATCGCTCCGCTGTTCCCCTCACACATGGCCCATCGCTCCGCTGTTCCCCTCACACATGGCCCATCGCTCCGCTGTTCCCCTCACACATGGCCCATCGCTCCGCTGTTCCCCTCACACATGGCCCATCGCTCCGCTGTTCCCCTCACGCATGGCCCATCGCTCCGCTGTTCCCCTCACGCATGGCCCATCGCTCCGCTATTCCCCTCACGCATGGCCCATCGCTCCGCTGTTCCCCTCACACATGGCCCATCGCTCCGCTGTTCCCCTCATGCATGGCCCATCGCTCCGCTATTCCCCTCACGCATGGCATTTTGCTCCTCTTGGGGGGGGGTTGTCTACCAATCCATTATCTGCTCTGTTTACATTTTTAAATATCAGCTAAACTCTTCTGCCTTTTCATTTCAGGGAACATTTTTCAAAGAGTATATTTATATATTTCTGACTACCTTCAGCAGCCACTAGAGGGAGCGCAATGCAAAGGGATTGGTACAGCCGTACAAGATCTGTATCCAGTGAGCTCCCCCTAGTGGTAGCATTTGGCATTCCGAAAGTAATCCTCTAAAATACCACAGTCACTTGGGGTGTAGTTAGAAGAGCAGAGTTCAGGGCTGGCATAACCCACATCTCCAAAACTGCTGCCTGCATGTCATTTTTCAATATTCCAATTAGTGGCACCACCAGAATGGCTCAGGAGCGCCCCTGACTGACAGAGCAGTCTGCCTGTATGCCCATAACAGAAGACTGATCGAGCTGCCTATGGCTCCCCCAATCTATGCTATTCTGATAAATAAAGCCCTGGTCGTACATGGACAACGCGCTCACCTTTTGGATCCAAGAGGAACGATATCTTTCCTGGCCCCGGAAGGTGATGGGAGAGAAGTACTCGGTTTCTTTGGTAAGATGGTGTCACTGCTAACAATAGTCTTCAGCGGTAATGGTCGAACTGCGGGAAGAGAGGCAGCATTAGTTTTCTAGAATGGGGCTTCCACGGTTTCCTCACAACGGCATGCTTGGTTAATAAAGTGTGTTCATGAAAAACATTTGAAAAATGCAATTTGGTGATTTATGGTAATGTATGAAAACTGATGAGGCCGCGTTCACACTGGCAGCACGGACACCAGCCAGAATGAGGAATGTCTGCGGGGGAGGGGGGGGGGGGGACGACAAGGATAAGTCGCCCCAACAGGCACAAGAAAATAAGATCCCCCCCAATGTGCAGAGATCCTGACATCAGAGAAATCGCTTATAGTGAAACAGAAGAGCAGTTCACCAAGGGAAAGGCTGGTTAGCAGCCTGTATAATGACTGCAGGTCACCTGATTTTCATACCAGTGTGAACACTGCTGGATGCCAGGTCATAGATTAGAGCAGCAAACTTTCAGAGCATGCTGGGAGTTGTAGTTTCACAGCAGCTGTCGTGATGCAGGTTTCTGACCCTTGTATTAGAGCACTACCAAACCTCTCACTATGCATTGTATAAAGGACAACAGTTATAAAGTGCTCAGGGCTAGCATGTATTAAAAGGGTATTCCCACCTAATGCATTTATTGCTTATCCACAGCACATACCATATTCACCTGATGTTGGTCTGGGACCTGCAGCTATCACACAATAATAGCATACTCTGTGGATGTGCCATAGAGCTTGAAGGTAGGAATACCCCTTTAAACAAAATGCATTGCAATGGATGACACTGCACATACATACACACACACACACACACTCCCAGGCAGGATGCTGTATAAAAGCAGCAAGTCCTGTGGATGGTCACAGCCCACCTAATACACTCTGCCATGCAGAGCCAGCCGCACCAGAGGACTTCTGTGGCTATGCCATCACTTTATTATTGACGAAGGTCGACCTCCGCAATCTGCAATCCTGAAAATATTTTTCCTGCACAATGGCATCCGGGACTAGAGCACTGCGACCTTCCTTGGACAGCATCCCAAAGCCGGCATCTTGGGCACCTCTGGCATTTTCAAAGCTTCACATTACATCATGACGTCATGGCGGACTTGTAACTACCAGAGGTGCCAGCATTTGATTGCTGGCCGTGGAAGGTCGCAAGACCCTGGTCCGGCTGCCACAGACTTGGACACCTGACAAGGATCTTGCAAATCTTTTTGCTTATCTCTATGTGCAGCAAATGGCCCCATGTAATCAAACACGGCTGAGCAATGTTGTATCATTCCTTATATGTCAATAGATCAAAAATATCCGTATCTATAGGCAGTAATCAAGTAGAGAGCCAACACCTTGTGGCAGATCTGTCCTGTGCTCACTCAGTATGGGCTAAGACTGGATACAATTGTAGCAAACACCAAGGAGATCTGTACTGGGAGAAGGATCAAGTGTTCCCATGTGCAGCCTCTCCTGACCAAAGGAGATCACAGCAACGAGACTACAAAGGCCCCTGATGCATCCAAGTCATTTTGTTCAAATGTTGCATTTTTTGTATTTTTTTTGTGTTCCCGTGCAGGGAAAAACGCAGCATTTTACAGTAATCACAAAATGAATGAGATTTCCAAAATCTCATTCACATAGTGCGTCCTTTCATTATCGTACCACAGTGAATCGTCATTACAAAATGCATCATGTTTATGTTTCAGCGTTTTTTTTGTTACAGGAGTTATCCCCCAATTGAGCTCAAAATGGCTTAGCACCGAAAAGAACGCAAAATGCATCAAAAATGCACATAGTTTCAGCTGACCATAGACGGCGTCATTCACGCAGCAAGAACATTTTTTTTTTTTTTTTTTTTAAAAAGCTACATGTGGACAAAATCTATAGGATTAATCCCAAAATCACAAGTTATCCCATCTCGAACCCCTGGGACCCCCAGTGATCCAGAGATTTCGGCTCTGGCTTCGCTCCATTCATTGCCTGTGGGACTGACAGCTGTATTTCAGGCAGTCCCACCAAACAATGAATGGAGTGAAGGAAGAACTACGTGTGCTGCAGAGCCCATGGCACGGCGAGGGCCACAGAGCCAATGGCAGGGCAAGGGCCCCAATCTTGGTATCGCTGGGGGTCGCAGCAATACCCAAGTTATGTTCTATCCCGCAGGCTTGTGATTTTGGATTAAGATAATGGAGCTACAAGGATAATTCTGGTATTGAAACAAAGCAGATGCAAATTGGGTTAAAAGCATGTACCACCCTCCACACGGGGTTAATGGCTTACCTGATCTTGCAGAGCTGCAATGTCGGTCAATATCTGACCTCTTATGTATAGTTTGATCTATGGGTTTAAAGGGGGATTTTATGTTAGAGGGTGGGACACAACAGTCCTAACGCCCATCCTCCTCCTCTACATTAGGACCTATATCATTCCTTGAGGAGCCTGCCAGCTGATATAGGAAAGTCTTATAGGCCGGGCAGTGCCCCCAAGGAAAAAAGGTATGCAAATGAGCAAGAAAGCCAACTCACTAGTGACACCTACTGGAAGTAGCTACCCTGTAAATCAATGTCAGACCCTTTAACAGGCATTGCAGGTCACAACATACAGTTGCTCCATGATCCCTTTGCATGGAAAAGCTATAGTAGAAACAGAGAACAATGTTTAATGGATCGCAGTATACGGGACTCTCAGTCACAGGTAGTTTTTTCTACACCATTTTCCATTGAATGTCCACAAATAGTCAATATCATAAAACGGCATCTTCCAGTTTTGAGGCAGGATAAAAAAAAACTAACACCATTTTAGATAATGGAATGCGATTTATAGCCAAAAAATCCAAGACTTTAGCCAACATGTTGTCACCCAGTTTATATATGTGGGGCCAAATAATTCAGGAAAAAGCGCTTATTCCTGGTTAGAAAGCACGGGTAACTACAAATGCGGCATGAGTAGATGTGGATTGTGTCAATATATGCAAAAAAAACCACCAAACTTAGAGCAAAAGATGCACAGCGTGATTATACTATCACATTTTTTGCTAATTGTAATTCCAGATCTGTAATATATTTGGTTTCTTGTCAGGCATGTAATGTGCGAGATCGACCACACAAAAATTACAGCAGAGAATTAAAGAACATGTATCAGGAGCGGATACAGGTAACCGCAATGATAAGCGCTCTTTGTCAGGAGTGTCCAGACACTTCACGGAGGTTCATGCTGGTGACACGACTTCCATGAGGGTAACTGCCATTGAACAAGTAAAGAGGGCAGTCAGAGGAGGGGATACAGTATCTACTCTCCGAGCCAGAGAGGCAGCTGGGATCTGAAAATTAGATACTTGTTTCCCCAAGGGAAGGAATTATAAAACAGATCTGATGTACAAATATAATAAAGGTATGTGGTTTATATATATATGGGGGTATTTTATGTATTTACATATATTGGTGAAGGGTATTGTTACATTCTTACAATCTGTATTTGCAATATTGTGTATAGGTTTAGTGGCTATAACATTTGTATAACACTCAGGTTGGGCGGGGTGTGTGTCTTTGTCCAATGGGTACTCAGGTGTTTGATATATGGTTAATTGACATGTATTGTGATTGGCTGTAGCCTTTTGTTATGTGCCTTTATATACTGTGCTGTAATGTGATTTTATTATGCGATGACTAAGGGCAGTACTGCCTGAAACGCGTCAGCTTGTTTTTATGATGCTCTAATAAAGGACAAGATTTTTATTCTATTTTCATCTCCTCCATTAAAATATTTGCATGAGCTGGACAAGTGAGTGATTTGCATGGAAAAGCTATGAGGGAGCCGGGCCGTGCCAGTAACCTGCCAACGAGGATGTGGATGAAGTGGGATAATAGTGCATTCTTGTATCCGGTGTGATTACATTTCCAGTCCAATCACTGTATAATCCCTTATCCTACAAGTCCATGTTTGACCCTTAAAATAAGCAATTCCCAATCCCAACCTGCGACTTTCCAGCTGCTGCAAAACTACAGCTCCCAGAATGCCGCTGTCAGGGCTGCAGCATGATATCATTGTGCAGCAGCAGGATGGAGATTGTGGCGACGATGAGGAGCTGCCAGCAGATGCCATCTATAGGCCACATAAGGATTTACAAGCCACGAGGTCTCCTCGTTCATCTCCACCCTATTTCCTCACGCCTGTGGAAATCTCCCATTAAAAAGGACAACGAGAGGCTCATAAAACCAATGTACACCCTGGCTCTGTGACAGCTCATCATAGGACACCCCGAAAATTAGTCACCAGTCTCCTATCCCTGTAAAAGGGGCTACTGAGAGACAACACCCCATATATCTGTGCTAGAAATGACAAGGTTTTCTAAAAAGTGTCCGAAATGAGTGGAGGGAGATAAAAAAAAAAGGGGAGAGGGATCCTCAAAAGCCAGAAGCCGCTGTTACTGTGAAGAAGCTGTGGCCGGTGGGCCATACATGTAGTATTACATGACGATTATTCTGCTCTACGGTGGATAGTGAAATAAACGATGATCCAGAGCTGCAGACGGTCTCATCTCTGACTCATTCAATATGGAGAAATGACGCCACAAACTATAGATCTCGAAGACGAGGTCCACGGGTCAATCTGATAACCCGCGAGCTATGGGAGTAGCACACTCTTAATGTTGCAGCTGCAATCAAGTGACAGAGGTGAAGGACTTGTTAAGGCATCCATACACATTAGCACATTAGACTAAAGAGGACTGAACCCAACAGTATTGTATATGGGGGCTTCCTGACTCTCCCCGATGGATGGTGTCTGGAGGGAAAGGGTCCAGCCTGTTGGATTTCAGTGGTTGACCCTTTTGTTCTCAGCTGGACATGATCAGGAAGGTCTCCATTCACTGACAACACAGATACTAAAAATGGTAAAGGACCGGTAATATCTGGTGGAAGCAGAGGTGCGGCTTGTTACGCTGTATCTGAGCTTCATATTAATGTAACGGGTTGTATTGAGACAAACAAATTTTTGAAACAGTTAGCTAGTGGGGGTTATAAATTAAAGAGGACTAACGGGGGAAAACACCGCAATTTTAGATATGAAGGATAAAATTTAACTTTTAATGCATCTATTAAAAAAAGACAAAAACACCGTGCACATATACTGTGCTCTCCAAGTACTTACTGGGATAGATTCCCTGAACTCCGTACCCGCCTGTCAGGCACCCTAAACAGATATACGAGTGATGGTGCTCCCGCTAATCAATGGCTGTCCCGGAATGTCCTAGATGTCCCTATGCTGGTCAGTCAGGCACCCTAAACAGATATACGAGTGATGGCGCTCCCGCTAATCAATGGCTGTCTCGGAATGTCCTAGATGTCCCTATGATGGTGAGTCAGGCACCCTAAACAGATATACGAGTGATGGTGCTCCCGCTAATCAATGGCTGTCCCGGAATGTCCTAGATGTCCCTATGCTGGTGAGTCAGGCACCCTAAACAGATATACGAGTGATGGCGCTCCCGCTAATCAATGGCTGTCCCGGAATGTCCTAGATGTCCTAGATGTCCCTATGCTGGTGAGTCAGGCACCCTAAACAGATATACGAGTGATGGCGCTCCCGCTAATCAATGGCTGTCCCGGAATGTCCTAGATGCCCCTATGCTGGTGAGTCAGGCACCCTAAACAGATATACGAGTGATGGTGCTCCCGCTAATCAATGGCTGTCCCGGAATGTCCTAGATGTCCCTATGCTGGTGAGTCAGGCACCCTAAACAGATATACGAGTGATGGCGCTCCCGCTAATCAATGGCTGTCCCGGAATGTCCTAGATGTCCTAGATGTCCCTATGCTGGTGAGTCAGGCACCCTAAACAGATATACGAGTGATGGCGCTCCCGCTAATCAATGGCTGTCCCGGAATGTCCTAGATGCCCCTATGCTGGTGAGTCAGGCACCCTAAACAGATATACGAGTGATGGTGCTCCCGCTAATCAATGGCTGTCCCGGAATGTCCTAGATGTCCCTATGCTGGTGAGTCAGGCACCCTAAACAGATATACGAGTGATGGCGCTCCCGCTAATCAATGGCTGTCCCGGAATGTCCTAGATGCCCCTATGCTGGTGAGTCAGGCACCCTAAACAGATATACGAGTGATGGCGCTCCCGCTAATCAATGGCTGTCCCGGAATGTCCTAGATGCCCCTATGCTGGTGAGTTAGGCACCCTAAACAGATATACGAGTGATGGCGCTCCCGCTAATCAATGGCTGTCCCGGAATGTCCTAGATGTCTTAGATGTCCCTATGCTGGCGAGTCAGGCACCCTAAACAGATATACGAGTGATGGCGCTCCCGCTAATCAATGGCTGTCCCGGAATGTCCTAGATGTCCCTTATGCTGGTGAGTCAGGCACCCAAAACAGATATACGAGTGATGGTGCTCCCGCTAATCAATGGCTGTCCCGGAATGTCCTAGATGTCCCTATGCTGGTCAGTCAGGCACCCTAAACAGATATAAGAGTGATGGCGCTCCCGCTAATCAATGGCTGTCCCGGAATGTCCTAGATGTCCCTATGCTGGTGAGTCAGGCACCCTAAACAGATATACGAGTGATGGCGCTCCCGCTAATCAATGGCTGTCCCGGAATGTCCTAGATGTCCCTATGCTGGTGAGTCAGGCACCCTAAGCAGATATACGAGTGATGGCGCTCCCGCTAATCAATGGCTGTCCCAGAATGTCCTAGATGTCCCTATGCTGGTGAGTCAGGCACCCTAAACAGATATACGAGTAATGGTGCTCCCGCTAATCAATGGCTGTCCCGGAATGTCCTAGATGTCCCTATGCTGGTGAGTCAGGCACCCTAAACAGATATACGAGTGATGGTGCTCCCGCTAATCAATGGCTGTCCCGGAATGTCCTAGATGTCCCTATGCTGGTGAGTCAGGCACCCTAAACAGATATACGAGTGATGGTGCTCCCGCTAATCAATGGCTGTCCCGGAATGTCCTAGATGTCCCTATGCTGGTGAGTCAGGCACCCTAAGCAGATATACGAGTGATGGCGCTCCCGCTAATCAATGGCTGTCCCGGAATGTCCTAGATGTCCCTATGCTGGTGAGTCAGGCACCCTAAACAGATATACGAGTGATGGTGCTCCCGCTAATCAATGGCTGTCCCGGAATGTCCTAGATGTCCCTATACTGATGAGTCAGGCAGGGTGCTTAAAAAGACAGGCACTGTGCTGATCCCTGCTACATCGAATCCTACCTAACAGCGGAGTTTGGCACCCTTCTTGTCAGTAGATATGGCGCCCACGCTCCACGGCAGCTGACCCTAGGAGTCCCTAGGATAAACATGCTTGCATCCCCAGGATAAGTATCCCTGAAAGTAGTGTAGGAATAATAACAAACTTTAACCAGATAAATGGTCCTATACAATATACCAGTGATGCATAGACATCATGATAACAGCATACAGGGGGCACTTATGGTTGGCTGTTTCATGACCTTCTGATATGGCTTGTGAACGCAGTCTATAGCAGATACCTGAGGACCATAAACGTAATGCCAGGACTAGTTTATTTTCCCAACAGGAATGTGAGATTCACATATTTATGTGGTGATCAATCTTATCAGTATCAGGTTAAAATAACATGCCCTATACAATCATGTTATGAAGTATCTATATAGACAGCTGTGTTCCTTTAGATGTGTGTATTTCCACTTATCACCTTGGTATTATGCTCAAATAGCGCACAACACACCTTTGGTGGGCCCTTTGCGGTTCTGCAGGGCGTGCTGCTCCTCGGACTCATTGAGTCGTCGCACTACGTTGGCCAGGGCGGACTTCAGCAGCTGGATCTCATCCTCTTGGATCTGCACCCGCTGCTCCAGCGATGCAATGCGATCGGTCACCTCCATGCTGCTGGAGGCGGAGGCGCTGTCATCTGGAACAGAAGCAGATATTCAGGACCCGGTAGACAGCTGGAAATGCATGATGACACACCGCAGAACTATCCCGGTATCAGGGGTGGCACATTAGGGATGAAAGAACGTAATCTGCTCGGGGTGTACACCGCCACTACGCTGTTAATTAAATGATGACCTACTAAAGCTAATAATGGCAATGCAATTTGCTGCCTTGGCAAATAGCCCAAATCCAATCGCTCCTTGGTCGACACCTATAACCAGGTCGTGCGGGAAACTGTTGTAGTGCTCACTTTTCACAGTTTCTCATCTAGAATGCAACATGCAGTGTAAAGAATGGAGGTTTTCATCCCGGTTACAAAAGGGGCGGATGTATAGGACAATTGATTTTAGAGCTTTTTCCTTACTAATATATACATTTATTTTACCATGTGACTCCATTATAACCAGACCATAAAATCCTCCATTCTTTACACTGCAGGCAACATCTATCGAACTAGAAAACTGTTCTATAAAGCCAATTTTTATTGCGCATACTGAATAATTGTTTTTCATTATAATTTAAAAAAAAAAAAATCTTTAGCAAAAAAATGAAGGTGACATTTCTTAGATGATGTCACATGAAGGGCACGGCAGCAATGGAGCTTGCTTTGTGTGCAGGGCACACGCTACCTCTCCTAACATGTCATTTTTACCAAATGCTTGTACAATTCTGGAGCATCTTTCCCCTTCGAGCTGTTTTTTACTGTTCCTCTGTTATTCCTCCCACAAATGTGAAAATATATAGGGACACCCCCTCCCAACTTGTCAATTTATTCACAAGTTTCCAAGAGGAATAACACAAGGTTAAATTCTAAGATGTTATAAGGATTTAAGAAACAAACAAACAAAAAAAAAAACAATCATCATGTCAGGGGTGCAGATAGCTCTACTTGGAAGGGGGAAGTCCACATGATTATATCTTCAGTATTGGGGTTCACAAAATAAAGGGGCTGCTTCTACAAGAGGTGTTCTAATTAATAGCGAGACACCCCGCTGTAAGTTAGATCTGCTGAGACAGAGCTGGATTTCTCCTTTAATAATAGAGACGTGACTTGTAATGTTTTACAGCCGGATACCTCCAAGCCCTTCTGCACTTCTTCCCCATCGGAACATCACTTGTTCCCGATCTTGACTCCATCCTCTTCTACCTTATCGAGCCAACTTCCCTTTCAGCTTCCCTATAATTCATTTTACACCCTACAGCCCTTAGATCACTCGGCTTTTTATCTCCAGTAGCTTCCATCTCATCTCTGCTCATGTCATTATCTATTCTCCTCGACTTCTGCATCTATTACACTTATCTTCTCGCTGGCTTGCTTAATATTCACCCGGCACTTAGACGCTTTCTGGAAATCCCATTAGTAAAGTCACTTTGGAAATGAATCTTGCAATTGATCATCGCTGTGCAGTAAAGCCCTAATGCAGAATCGTTCCCTCTGTAATACGCTGTGACTACAGGGTCACTATCCGCCTCGCTAGGAGTTGTAGTTTTCTGCAGCTTAGGATCTGCCTGATCCAGGTCAGTTATTACATGGCACCTGATATCAGTGATACATTGTATCTGCTTTCCTGCTCCGGAGGAATACAATGTTTTATAACCATAGTCAACACATGATGTATATTTAGAAACCTGACTTGTTCCCCTGCATTCCTTACAAGGTACATGAGATTACTGAGGCTTCATGGAGATTTTTCCTGACACTTCTTGAATATATTGCATGGCATAAACCATAGTCCACGTCGATGATCATTAGCTCCCAGGTATTCTGGGCGTAGCGCGACCGTATTATGGATGGAAGTCCTGGCCAACTGAGGGTCTATGGATCTGGCAGCTTCATCGGGATCTAACCTCTTTCACACTTCTGTTTTTTACAATCAGTCACAATCCGTCAAAATGTTGAAAAGACGGATCCTGTGCCGATTATAAAAAAAACTGATGCACTGGATCCGTTTTTTTTTACGGATCCGTCGAAGCAGGTGCTGCCTGAGTTTTTAGGAAGAGAGAAGGAGAGGGAGAGAGAGATCCCTGAATGGAAAAGCATCAGAAATCCTTCCAGGCATGCTGGATTCCTGCTTTTGACACACGGCGACAGATCCTGCGTCCATTATAGCCTACGACGGACAGTGCAGGATCCGTCGCTGCGCGATTTTCCGACGGACACAAAAACGTTTCTATGTGCGTTGTCTCCGCCCGACGGACACAGATTTTACGACGGATCCGTCATACGACGGATGAAACGAAAGGCAATCCATCGCTAATACAAGTGTATGAGAAAAAAAACGGATCCAGCACCAACATTTGCTGGATCCGTTTTTTTTTTTTTTTTCTTCACAAAACGACGGATTGTGACGGAAACAAAAAGACTGAAGTTTGAAAGAGGCCTAAAAGTCATTTTTTTGCTGCAAACTCTATAAGTGGCACTGTCAATGGGGTCACTCTTAAAGGGACATCCGGATACGTCGCTCTTAAGGGGACAGTCCATAAGCTTCGGCTTCTCAGGTAAAAAGTATAAGCTGCGCTGGACATTATACAGAATTGTGCCACGTGCTATAGCCGGTAAAGGTGCCCATACACACGAGATTGTCAATTTTTGAGAATCAGTGAATTGGTTAAGTGTTCATGTGCTTTCATTGGGAAGAGGAGTGAAAAGCTGCGAGCTGGGAGCCCCCGAGACAGATCATCCATGTTCCCACCACGATCTTCGGGTTTGCTAATGTGTGTGGGCACCATTTGGTGGAGGAACAAGCAAAGGAGAATTAAGGCCAAGGAAAGCAAACACTATAGGAAGGGGAAACAGTACCCCCTCTACATCAAACATCTGGCTCTTTTTATGGCTTGATCGACAAAACCATGGATTCATAGAAGCAGTTTAGAAGGTTCTCATCATGTTCAGGGTAGAACGGTTCCTGAACCATTCGCTTCTGATTACTAATTGGGTGACCGGTAGGTTTTCAGAGATGTGACTAAATAGACAGGGTGGTGACCTGGCCGGCTGGCGGAGGCCATAATAGATACAAGCTGTATGGTATGTGCAAAGCCGAAAGTAAACAGCTTCAATTCGACTTCCTGAGCCGCCACGCTGGGCAACTAATGCAAGAGGGGCCTCATTGTGGGGGCTGAGACGTCAAAGGAAGATCTGGTGACTCTGACAACAGCCTCAAATACAAGGTGGCTGCAAATAAAAAGACATTCATATAGTATTCATGGACTATCCCTATGGGGACAGTATTGCACTGCTCCTGCACTTCATTATATTGAGTACACCCTCCTGTTACTTTACAAAGCTGCAGTTTACGGTCATCCTGCTACTTTATTCCAGCGGCAGGGGCAGACACGGATAGAAAAGGCCCCTGCACAAAAACAGTACGGTAGAACGCAGCCCTTTATGTGGCTTGGACAGAAGCTGCTTGCCGATTTGGAGGTGATGTGGCCCCCTTAGTTCTTGGGCTCCGTACGATTGCACCAAAGATGCCCCTGTCCGGTGTCTCCTTTAAAAAGTGGAAATCTATAGTGTGCATATCACTACCTTGTATTACATGCCGAATTCCCGGGGGTTAAAACCTTCAGTGACTGGCAGGCACCAGTGGGAATAATTACTAAGTAATCTGCATATTGCAACGTTTACCAGATGAGGATCCAAGCTCTTACAACACATAAAAGAGTTAACCCCATGCAGGCGACAGATCAGCACCAGATATTTGCATCTGTTCTATTTTCAGCTTTTACATGAAGTAAGACACCTTCTGGGCACCTATAAATATTGATGAAGCACCCGGATTTAGGACATGTGCTCATTTGTATGGCCGCTCCTTACAGGAGGAGTGAAATCAGCTGCGCCGGTAGATTTGCTCTGTGGATGACAATTTTATTTCTATGGTGCCAACATATTCCGCGGCATTTTACACTACATAGAGGATTAAAATCCAGAAAGAAATCCGTTGCTGTTTGTGACCCAGAAAAAAGACGGAAAAAGTCGAATAATAAGACATCAGCCTCCTCAGAACTATAGCACTAGCAGGCATATAACTTCTTAAAGGGGATGTCTTTATTAGCACGTATGGACATCACAGAGTTGGAGCCCCTACCCAGAGACTGCCCTTTATGACCCAATATTGCTCTTTACAGCAAGCGGCGATTTCTGTCCAAGAAGGAGCCTGTTTAATTGCCCCATCATACAATGGCCCCCATGTGATATACACGTCCCCTGCAGGGGCCACCGCCGTGGATGTGCCTTGTTGACCATGGATTTCCCAAGCAACGTGAAAGGGGTTATTCCTTTCAATAACGTTCCTTTAGCATAACAAAGGGAGCATGGGATATGCAATTATCTGGGTCAGTATAATGAGAGTATTAGTCATAAGAGGCACATTGGGATGGATAGAGACGGGCCAGGTGGTAAATTACCTTTGCAGGGGGATCACCAGGATAATGCTTGTCCATATGCCCTAAAAACTGATTACTTTGGGTTTCAGTAGCCAGACCCCTGGCGATCGGCTCACCATCAGGAAAGCAGTCTCATGAAAGAGGATTGTCTATGATTTCCTATAAAGTCAATGTCCAGCTGGAAAATAAAAGCCTCTAGATGTGTGGAAATCTGAAATTAATACAATATGATTATAAAACGTCTATCGAAGCCGTGCACAGAACCGTAGGCTCCGCACCCACAGGTCTGATTAGTCTTTGGCACAGAACGCCATTCTCTGTCCTCTCGGTCGGTGAAGTGATTCATTGAAGTAGCCAAGCCAGCCCCCTTCTCTGTCCATCAGCGAAGACACATCTAGAGGCATCTTTATGCAAGGACAACCCCAATTTATGCAGACTGGAACAAGGCAAAAAAAAAAAAGGTAAAGGCCAGGGAAATCATGGTCCATGGTCCCACAAGGCAAGGATGGGATCTTATAATTGCAGCCCTGGAACAATCTCAGATTTGGATGATGATTTGAAAGACGCCATTGTAGCTTCCTAGAAAAGTTCAGTGACACAATGAGAGAATGGGCAGAAAAATGGAAACTTCTGGACACGACGGAGCATTTTTCAGCCTTCTTTGGACATGTACAGTGGGGCAAAAAAGTATTTAGTCAGTCAGCAATAGTGCAAGTTCCACCACTTAAAAAGAAGAGAGGCGTCTGTAATTTACATCATAGGTAGACCTCAACTATGGGAGACAAACTGAGAAAAAAAAATCCAGAAAATCACATAGTCTGTTTTTTTAACATTTTATTTGCATATTATGGTGGAAAGTAAGTATTTGGTCAGAAACAAAATTTCATCTCAATACTTTGTAATATATCCTTTGTTGGCAATGACAGAGGTCAAACGTTTTCTGTAAGTCTTCACAAGGTTGCCACACACTGTTGTTGGTATGTTGGCCCATTCCTCCATGCAGATCTCCTCTAGAGCAGTGATGTTTTTGGCTTTTCGCTTGGCAACACGGACTTTCAACTCCCTCCAAAGGTTTTCTATAGGGTTGAGATCTGGAGACTGGCTAGGCCACTCCAGGACCTTGAAATGCTTCTTACGAAGCCACTCCTTCGTTGCCCTGGCGGTGTGCTTTGGATCATTGTCATGTTGAAAGACCCAGGGACGTTTCATCTTCAATGCCCTTGCTGATGGAAGGAGGTTTGCACTCAAAATCTCATGATACATGGCCCCATTCATTCTTTCATGTACCCGGATCAGTCGTCCTGGCCCCTTTGCAGAGAAACAGCCCCAAAGCATGATGTTTCCACCACCATGCTTTACAGTAGGTATGGTGTTTGATGGATGCAACTCAGTATTCTTTTTCCTCCAAACACGACAAGTTGTGTTTCTACGAAACAGTTCCAGTTTGGTTTCATCAGACCATAGGACATTCTCCCAAAACTCCTCTGGATCATCCAAATGCTCTCTACCAAACTTCAGACGGGCCCGGACATGTACTGGCTTAAGCAGTGGGACACGTCTGGCACTGCAGGATCTGAGTCCATGGTGGCGTAGTGTGTTACTTATGGTAGGCCTTGTTACATTGGTTCCAGCTCTCTGCAGTTCATTCACTAGGTCCCCCCGCGTGGTTCTGGGATTTTTGCTCACCGTTCTTGTGATCATTCTGACCCCACGGGGTGGGATTTTGCGTGGAGCCCCAGATCGAGGGAGATTATCAGTGGTCTTGTATGTCTTCCATTTTCTAATTATTGCTCCCACTGTTGATTTCTTCACTCCAAGCTGGTTGGCTATTGCAGATTCAGTCTTCCCAGCCTGGTGCAGGGCTACAATTTTGTTTCTGGTGTCCTTTGACAGCTCTTTGGTCTTCACCATAGTGGCGTTTGGAGTCAGACTGTTTGAGGGTGTGCACAGGTGTCTTTTTATACTGATAACAAGTTTAAACAGGTGCCATTACTACAGGTAATGAGTGGAGGAAAGAGGAGACTCTTAAAGAAGAAGTTACAGGTCTGTGAGAGCCAGAAATCTTGATTGTTTGTTTCTGACCAAATACTTATTTTCCACCATAATATGCAAATAAAATGTTAAAAAAAACAGACAATGTGATTTTCTGGATTTTTTTTTCTCAGTTTGTTTCCCATAGTTGAGGTCTACCTATGATGTAAATTACAGACGCCTCTCATCTTTTTAAGTGGTGGAACTTGCACTATTGCTGATTGACTAAATACTTTTTTGCCCTACTGTACAAGTGACATTTCAGCGATGTGACCTAATGTGTAAAAACCTCAGACAGCAGATCATTGTGCCGAGTGTTACACGACTCCCACACGGATATACGCTGCGGCCATGGCTCTGGCTTCACGTGTCACACAACTTCAGTCCTGCTAGGACGGGGCTGGCTTGGGTTCTTATTCTGCGTTTTCCTCCAAGGTTGCTCAGTTCACAAGTGGATGAACAGTTCAGGAGTGAAACTAAGTTCCAGCCAGACTGTATAGCAATGCACAGCCCCTGCGGTCTCCTCTCCTCTTTTTCTCCTTTGGTGCTTTTTTTTCTACTAAAATTCATGTATTTGCTCAAAATGTTTAGGCTACGTTCACATTTGCGTTACGTCGGGCGCAGGTTCGGCAACGCATAGCGGCGCATGCGTCATGCACCCCTATATTTAACATGGGGGCGCATGGACATGCGTTGTCTTGCGTTTTGTGACGCATGCGTCTTTTTTGGCACAAGCGTCAGGGCGCACAGGACGCTGCATGATGCATTTTTTTGGGCCGAAAATCATGCCAAAATTGGACGCATGCGTCACAAAAAGCTGCGTTTTGCATGCGTTGCGTCGCTGACGCTGCACCGCACAACGCAAATGTGAACGTAGCCTTAGGTTTCATTAAAAAGGTTGCACCTCTCTATTGCTGGTTGCAGGAGGAGTTGTCGTAGGAAATGACAGTGAGTTTCTACCTCTCATCTTCCTTCATCTGAGCCAAACTTTGATTTTATCATAAATCAGATGAAAGGTGCATAGAAGAGGGAGGAGGAGAGCTCACTAATGGATTCTCTGCTAACTCACAGTGCATCCATCCACTGACAGTGCAAAACAAAGGCTATAGAAGCCAGATGGCTCAATAATTGTAACAAGACCCAGTTGTAAAAACCATTTTAGGTCAAAACACATGTATTTAACTTCATCAAAATACACGTTATGTGTCCATATCCTTTCAAAAAAAGAGTTCATCCACTAAATACCTTTATCATCTATTCACACTATTGTGGATAAATGTAGGATCACTGGTAGTGCAACCACTGCGACCTGAGAGAAGACGTTCTAAGATGCCCCGTGCAAATGGAGAGGTAGCGCACATGTTCTGCCGCCGCTTCATTCACTTCAATGAGACTAATGGAGACTGTAAGCTCTATGGATCAGATCACTATGGGTTCCCCCAGTTGGAGATCTCCCACTTCTACAGCAATCTATGGAGGCACCCAGCAGCTCCTGTTCGTATTCCAGTAGGGATCATCCACCACTGACCAGGCACCTTAGATATGTGGGATCATTAACCACAAGGGCACTGAACCACGTACTTGGACTAGAATACATATGGAGGGACATTGTTTCTCATGGTTTACTTTAGCAGAAATGAGGAATAACAACAGATCTGACCCCAGGGTCATAGTTTGGGTAATAGGACACAGATTGCAATATGCCCCTGATGTAAGACCCATGCAGACGGGGACAAATATTAACTAACTCCAAGACCACTCGGAATTTCCACAGTACAATCTGCATTTTTTCACAGCTCTTCCTCCTCTGCTGGAAAGGAAAAGTGGAAAATATTTAGCGGGTTTTGCAACTGACACTTTTCTAAGTGTGAAGCTGCATCATCCAGAGCTCAGAGACGGATATCTACATACATATTGAGGATGGGAATGACTGCCATAGCGCCTGTATGTCTTAAAGGAGTTGTCCCATGAACAGCCTTACAGTTGTGCTCAAAAGTTTACATACACAGTCCGAATTTTTGCTTTCTTGGCCTTTTTTTCCAGAGAATATGAACGATAACACAACAACTTTTTCTCCACTCTTGGTTAGTGGTTGGGTGAAGCCATTTATTGTCAAACTACTGTGTTTTCTCTTTTAAAATCATAATGACAACCCAAAACATCCAAATGACCCTGAGTTAAAGATCACATACCCCATTTCTTATTATCATGTATTGCCCCCTCTAACATCAATGACAACTTGAAGTCTTTTGTGGTAGTTGTGGATGAGGTTTTTTATTTTCTCAGATGGTAAAGCTGCCCACTCTTCTTGACAAAAAGTCTCCAGTTCCTGTAAATTCCTGGGCTGTGTAGCATGAACTGGGTGCTTGAGATCTCCCCAGAGTGGCTCAATGATATTGAGGTCAGGAGACTGAGATGGCCACTCCAGAACCTTCACTTTGTTCTGCTGTAGCCAATGAGAGGTCGACTTGGCCATGTGTTTTGGATTGTTGTCATGTTAGAACGTCCAAGTACCTCTCATGCGCAGCTTTGGGGCTGATTAGTGCAAATTTGCCTCCAGTATTTGCTGATAACGTGCTGCATTCATCTTTCCTTCAACTTTGACCAAGTTTCCTGTGCCTTTGTAGCTCACACATCCCCAAAACATCAGCGATCCACCTCCGTGCTTTACAGTAGGAATGGTGTTCCTTTCATCATAGGCTTTGTTGACCTCTCTCCAAATGTAGAGTTTATGGTTGTGACCAAAAAGTTCACTTTTGGTCTTATAACTCCAATTTACCTTGTTACAGAAGTTTTGAGGCTTGTCTCTGTGCTGTTTTGTGTATTGTAGGCGAGATACTTTGTGGCATTTGCGCAGTAATGGCTTTCTTCTGATGACTCGACCATGCAGCCCATTTTTCTTCAAGTGCCCCCTTTTTGTGCATCTTGAAACAGCCACATTGCTAGTTTTCAGAGTCCAGTATTTCAGCTGATGTCATTTGTGGGTTTTCTTTGCATCCCGAACAATTTTTCTGGCAGTTGTGGACAACATTTTTGTTGGTCTACCTGACCGTAGTTTTGTTTTTACAGAGCCCCTGATGTTCCATTTGTTAATCACAGTTTGAACGCTGCTGACTGGCATTATCAGTTCCTTGGATATCTTTTTGTATCCCTTTCCTGTTTTATACAGTTCAACTACCGTTTCTTGTAGACCCGCTCACAATTCTTTTGCTTTCCTCATGACTCACAATCCAGAAATGTCAGTGGCTGGATGAAAGATGCAAGAGTCTGTCTGGATCCCAGAAACTCACTCAGCTTTTATGCACCCACACTGATTACAAGCAAACAGGTCACAGGTGAGGATGGTACCTTTAGTAGCCATTCAAACCCATTTGTGTTAACTTCTGTGCATGTTACCAGGCCAAAATCACCAGGGTATGTAAACTTTAGATCAGGGTCATTTGGGTGTTTTGGGTTGTCATACTAATTTAAAAAGAGAAAATACAGTAGTTTGACAATAAATGGCTTCACCCAACCACTATCCATGAGTGGAGAAAAAGTTTTGGTGTTATTCATATTCTCTGAAAAAAAAAAAAGAAAGCAAACATTCTGCTGGGGTATGTAAACTTTTGAGCACAACGGTATCTGCAAAATAGGGTTTGGGTGTGGAGAGTAGGCCCCCGCTGATTCTGACTACCCTATAAGATTAGAATGATAGGGAGCATGTCCGACCCCCACTCCTATTAACGCTAGTGTTAAAGCACACAGGACACTTTGGGACTGTCAACATGATCTGTTGGGGTCTTACAGGAAGGACCCCCATTGTTACAGGACATCCTTAAAAAGATTCAGCTTTCTGGATGATCGGATGACAGATGAAAGGTGAGGTAATAGGCCACTGAGAGCTCCAATTTGATCTCCCGTCAGATCCCATACTCAGCCATGACCTTCGTGTACAGAAATCCTTTTACAAGCCTCCCCCGCTACACAGTCATGGATGATGAATGGAGACATGAGAATCTGCCTTATGATCTGTGTCCAAATTCAAGTGTTCCAGCAGCAGAGAGAATGGAGCGATTTACTCATCCCCTGTGTCACTGAACCAGAGCGAGAAGAACAAGCTGTACTATGTATAGAACAGGAGGAATTTGGCTTCGGTGGATGGCGATATGTTACAGGGAGCCATAGGCGGTATTCAGTCCATGTGTGCATGTGGGGGGGGGGGGGGGGGGCACATGCCGGCCTGTCACTTCACTGATTATGTAATGTGTACAGGGTCATACATAATTCTTGACTTTTAACATGGTAGCAATGAGCCATGCAAAGTTTGTACGGCACAATATATTTTTACATTTTTCACTCTTATATCTGGCTGCTGGAACATGGCATCACTTCCAAAGGTGTCAGGTTGGCCACTTTCAACAGATACATAGAGGTGCGGGCGCACATCCCTTTCCATTACAGAGACTGGGAGATACGGAAACAGCCCAGTGATGCCGCACAGTCGGGCAATGCTTCATATACACAATCTAATGGTGCCACACTGAACTCATCTGAAAAAGGAACATATCTGGGTTATAAAGAAGAACAAAAAAAAAAGAAGTCAGCTGGGCACGGTTATCACATTACAGGACTGGCAAGGTTGGCAGAAGCTGGTATCTCCTCACAGACACACGCTGGCGCGTCTTAATGTGCTGCTGGAGGTGCACGATTGATCACTTTTACCGCATCATTATAGATAAACTATTTGGCAGCGGAGCAGGAGACGAGCGCTCCAATCCCCTTATACCAAGACGCCAGCGCTCGTGCCAAGAGCTAACTCCATAGCTGCCCACCGAAGCTTGGAAAGACTGGAGGGAAATGCACAGAGGCTATGCTTCAGCACCACCAGGCCTAGATGGAGAGAGGATTCAGTGCGGATGATGGGCTTCTCATAACTCTGCATTTCAAATCATCCTCAATGTTAAGATTTCTGCTTGTTGTCATGGAATAGAAACGTTCCTGTTTCCATTCAGTGGCTTGCCCTGAATTAGTGCTGCTTACAGACAGCTCATGGGTTACAATGTATCAGTGTAGTGAAGAGCCAAGGCAGGAACTGTGCCCAGCAGGGGCAAGAAGCCTACAATGCCGTGGCGCAGGCAGTGCAGCCATATTATAGAATGGAAGGAAAGCCCACCTGCAACGTAACAAACCCCTAAGCTGTGTAAGCAGGACTAGGATGTTTGCTCTGTTCTCCATTGCCTCTATGTGCAGGGTGTACAGAAATCAAATTCTCCAATGTGGACCGTGTTGTGAATTTGGATTCTGGGCTCCCCCGGTGGCTACTGGTGGAATTGAACTGGTGTTTTCATCTTCTCTGTTCACCTGTTCCCATCAAGATGTGGGAGTCGCTATATAACCTTGCTGCTCTGTTAGTTGCTTGCCGGTCAACAATGTTATCAGAAGCCTCTCTGTGCTTGTTCCTGCTCCTAGACAACTACTAGATAAGTTGGACTCTTGTCCATGTTTGTTTTTGCATTTTTGTTCCAGTTCACAGCTGTAGTTTCGTTACTGTGTCTGGAAAGCTCTTGTGAACAGGAATTGCCACTCTGGTGTTATGAGTTAATGCCAGAGTTTTAAAGTAATTTCTGGATGGTGTTTTGATAGGGTTTTCAGCTGACCATGAAAGTGTCCTTTCTGTCTTCTGCTATGTAGTAAGTGGACCTCAAATTTGCTAAACCTATTTTCATACTACGTTTGTTATTTCATCTTAACTCACCGCCAATACATGTGGGGGGCCTCTGTCTCCTGTCGGGGTATTTCTCTAGAGGTGAGCTAGGACTGATATTTTCCTCTGCTAGCATTATTTAGTCCTCCGGCTGGTGCTGGGCATCTAGAATCAACGTAGGCATGCTACCCGGCCACTGCTAGTTGTGCGTTAGGTTTAGTTCATGGTCAGCTCAGTTCCCATCTTCCAAGAGCTAGTTCCTATATATACTTATGCTATGTTCTCTTGCCATTGAGATCATGACAGTTTGACCGGCCCACTAAAGGGTTAAAATCCTTGGCTGAGAAAGGAGAGAAATAAGTAGTCTGCTGAAATTTTTTTTTTTTTTTTTTCTCTCCTTCTAATCTTTGAATGGCTCTGTGTCCACCTGTTTGTAATGGATCTTCAGAGTGTAACTGCAGGTTTGAATAATCTCGCCACGAAGGTACAAAATTTGCAAGATTTTGTTTGTCATGCACCTGTATCTGAGCCGAGAATTCCTTTGCCGGAATTTTTCTCGGGGAATAGATCTGGGTTTCAGAATTTTCGAAATAATTGCAAATTATTTTTGTCCCTGAAATCTCGCTCTGCCGGAGACCCTGCACAGCAGGTCAGGATTGTGATTTCCTTGCTCCGGGGCGACCCTCAAGACTGGGCTTTTTCATTGACACCAGGGGATCCTGCGTTGCTCAATGTGGATGCGTTTTTTCTGGCCTTGGGGTTGCTTTATGACGAACCTCATTTGGAGCTTCAGGCAGAAAAAACTTTGATGTCCCTATCTCAGGGGCAAGATGAAGCGGAAATTTACTGCCAAAGATTCCGTAAATGGTCTGTGCTTACTCAGTGGAATGAGTGCGCCCTGGCGGCGACTTTCAGAGAGGGTCTCTCTGATGCCATTAAGGATGTTATGGTGGGGTTCCCTGTGCCTGCGGGTCTGAATGAGTCCATGACAATGGCTATTCAGATCGATAGGCGTTTGCGGGAGCGCAAACCAGTGCACCATCTGGCGGTGTCCACTGAGAAGTCGCCAGAGAGTATGCAGTGTGATAGAATTCTGTCCCGAAGCGAGCGGCAGAATTTTAGACGGAAAAATGGGTTGTGTTTCTATTGTGGTGATTCTACTCATGTTATATCAGCATGCTCTAAGCGCACTAAAAAGCTTGATAAATCTGTTTCCATTTGCACCTTACCATCTAAGTTTATTCTATCTGTGACCCTGATTTGCTCTTTGTCATCAATTACCACGGACGCCTATGTCGACTCTGGCGCCGCTTTGAGTCTTATGGATTGGTCCTTTGCCAAACGCTGTGGGTATGATTTAGAGCCTTTGGAGACTCTTATTCCTCTGAAGGGGATTGACTCCACCCCATTGGCTAATAATAAACCACAATACTGGACACAAGTAACTATGCGTATTAATCCGGATCACCAGGAGATTATTCGCTTTCTGGTGCTGTATAATCTACATGATGATTTGGTGCTAGGATTGCCTTGGCTGCAATCTCACAACCCAGTCCTCGACTGGAGAGCTATGTCTGTGTTGAGCTGGGGATGTAAGGGGGCTCATGGGGATGTACCTGTGGTTTCCATTTCATCATCTATTCCCTCTGAAATTCCTGAGTTCCTGTCTGACTATCGTGACGTCTTTGAAGAATCCAAGCTTGGTTCATTACCTCCGCACCGAGAGTGCGATTGTGCCATAGATTTAATCCCGGGTAGTAAATACCCAAAGGGTCGTTTATTTAATCTGTCTGTGCCTGAACATGCTGCTATGCGAGAATATATAAAGGAGTCCTTGGAAAAGGGACATATTCGTCCATCGTCATCTCCCTTAGGAGCCGGTTTTTTCTTTGTGTCAAAAAAAGACGGCTCTTTGAGACCATGTATCGATTATCGGCTTTTGAATAAAATCACTGTAAAATATCAATACCCATTGCCGTTGCTGACTGATTTGTTTGCTCGCATAAAGGGGTCCAAGTGGTTCTCTAAGATTGACCTTCGTGGGGCGTATAATTTGGTGCGAATCAGGCAGGGGGATGAGTGGAAGACCGCATTTAATACGCCCGAGGGCCACTTTGAGTATTTAGTGATGCCTTTTGGTCTTTCAAATGCTCCGTCAGTTTTCCAGTCCTTTATGCATGATATTTTTCGCGATTATTTGGATAAATTTATGATTGTGTATCTTGATGATATTCTGATTTTTTCGGATGACTGGGACTCTCATGTCCAGCAAGTCAGGAGGGTTTTCCAGGTTTTGCGGTCTAATTCTTTGTGTGTGAAGGGTTCTAAGTGTGTTTTTGGGGTACAGAGGATTTCCTTTTTGGGATATATTTTTTCTCCCTCTTCCATTGAAATGGATCCTGTCAAGGTTCAAGCTATTTGTGATTGGACGCAGCCCTCTTCTCTTAAGAGTCTTCAGAAATTTTTGGGCTTTGCTAACTTTTATCGTCGATTTATTGCTGGTTTTTCGGATATTGCTAAGCCATTGACCGATTTGACTAAGAAGGGTGCTGATGTTGCTGATTGGTCCCCTGACGCTGTGGAGGCCTTTCGGGAGCTTAAGCGCCGTTTTTCCTCTGCCCCTGTGTTGCGTCAGCCTGATGTTGCTCTACCTTTTCAGGTTGAGGTCGACGCTTCTGAGATCGGAGCTGGGGCAGTGTTGTCGCAGAAAAGTTCTGACTGCTCCGTGATGAGGCCTTGTGCCTTCTTTTCCCGTAAATTTTCGCCCGCTGAGCGGAATTATGATGTTGGGAATCGGGAGCTTTTGGCCATGAAGTGGGCTTTTGAGGAGTGGCGCCATTGGCTTGAGGGGGCCAGACATCAGGTGGTGGTATTGACTGACCACAAAAACTTGATTTATCTTGAGACCGCCAGGCGCCTGAATCCTAGACAGGCGCGCTGGTCATTATTTTTCTCTCGGTTTAATTTTGTGGTGTCATACCTACCGGGTTCTAAGAATGTTAAGGCGGATGCCCTTTCTAGGAGTTTTGAGCCTGACTCGCCTGGTAACTCTGAGCCCACAGGTATCCTTAAGGATGGAGTGGTATTGTCAGCCGTTTCTCCAGACCTGCGGCGGGCCTTGCAGGAGTTTCAGGCAGATAGACCGGATCGTTGCCCACCTGATAAACTGTTTGTTCCTGATGATTGGACCAGTAGAGTCATCTCTGAGGTTCATTCTTCTGCGTTGGCAGGTCATCCTGGCATTTTTGGTACCAGGGATTTGGTGGCAAGGTCCTTCTGGTGGCCTTCCCTGTCACGAGATGTGCGAGGCTTTGTGCAGTCTTGTGACGTTTGTGCTCGGGCCAAGCCTTGTTGCTCTCGGGCTAGTGGATTATTGTTGCCCTTGCCTATTCCTAAGAGGCCTTGGACGCACATCTCGATGGATTTTATTTCAGATCTGCCTGTTTCTCAGAAGATGTCTGTCATCTGGGTGGTGTGTGACCGTTTCTCTAAGATGGTCCATTTGGTTCCTCTGCCCAAGTTGCCTTCTTCTTCCGAGTTGGTTCCTCTGTTTTTTCAAAATGTTGTTCGTTTGCATGGTATTCCTGAGAATATCATTTCTGACAGAGGGACCCAATTCGTGTCTAGATTTTGGCGGGCATTCTGTGCTAGGATGGGCATAGATTTATCTTTTTCGTCCGCTTTCCATCCTCAGACGAATGGCCAGACCGAGCGGACTAATCAGACCCTGGAGACATATCTGAGGTGTTTTGTGTCTGCTGACCAGGATGATTGGGTTGCTTTTTTGCCATTGGCAGAGTTCGCTCTCAATAATCGGGCCAGCTCTGCCACTTTGGTGTCCCCGTTTTTCTGTAATTCGGGGTTTCATCCTCGATTTTCCTCTGGTCAGGTGGAATCTTCGGATTGTCCTGGAGTGGATGCTGTGGTGGAGAGATTGCATCAGATCTGGGGGCAGGTGGTGGACAATTTGAGGTTGTCCCAGGAGAAGACTCAGCTTTTTGCCAACCGCCACCGTCGTGTTGGTCCTCGGCTTTGTGTTGGGGATTTGGTGTGGTTGTCTTCTCGTTTTGTCCCTATGAGGGTCTCTTCTCCTAAGTTTAAGCCTCGGTTCATCGGCCCGTATAAGATATTGGAGATTCTTAACCCTGTTTCCTTCCGTTTGGACCTCCCTGCATCCTTTTCTATTCATAACGTTTTTCATCGGTCATTATTGCGCAGGTATGAGGTACCGGTTGTGCCTTCCGTTGAGCCTCCTGCTCCGGTGTTGGTTGAGGGTGAGTTGGAGTACGTTGTGGAGAAAATCTTAGACTCTCGTGTTTCCAGACGGAGACTCCAGTATCTGGTCAAGTGGAAGGGATACGGCCAGGAGGATAATTCTTGGGTGAATGCATCTGATGTTCATGCCTCTGATCTGGTTCGTGCCTTTCATAGGGCCCATCCTGATCGCCCTGGTGGTTCTGGTGAGGGTTCGGTGCCCCCTCCTTGAGGGGGGGGTACTGTTGTGAATTTGGATTCTGGGCTCCCCCGGTGGCTACTGGTGGAATTGAACTGGTGTTTTCATCTTCTCTGTTCACCTGTTCCCATCAAGATGTGGGAGTCGCTATATAACCTTGCTGCTCTGTTAGTTGCTTGCCGGTCAACAATGTTATCAGAAGCCTCTCTGTGCTTGTTCCTGCTCCTAGACAACTACTAGATAAGTTGGACTCTTGTCCATGTTTGTTTTTGCATTTTTGTTCCAGTTCACAGCTGTAGTTTCGTTACTGTGTCTGGAAAGCTCTTGTGAACAGGAATTGCCACTCTGGTGTTATGAGTTAATGCCAGAGTTTTAAAGTAATTTCTGGATGGTGTTTTGATAGGGTTTTCAGCTGACCATGAAAGTGTCCTTTCTGTCTTCTGCTATGTAGTAAGTGGACCTCAAATTTGCTAAACCTATTTTCATACTACGTTTGTTATTTCATCTTAACTCACCGCCAATACATGTGGGGGGCCTCTGTCTCCTTTCGGGGTATTTCTCTAGAGGTGAGCTAGGACTGATATTTTCCTCTGCTAGCATTATTTAGTCCTCCGGCTGGTGCTGGGCATCTAGAATCAACGTAGGCATGCTACCCGGCCACTGCTAGTTGTGCGTTAGGTTTAGTTCATGGTCAGCTCAGTTCCCATCTTCCAAGAGCTAGTTCCTATATATACTTATGCTATGTTCTCTTGCCATTGAGATCATGACAGGACCGTAAACCTGTGGAAATGCATCACCATCAGGTGCCCACAGGAGCCCTGACGGGGGCAGGAATGGTAACGTTTGGCAAGGTCGGCATGAGAGCTGCTCATGGTTTTCACTGACGTGTTTGAGTTCTACAACGTTGCAATAAATAAGAGGGCACAAGCGGACGACGCGGGTCAAGTGCGACGAATCGCAGAGCTGCATATGTCCAGAAGACAGGGGTCCTGCATCCAGAAAAGGCAGGAGTAGGACGAGGACCCCCAGAAGGACCAGAGCCACTGCTGGAATAACGTCCAATCCTCCAAGAGGCTGGAAACTCATCATCATGTCAGTCCCAGAGTTATCTCCCGTCTGCTGGCTGCACAGTAATAATGGAGAGTGGTGCTCTCATCTACGGTAATCAATACACCCGTCCGCCACTACTCATCTTACCCAAGACGTCAGAGGCCATAGTTAGGCTACGTTCACATTTGCGTTCTGCGCCGCAGCGTCGGGCGCTGCAGCGTCGCCGCATGCGTCATGCGCCCCTATATTTAACATGGGGGCGCATGGACATGCGTTGCACTTGCGTTTTGTGACGCATGCGTCACTGTGGTGCATGCGTCAGGGCGCAGAGGACGTAGCAAGTTGCAGTTTTTTCTGCGCCCAAAACCATGCAAAAGCGGACGCATGCGTCACAAAACGCTGCGTTGTGCATGCGTTTACATTTGCGAACGTAGCCTAAGGCTATGTTCACACGCTGCGGTTTTTGCTGCGGATCCGCAGCGGATTTGCAGCTGCGGATCCGCAGACGTTTTCCATGCAGGGTACAGTACAATGTTACCCTATGGAAAACAAAATCCGCTGTGCCCACTTTGCTTTTTTCCGCTGGAAAATCCGCGCTGATTCTGCGGAAAAAAAGGAGCATGTCACTTCTTTCTGCGGATTCCGCAACTGTTTTCCACCAGCACCAATAGGAAAGTGCAGTTGGAAAACCGCAGTGGAATCCGCAGAAGAAACCGCACAAAAAACCGCAGGGAAATCCACCGCGGTTTTGCACTGCGGGATTCCCAAATCAGGACCTGAAAAATCCGCAGGAAAAAAAGGATGGTGTGAACAAGGCCTTAGACGTGCAGCGACTCTTACACTCCTGCAAAGCAAAATGGCAGCCCCCAGTGGCTGCAAAAAAATTTATAAAAAAACCCCCAAAATATAAATACTGTGCACTTGAAAATATTTTATAAAAATAAGGAATTTAACATTTTTTTTTTTAATATAAAAACGTGGCACCTTCCCTTTAATTTGACACAAAATGTATCGTAATCATTTTTCAGTTGAAATAAATTTTAAAAAAATTGAGCCTGTGCCTGGATATTTCTGAATAAGAACAGCTGCAGTGTAAAGCATGAAGGAAGGACAGCGCAGATAGAAAGGCCAGGAGGCAGAATTTTTGGACACAGACTGCAATGAACAACATAGCCAAAATGCAGTCATAAATGTCTGATCCAGGGATAATTTTTCCTTTTTTTTTTAAAAGAAAAAAAAAAAAATGCTTGTATTTGGGGACAAAATCATTTCTGGCCATTCAGATTAATTAAAATGTTGCACTGTTTGGCTGTTACTGGCCCATTGTTTCCCGCCACATTCAACTTTGATGTGGTCTGTGGTCATCCATCAGCGGAGAGGAGCACAAAAAAAGATGGATAAGCGTTACAAAATCTCCCATTGAGCTGTCAGCATGAGCTCACTGATGGATTCTCAGTTAACTCATTCTCCATCCAGCAATAGTCAGAGCGACACAAAATTGCAAAAAAATCGATTTTTAGCTTAAAATTTAGATAAGGTAACAAAAATTTGCCTACCCCTTTAACATAATAGTAGCCACCAATAATATGTATAAGGCCACCTCTAGATGCCAATAGCAATGTCAAAATGTGAATGTAGCCAAATTCAATCTCCAACTCTACCAATGTGACACTTGTTTGCCACGCTTCTTCTACAGGGCAGTACTGCTCCCGACATGGATAGCACACTGGGACTACAGTGATCATACATGTCTCCGGCTGGTAGAGAAAGCTGAAGTCCAGGCTCTAGCTAATGGCGCTGACACAAATACGGCACAGTCAGATCCCAGAGGACGGCAGTGCAACATTGCAAATTATCACTGGTAATATTAGTCAATGGAAGGTGCAGAAACACTCACAAAAGATGCAATCAGAAAGCACCAAAATTATCGACAGGACCCTAGCAACAGCTCCTCACATCTCAGCTTCCTCCATAGAAGACAACCTGAGAGAAGCCTGGCACGGCCCGCATTCATGATTAAAATAGCTCGGGTCAGTTTTCTATCGAAGAAATCCTATACCTGTAGCTACGTCACTCCCTGCACCATCCACCCGTGAAACTGAACTCCAGTGGGCATTGAGCAAGGTCCTGCATCCAGCGCTCAGGCTGCCATGGAGAAGCAATTACTGGGAAGTGTCTTATTAGATGGGGACATTTCTATACTACACAGCACATAAGTACAGAGCACTCCCGGCTGCAATTAGGTAATAGGCTCTGACATCAGCTGATTGCTTTCTGCTGATTTATGCATCTGACTGATGTGGGTGGTCAGTGGGACCATCCATCATAACATAATGGCCAGCAAATACCAAAGCAGCACAGAGCTCGTCTCAACGGGTCATCATAATATAGTATGCGGATAATGAATGGAAACGTCCAAAGACAGCAAAGCGTACTTCTCACAGCTGAGGGTTTGTTACAATTATATTACTCCTCTGGGCAGAAAACAGAGCATATCAATTTGCAAACCCTGGTCCGGACATGGAGCCAGGATTTTGTGGCTGCCGGAAGGAGCCCTGCACACTGCCTCCCACCTGCTGGAATCCCCGGCTCCTCTTTGGATTAGTAGGCCCGACAATATAATCTGTGACATGACACATGCTACTAATGATAAGAAGAGATTATGGATGAGGAACGATTGGAAGGAATGAAATGCAGGGAACGGAGTTTCGGTGACATCACTGAAGCTCCGCCCCCTGGCGGCATGAACTCATGAACTGTAGCGTGGGAAAATATCCAGAAACTTTCCCACGCTACAGTTCATACGAGTTCATGCCGCCAGGGGACGGAGCTTCGGTGATGGCACCGCTAGTCACCGAAGCTCCATTCCCTGCATTTCATTCATTCCCCAGTCTTTTACAGCCAGGAGCGCCGTATTAGCAGCATTTAACCCCCTTGAGATGGATTTACAGCGTGGTACTTGACTGTACGGTGGACAGGTATGGGATATTGTTGTTCTTTTAATTTTGTTTGGTTTTTTTACAGAAGAGTGAGGGCTTCGCTTTAGATTGAGCGTACAATAAAGATATTACAAATCTGTGTGTTTCTTTCTTTCAATAAAACACTTTATTCTTAATGTGTGTGTTTTTAACCCTTTCCTACTATTGGATTAATAATGGATGGGTCTATATTGACACCTCTCCATTTTTAACCAGGCTTAATGTCACCTTACAATAGCAAGGTCACATTAACCCCTTATTACCCCATATGCCAATGCCACAGGGCAGTGGGAAGAGAGAGGCTAAGTGCCAGAATAGGAGCATCTTTTTTTATTTGGACCAAGTGGTCCATGGGAAAAAAAAAAAATAAAAAATAAAAAAAATCGGGAGACACGTCCATGTGACAAAAATAGGGCTGCACTCGTTCTATTCTATTTTTCACAGATTGAAGGTGGAGATTTATTTTTTTTTATAATTTCATCATGTATGAGAAAAATCAGATGACACTCAAACCACACTCTGATCAGAATAATCACTTCAATTTTCTCATACTCAAAAAATTAAAAAAAAAAAATCCACCTTTTACCTATCCCTTCCAAGGACCATACTAAGGTCTGGGAGCAACTCATTACCGGTGGAAAAAAGAGGATTCCGGAAGCTAAATAGGAAAGGGTTCTTTAGGCTATGTGCACATGTTGCGGATTTACTGTGGATCTGCAGCGTTTTTTCTGTGCAGAAATGCTGCAGAACCGCATATGATTTACAGTACAATGTAAATCAATGGGCAAATAAAAATGCTGTGCTACTGGTGCGGAAAATTCCGCAAGGAATCCGCAGCGGATTAAAAAAAGGACGATGTCAATTCTTTGTGCGTTTCTGCAGCGTTTCTGCACCCATTCCAATATAGGAAAACGCAGGAGTAAAAACGCATGAAATCCACACAAAATCTGCAGCACATCCGCAGGAAAAATGCACAAAAAACGTGCAAATTGTGACCTGCGTTTTCTGCCAAGAGATGCAGAATCCGCACAGAAAATTCCACAGGCAAATCCGGAACGTGTGCACATAGCCTAACAGCTAGAGCAGTCAGACTGTGGAACGCCGACCACAAAAGGTAGTAATGGCCGACGCTATAAAAGGTTTTAAAAACAAGTGCTGGATGATTTCCTCAGAATTCTTCCAATTAGCAGGGAGTTGAAATAAAAGTCTGTAAAAACTTTTACTAAAGTTTATGCTGTCAAAGAGACCCAGAACCAAAACAGGACCTTCAGAAGCTCGGCATTTCTACTGCACAACAGCAGACAGTACTCAGCTATGGGGTTTGTTTTGGGGAGGAGGGGGGCAATTTCTACAGCCTTAAATGAAAACATGCTGCAATATTAATGTCGTAGAATATAACTGACATCCACTAAGCCTGTGCTATATATGGGCCCCAGACGCCTTCCAATGTGTCATACGTCACTGCCATCACAAACAGCAGCCCATTCCTGTGGCCTAAATGGTTAATCAAACTGGTTTGTTCACTCGGCATCCCAGTGTCCGCCGCTCCCTCACCTCAACTCCAATTAAAGACAGTGCCTTTCTCTAGTGACAATAGGCATCTTATAGCCGGTAGGACAATACACAGTGCGCTTCCCCCCTTTTTCCAATACGAAGTCGCCCCTACCTCCTTCTAATCCCAGTAAAAGGCGGCCGGCCGGCAGAGTCACTGGAGTCCTGGCTACATTCACAGGAAGGTGTTGGATAAACTTTCCCACATGGACTCCGCATCTCCTTTACCAACGCCCTGGGCTGGAAGAGACACGAGCTATGGAGGAAGATCCAGGCACAGCATGGATGGATGGACGGACGGACGGACAACCCTGCCCAAGGACATCACAAGGGAGAAAACTCCATCAAAGCAGTAAACCAATAATAAAGGGAAGAAAGCTAGATCCTGTCTGCAGAATAAAGACATTCATTAACAGCAGTCAACATTCTGCCCTTGATACTGTAATAAAAAAAAGTTTAGCTTTGGGACACGAAAGGGGAATTACCACTGTTCTCTCTTTCCCCAAAATGGGCTCGGATGCCCATTTTTCAGATATGAAGCCATGGTATTCAGGGATAGCACTGGTAACCGTGATAGTCTATATGGCCGTTCACATGTCCGCGGTTTTCCAGACTGTGCAGTCCACGGAAAATCACAAGGACATGTTCAGTTTTGGTCCAAGGGTTGGATCAATGTAAGTCTATGGAAATAATCGGACAGTTTTTCCTCGTACATGAGAGAAACGGACATGTGAAGGAGACCCAAGTCCCACGGCCATTAATAGAGCCGCAGACCAGTACCGTCAACTCTACCTTGATTCTGATGGGAGAATCAGCTTTGAATTGGGAAATAGGCGTCCTCTGGGAAGGCCGTGGGAGTCCAGGACGATGAGAACCCAATGTGTGAGCGATGGAGACATGACCTGACCCCAGAAGCGCCACCAAGCGGCTGTATGTCGCCGTTCCTGGATAGACTATGGCAAGGAAGCAAATACGGGATTCATAGACTTTCCAAACATTGGCCGCTGGACTATGGAAACTTCACATCATATCGCCATGAGCAGCAGTTGAGGGGCAGACGAGCCCTTACAGGGGTACACTGTCCTAGCCACAGCCGTCCTTCCAGGCTCCATATAGTCAGGCGCCTGGTCTGTCATTTCCACAGATGAGAGTTAATCATTGACCATCCTGGCCTACACAGTCGCAGCCACAAGTCCCTGTAATGCCAGGACTGATGCCAGGGCCTGTGCCGCTAATGACGCGCTGCATGATATTAATACCGAGATATCTGACAGGCGCCGAGATAACGTCACATCATAAATGTGTGACAGCCCCTCCCGGGGTGACAGCCGCCATCAGTCAGGTCTACAGAGACGTACAGTCTGCGCTGCCATTTCCCAGCACACCGTGCACAATCCTGGCACAAAGTGAAAGCAGATTCCCCCGTTTCCAGTCACTGCAGCCGAGCGGCTGACAGAATATTAATTATTACACAATGCCCGCTGCCGCTCCTGCCAAAGGATCATAGTCTGCTATTGTGCCGAAGTTTACCAACAAATGCAATCACTTCCATGCACGGAGCCCACACACTGGCATCAAACACCCAGCGCTGCCAGGGTGGGACCACTGTGATGCCAGGGGGAGGATCGCAATGACACTTGCTCTTTCCATAAAACTCAATGGAAGAGTCAGAGGATGGAGGAAGATGAAGTTTCAGGATGGAGGACAGTGCTGTATGGCATAGGGCGGCAATCAGCTGGTGGGGGGCACACCAATGTGTTCCTATGGAGCATGAGACCCCCAGAACTGAAGTCAGGCTGCTGGACATTTTACCTGGCATATTCTTTTAAATGGAGGCTGTGGTGCTACTGCGACCATAGAATGCCCCCCAAAATGTTTATTATCATGTACCACAATCCTGCCTGCTGATTGGTCAGGAGGGATCACATTGTTATCCTTGGGGTCAGCAAGGAAGAACTGTACTTGCTTTAAAAGGAGAGTCCCCATTTCAGGCAGTTTTGTGGCTGTAAAGTACACAAACATCAGGTGAACATCCGGTCTTAAAAGGGTTGTCCAGGATTTAAAAAAAACAAGCCTTTTTTTTTTTTAGAAAGAGCGCCATCCTTGACCATGGGTTGTGCCTGGTATTACAGCTCAGATTGCGTCACTGAGGCTGAGCTGCAATACCAGATGCAAACCATAGTCAGTGGTGGCGCTGGTTCTGAAATAAAGCAGACATGCACATCTAATCCTGGACAGCCACTTCAAATCTATACCTCTGTTCAGACTAGATCAGAAACTGAGGAGTGGGACCAGGAGCGCCCCCGGGTGTACAAACTGCAACGCTTCAAGGCGCCAGATCAGGGCACTGCTGAGCCACCAGCCATTATCTGCGCCCCATTACATGCTCTCAGAAATGCTGCTGACACCATAAAGAAGGCAGACATAACCCTGGAACGGTGTAGTACTAAAAGTCCCAGCGTGCCCCACCACTAGGACATGATCCAGTCCAATTGTAACAAACCCTCAGCTGTCACAGGTATCCAGTCTCCATTCCCTGACAGACAGCAGAGGAGAACTGATACAGAGTCTGCTAGAAAGCTGAAAAACTGCAAGTGATAATGGACACAAATGCAAAAAATAATAAAACCCTGAACTACAAATGCCAGCATGACCTGATCAGGCAGGCTGGGCTCAGTAGTCCTAAAAGCTCACCTCTCATACAGAGAATATGTAAAGGGCTACCAGCTTTAATACCCAGCAAGCTCCCCTAATGCCTGCTGGGATATGTAGTACCACATGGCTACAGAAAGAAAAAAAATTATATCATTTACAGACTTGTTAGATAAAGAACCACAATTCCCAGCATGCTCCAGTGGCGCCGGCTGTGGATAGAGCGCCGCTGGGGCGCAGTGGCACGCTGGGATGTGTAGTTCCACTGACTCACCGTTACAGAACTGGAGCAGGGAGGTGGTGTCGTACAGGCTGCTGTAGCTGGAGAAGCCGTCCTCCATCCTGGCGGCTCTGCAGCCTCCTCACAATGTCGGTGATATGTCTTTTTTTCCTTCAGAGACCACGCAGGGTCAGCAGTCTGTCTCCGGCCTGTAGCAGCCCTCCAGTTACCATGGCAACAGCTGTGAGGGGCTTCTCATGGCGCCTAAAATGAGGGTGTGAAGAAGAGTGCACGGAGCTGCCGCCCTCGGCCGTAGACAGCCCGGTCTCCGAGTCCTCTGCCTCCTCCGCCGCCGTACTGAGGGGGAGTGGCCTGAGCGCCGGGATTTTGGGATGAGGACTTGAACTTGCTTGGCCCCGCCCACACTTCCCAACTAGAGAGCGGAGACAGCGAGGACGGGCGAGAGGTGAGCAGGGGGGTCTGCAGAACTGCTCCTGCCCGGGGGAGACTGAGCACAAGCTGCCCCTGCCCGGGGGGAGATGGAGCACAAGCTGCGCCTGCCCGGGGGGAAGACGGAGCACAAGCTGCCCCTGCCCGGGGGGAGATGGAGCACAATCTACCCCTGCCGGGGGGAAGACGGAGCACAAGCTGCTCCAGCCTGGGGGGAAGACGGAGCACAAGCTGCCCCTGCCCAGGAGAGACAGAGAACAAGCTGCCCCTGCCGGGGGGAGACGGAGAACAAGCTGCCCCTGCCCAGGAGAGACAGAGAACAAGCTGCCCCTGCCCGGGGGGAGACGCAGCGCAAGCTGCCCCTGCCCAGGAGAGACAGAGAACAAGCTGCCCCTGCCCGGGGAGATGGAGAACAAGCTGCCCCTGCCGGGGGGAAGACGGAGCACAAGCTGCCCCTGCCCGGAGAAAGACGGAGAACAAGATGCCTCTGCCCGGGGGAGACTGAGCACAAGCTGCCCCTGCCGGGCGGGAGATGGAGAACAAGCTGCCCCTGCCGGGGGGAAGACACAGCGCAAGCTGCCCCTGCCCGGGGGGAAGACACAGCGCAAGCTGCCCCTGCCCGGGGGGAAGACACAGCGCAAGCTGCCCCTGCCCGGGGGGAGACGGAGCACAAGCTGCCCCTGCCCGGGGGGAGATGGAGAACAAGCTGCCCCTGCCGGGGGGGGAAGACACAGCGCAAGCTGCCCCTGCCTGGGGGGAGACGGAGCGCAAGCTGCCCCTGCCGAGACAGAGCGCAAGCTGCCCCTGCCCGGGGGGAGACGCAGCGCAAGCTGCCCCTGCCCAGGAGAGACAGAGAATAAGCTGCCCCTGCCCGGGGAGATGGAGAACAAGCTGCCCCTGCCGGGGGGAAGACGGAGAACAAGCTGCCCCTGCCCGGAGAAAGACGGAGAACAAGATGCCTCTGCCCGGGGGAGACTGAGCACAAGCTACCCCTGCCCGGCGGGAGATGGAGAACAAGCTGCCCCTGCCCGGGAAGATGGAGAACAAGCTGCCCCTGCCGGGGGGAAGACACAGCGCAAGCTGCCCCTGCCCGGGGGGAAGACACAGCGCAAGCTGCCCCTGCCCGGGGGGAGACGCAGCGCAAGCTGCCCCTGCCCGGGGGGGAGACGGAGCACAAGCTGCCCCTGCCCGGGGAGATGGAGAACAAGCTGCCCCTGCCGGGGGGGAAGACGCAGCGCAAGCTGCCCCTGCCTGGGGGGAGACGGAGCGCAAGCTGCCCCTGCCGAGACGGAGCGCAAGCTGCCCTTCCGAGACGGAGCGCAAGCTGCCCCTGCCCGGGGGGAGACGCAGCGCAAGCTGCCCCTGCCCGGGGGAGACGCAGCGCAAGCTGCCCCTGCACGGGGGGAGATGGAACAAATTCTGGAGGAGGAGATGGAGCAGAAGTCTCCCTTGCCCGGAGGGAGACAGAGCACAAGCTGCCCCTGCCCCGGAGGGAGACGGAGCAGAAGCCGCCTCTGCCCCGTGGGGGGAGGGGATGACGGAGCAGAAACTGCTGCACACGTGTGTCCACAGCCCGTAATCAGGAAACGCTTCTGCCTCACAAAAATCCATCTCAAAGAAAAACCCTGAAAATACAAAATCCCAGGAGTCTTTTTGTGGAGTTTTCAGAGCAGAAACCTCAAACCTCCCCGATTCAGCGACGCTCAAAGAGGCCTCAAAACTTTGAAAAGTCTCAGAATGTTACAAATTGTGCCTTTTGTAGGCCACTTTGGAGGAGTTGGGTGTAACCTGTGACATGAGGCTCGGAGGCGCTGAATCCATAAGGTGGGGGCGCCTCTTAATGAATCCGTGGCGGTGTACTCTGGAGTGAGCGCTGCGCCAGTCTGGAGGAAGTGAGATACGGAGTTTCTGCACAGAAAACGCAGCAAAAAGATTGTGTGTGCACAGGGCCTAACTGCTCAGACGTCGAGGGCTTGTTTTTTTTTTTACATTTTTTCTTTTGATCTCATAAAAAAGAGACGTTTCCACTCCAAACTTAGCTCCAAAAGGCTGTAAGAAAACATGCGGGAAAAAAGTCTCCAAAACCTCTTTCTGAAGCAGATTTTTCCAACATGACATCTTGCAGCGTTTTGACTTGATGTGTGGAGTTTGGAGCTGATTCCATGATGACAGGGCTTTGTCTTTTTTTTTTTTTTTTTCCTCGTGACATTTTTTTTTAAATGTGATTGGGGAAAACAACTCTTGATATGAACCAAAAAAATAAACAGGAGGAGTTTTTCAAGCATCTCTGAAGTGGCCGTGCTACTGAAGACTAAGGCCATGTACACACCACGGCTTTCTCAGGCAGATTCCTGAAGGTCGAGTCTTTTTGCTGAAATTTGGGAGCAGATACTAATTTTTTTTTTTTTTTTTGAAGAGTTGTGAGTTTCTGATAAATTTCTTCTCCAATAGACCTCTCGGTTTGTGCACGCTGACTTTTTTGAGAAGTTTTTTGGAACAGATCTTCTCTAAACTCTTTAAAAAAAAAATGCTTCAAAAGATTTTGGAAATCCACTTTGCTGTTCATATGAGGAATCTTTGGAATTTTTTTCATTTTTTTCCACTCCACATTTTCAAAAAAATGCCGTAAAGAAAAACTTCCCCAAAAAGGAACGCCTTCTGATTTGGTTTCTGGTTAAATAAAAAAAAAATCATTTTTGAATGTCATAAAATGTGTTTGTGTGTGTGTGTGTGTACACCGCCAGCGTCTCCGATCTCAGTTCTGGACAATTGGAGACCCTTACATTGTTTGTAAAATACAATTATTATTTTTCAAATTTTATCTGAGAAAAAATATTGTATACTTACTTTGGTAATGAAAACCATCACTATGAAAGTTAAAGTGACAGTACACCAGCATCCCCACCCCATAACTTGCCTATAATTCCTTTCAATGTGAAAATGAAACCTGCTTGCTGATGGTTTCAAGGAACAAACCATTTTTTAAGCTACCGTACTTCAGCGTGTAAACAGTTTGGACTAGAGGATCTGATATTAGGACAGTCACCCTCCTCCAAAAACTCTATATGTATCCGGGTGGTATCGCTGCATGGCATCTGGGTTGAGGACAACAATGGCCATTCCTGCAGGAGACACCTGATCCAGGACTGGAACCTGATACGTGATACTGATCTGCCCTCATCAGGAGTAAGGGTACCGTCACACAGTGCCATTTTCATCGCTACGACGGCACGATTCGTGACGTTGCAGCGTCGTATGATTATCGCTCCAGCGTCGTATACTGCGGTCACACGTTGCAATACACGGCGCTGGAGCGATAATTTCATGACGTATTTGCGATGTAGAGGCCGTTGGTTACTGTGCGCACATCGTATACAACCTTTGTCACACGATGCAATCATGCCGCCACAGCGGGACACTAGACGACGAAAGAAAGTTTCAAACGATCTGCTACGACGTACGATTCTCAGCGGGGATCCGGATCGCAGTAGCGTGTCAGACACAACGATATCGTAACAATATCGCTAGAACGTCACGAATCGTGCCGTCGTAGCGATGAAAATGGCACTGTGTGACGGTACCCTTACTGTAGACCAAAACTGGGATCCCTTTACAAAATAAAACACCCCAAAGCGCTCATCAGGTAAAATAAACAGGAGCGAGACCACTGCAGGGGTTCTGTCTGCCCCGTGAGCCTGAGGCGTAGCCTGGGAACTGCCGTGGTGACTGCTCAGATACCCATCCTCTGAGGTTCACATGCAGGAAGCTACAGATTATCCTACAATAACCATTCAGAAAACTTTCTGGTGTGGAAAATTAACTTGCTCTTTCATTAATCACTAGCAGGATCCCACACTGCCCCTTTAATTAGGATAATCACCTCACCCCTCTAAACCTGATACATGCAAAACAAGCTGATTCAATAATAACTATGGACTGATGAACATGGATATTACAGGATTGCAGCAATGTTACATACAGTGGGGAAAAGTATTTAGTCAGCCACCAATTGTGCAAGTTCTCCCACATAAAAAGATGCGAGAGGCCTGTAATTGACATCATAGGTAGACCACAACTATGAGAGTCAAAATGAGAAAACAAATCCAGAAAATCACCTCGTCTGATTTGGCAAGATTTATTTTGCAAATTATGGTGGAAAATAAGTATTTGGTCACTAACAAAAGTTCATCTCAATATTTTGTTATATATCGTTTGTTGGCAATGACAGAGGCCAAACGTTTTCTGTAAGGCTAGGTTCACATTGCATTAGGGCAATCCGTTTAGCGCTAGCGGATTGCGCTAACGCAATGTTTATTTAGGGGCCGCGTTCAGGGGTCACGTTAACGTCCCCGCTCTCGCAGATCCCTGATCTGCAACAGCGGGGAACGGACCTCGGGCGCGGCGCGGACGCTGCAAGCAGCGTCCGAGGCGCGTCACAGAAGAACGGCACATCACTAGCGCGAGCCGAAAAAGGCACGCGCTAGTGATGCGCTGCAGGCGAAATTTACATTGCTGTCAATGGGTGCGCTAACGGACCCGTTGCACGGCGTTAATTGCGACATTTTCGCCGTGCAACGCTGTCCGTTAGCGATCACCCACTAACGCAATGTGAACCTAGCCTAAGTCTTCACAAGATTGTCACTCACTGTTGGTGGTATGTTGGCCCATTCCTCCATGCAGATCTCTTCTAGAGCAGTGATGTTTTGGGCCTGTCGCTGGGCAACACAGACTTTCAACAACTCCCTTCAAAGGTTTTCTATGGGGTTGAAATCTGGAGAATGGCTAGGCCACTCCAGGACCTTCATATGCTTCTTACGAAGCCACTCCTTTGTTGCCCTGGCGGTGTGCTTGAGATCATTATCATGCTGAAAGACCCATCCATGTTTCATCTTCAATGCCCTTGCTGGTGGAAGGAGGTTTGCACTCAAAATCTCATGATACATGGCCCCATTAATTCTTTCATGTACATGGATCAGTCGTTCTCGTCCCTTTTCCAGAGAAACAGCCCCAAAGCAAAATGTTGCCACCCTCATGCTTCACAGTAGGTATGGTGTTCTTTGGATGCAACTCAGCATTCTGCCTCCTCCAAACACACGAGTTTTGTTTCTACCAAACAGTTCTACTTTGGTTTCATCAGACCAAATGACATTCTCCCAATACTCTTCTGGATAATCCAAATGCTCCCCCGGAAGAAGGCACACGCGGCCGAAACGTGCGTAGGGGTCTTGGCACCATCAGACCAGAGGTAATATAAACGCTATATACTTTACTTATTTGTATTCTCTACTATGCCGCATTTATCATGATGTATCTAGGGAAGTATAATATAACTACGCCATGTTGTGAGAGAGACTGTTTACCCATAAGATGATTGGATAATGTGGCGGTGGGTTTCATTGTTGTAATAAGCTTACCTCTGGCCTGGGGTGCCTCTACATTGGTACCATTTTCATCACTGCTGTCTTTTATATTTGTATTTTCAATAAAATTTTGGAATTTCTTATATTTTGAGGTCATATGTGCAATTAATTATAGGTTATATACGCTTCTTTGTACGGGACCGTTAGGGTTGTAAGATTGCACTTACTAAGTGTATTGGGGGACACTCACTTGGCACGGGATTCGAGCACACGGGCATGGTTTTTCACACAAAACAGTCCATGCGGTTTATTAAAGTGTCATAAACCGGGTTATGCACAGTTCATATTATACAGTCATGGACAAAAATTTTGAGAATGAGACAAATATTAATTTTTCCAAAGTCTACTGCTTCATTTTTTCTAATGGCAATTTGCATATACTCCTGAATGTCAGAGTGATCAGCTTAACAGCAATTACTGTACTTGCAAAGTCAATATTTGCCCAGAAAATGAACTTTAACCCCCAAAACACATTTCAACATCATTGCAGTCCTGCCTTAAAAGGAGCAGCTTACATCGTTTTAGTGATTGATCCATTAACACAGGTGTGGGTGTTGATGAGGACAGGGCTGGCGATCAATCAGTCATGATTAAGTAAGAATGACATCACTGGACACTTTAAAACGAGGCTGGTGCTTGGTATCATTGTTTCTCTTCAGTTAACCATGGTTATCTCTAAAGAAACACGTGCAGCCATCATTGCACTGCACAAAAATGGCCTAACAGGGAAGAGTATCGCAGCTACAAAGATTGCACCTCAGTCAACAATCTATCGCATCATCAAGAACTTCAAGGAGAGAGCTTCCATTGTTGTCAAAAAGGCTCCAGGGCGCCCAAGAAAGACCAGCAAGCGCCAGGACCGTATCTTACAACTGTTTCAGCTGCGGGATCGGACTACCAGCAGTGCCGAGCTTGCTCAGGAATGGCAGCAGGCTGGTGTGAGTGCTTCTGCATGCACTGTGAGGCGGAGACACTTTGAGCAAGGCCTGGTTTCAAGGAGGGCAGCAAAGAAGCCACTTCTCTCCAGAAAAAACATCAGGGACCGACGGATATTCTGCAAAAGGTACAGGGAGTGGACTGCTGAGGACTGGGGCAAAGTCATTTTCTCTGATGAATCCCCTTTTCGATTGTTTGGGACATCTGGAAAATAGCTTATTTGGAGAAGAAGAGGTGAGCGCTACCACCAGTCTTGTCTCATGCCGACTGTAAAGCATCCTGAAACCATTCATGTGTGGGGTTGCTTCTCAGCCAAGGGAATCGGCTCACTCACAGTCTTGCCTAAAAACACAGCCATGAATAAAGAATGGTACCAGAATGTCCTCCAAGAGCAACTTCTCCCAACCGTCCAAGAGCAGTTTGGCGCCCAACAATGCCTTTTCCAGCATGATGGAGCACCTTGCCATAAAGCAAAGGTGATGACTAAATGGCTCATGGAACAAAACAGAGAGATTTTGGGTCCATGGCCTGGAAACTCCCCAGATCTTAATCCCATTGAGAACTTGTGGTCAATCATCAAGAGACGGGTGGACAAACAAAAACCAACAAATTCTGGCAAAATGCAAGCATTGATTATGTAAGAATGGACTGCTATCAGTCAGGATTTGGTCCAGAAGTTGATTGAGAGCATGCCAGGGAGAATTACAGCGGTCTTGAAGAAGAAGGGGCAACACTGCAAATATTGACTTGCTGCATTAACTCATTCTGTCAATATAACCTATTGGTACTCATAATATGATTGAACTTATATTTCTGTATGTGTTTTAAACATCAGACAAACACTAATAAAAACTAGAGGGCAGCAGATCATGTGAAAATATAATTTTGGTGTCATTCTCAAAACTTTTGGCCATGACTGTACATTTCATAGAACACAATAGGCACCAACTGGTGATATTAACTTGCAGCTTCATCTTAGACACTTCATATACGGCTTTGTCTCACACACTAAACATGCTGGACCTCTCACTTCTTCCAGTTACCATGGGTGTCGGTACGCCGAACAGTTCACCAATGTCCCTAGTCATATAGCGCACATGACATTGGGTCGCGGTCTCTAACTTCGTTCAGTTACCGTGGGAGACCACACAGTTCATAGACTATCACAAGCACCAACAGTCAGTGTTACCTTATGGGAGCTCCTGCTCCACCTGCTGACTCCTCTTCAGTCCTCCTGGGGAAACTGCCTTACGTGGTTCACCAACTTGCCTGGCCGGCACACATCAGTCAGTCCAGAGCCACCGAAGGACGGTAGCTTCCCCAACACAGACCATTTAGAACCATGGTCTTACTGTGCGCTATTCAGGACGTCCATCCCACATGGGACCATCCAACACACTGGCATGTGCTCTTCAGGATTCCTACTCCCAGGAGATCCAACACAGGTTGTGCTCTTCAGGAAGCCTACTCCCAGGTCTTCCAACACAGGTTGCTCAGTGTGCTATTCAGGACATCCATCCCACATGGGACCGTCCAACACACAGGCATGTGACCTGTCCGGGTGTTTTTCAGGACATCTGTCCAACACCCCAGGCCACCAGGTCTAAAGCCGCACCATGTGCTCTTCAGGGAGACGACACTCCCAGCACATAGGCTCTCCAGGACCTTCCAGCATAGACCATTCAGGTCCACACTCAGCGAACAACATGTGACCCACACCCTGGTCACATTATGAAGCTGTAACCACTCCCACAGGTGGGAGTGTGTGGGTGTGGCTAGTTCGACCCGCCCATCTCTCATAACTAGCCTAGTAAGTCTCCCTTCATAAGTATACAAACTCTCGAGGGACTACAGGTCCCAGAACAACAACATTGCATCAGACTTACCACGCAGACTCCCTCTGCGACACATATCGGCCACTCACAATTCTGCCAGTCACTGTTTCACCACCATTATAACAACATATATGCCTCCATGCATATCCCAAGGAGCACACACAGCGCGCCCTAGCTGCCACAGGGGTCACTGCATCACAGGGTGTATATATCTCCTGATGGACACAGGGCCTATTTAAGGATAACCCTGTGTATTGTTTGTCTAATTGGTATAAGAATATAACTACTATAATACTGCTCCTATGTACAAGAATATAACTACTATAATACTGCCTCTATGTACAAGAATATAACTACTATAATACTGCTCCTATGTACAAGAATATAACTACTATAATACTGCCCCTATGTACAAGAATATAACTGCTATAATACTGCCCCCTATGTACAAGAATATAACTACTACTAGATGGTGGCCCAAATCTAACGCATCGGGTATTCTAGAATATGTATGTATGTATATAGCAGCCACATAGTATATAGCACAGGCCCAAACAGTATATAGCAGCCATGCAGTATATAACACAGGCGACGTAGTATATAACACTGTCCACATAATATATAGCACAGCCCACACAGTATATAGCAGCCACGCAGAATATAGCACAGCCCCCACAGTATATAACACTGGCCAAGTAATATATAGCACTGCCCACGCAGTACATAGCAGCCACGCAGTATATAGCACAGCCCCCACAGTATATAACACTGGCCACGTAATATATAACAGCCCACGCAGTACATAGCAGCCACGCAGTATATGGCACAGCCCCCGCAGTATATAACACTGGCCACGTAATATATAACAGCCCACGCAGTATATAGCAGCCACGCAGTATATAACATATCCACGTTAGTATATAGCACAGAGATGTAGTATATAACAGAGCCCACGCAGTATGTAACACAGTCCACAGAGTATATAGCAATGTGGGCACTATATGCGTGGTTAAAAAAGACTTAAAATAAAAAATAAACATATACTCACCCTCCGAAGGCCCCTTGAAGTCCTGGCGCCTGTGTGCGGTGCACGCGGCAGCTTCTGGTCCCAGGGTTGGTATGAGCGCAGGACCTGTGATGACATCGCGGTCACATGGCCGTGACGTCATGGAAGGTTCTTCTCGCATAGCATCCTTGGCACCGGAACCTGCCGCTTGCACTGGCGAGGACAGCGGGCGACATCGGAGGGTGAGAATAACCTTTTTTTTATTATTCTTACTTGTAACATTAGATCTTTTTACTATTGATGCTGCATACGCAGCATCAATAGTAAAAAGTTGGTCACACAGGGTTAATAGCTGCGTAACCAGAGTGCGTTACACCGCACTCCGGTAACGCTGGCTTTAACCCTGTGTGAGGGATGACTGGATGACTGGAGGGGAGTATGGAGCGGGCACTGACTGCGGGGAGGAAAGAGCGGCCATTTTGCCGCCGGACTATGGCCATCGCTGATTGGTCGTGGGCGTTTTGCCACGACCAATCAGCGACTTGGATTTCCATGACAGAAGCCGCTACCAATGAATATCCGTGACAGACAGAAATACAGACAGACAGAAGGACAGACAGAAAGACGGAAGTGACCCTTAGACAATTATATAGTAGATAATACTGCCCCTATGTACAATAATATAACTACTATAATACTGCTCCCTATGTACAAGAATATAACTACTATAATGCTGCCCCAATGTGCAAGAATATAACTACTATAATACTGCCCCTATGTACAATAATATAACTACTATAATACTGTCCCTATGTACAATAATATAACTACTATAATACTGCCCCTATGCGCAAAAATATAATTACTATAATACTGCTCCTATGTACAATAATATAACTACTATAATACTGCTCCTATGTACAATAATATAACTACTATAATACTGCCCGCTATGTACAAGAATATAACTACTATAATAATACTGCCCGCTATGTACAAGAATATAACTACTATAATGCTGCCCCAATGTGCAAGAATATAACTACTATAATACTGCCCCATGTACAAGAATATAACTACTATAATACTGCCCCATGTACAAGAATATAACTACTATAATACTGCCCCTATGCGCAAAAATATAATTACTATAATACTGCTCCTATGTACAAGAATATAACTACTATAATACTGCCCCTATGTACAAGAATATAACTACTATAATACTGCTCCTATGTACAAAAATATAACTACTATAATACTGCTCCTATGTACAAGAATATACTATAATACTGCCCCTATGTACAAGAATATAACTACTATAATACTGCTCCTATGTACAAGAATATAACTACTATAACACTGCTCCTATGGACAAGAATATAACTACTATAATACTGCTTCTATGGACAAGAATATAACTACTATAATACTGTCCCTATGTACAAGAATATAACTACTATAATACTGCCCCTGTGTACAAGAATATAACTACTATAATACTGCTCCTATGTACAAGAATATAACTACTATAATACGGCCCTTATGTACAAGAATATAAGTACTATAATACTGCTCCTATGTACAAGAATATAACTACTATAATACTGCCTCTATGTACAAAAATATAGTAATTAAAATTGTAACTTGAATGTATAAGGCTATGTTCACACGCTGCGGGTCCGCATCCTTTTTCCATGTAGGTTACAGTACAATGTAACCTAATGGAAAACAAAACCCGCTGTGCCGACGATCCTTTTTTTCTGTGGAAAATCCGCGCGGATTTTCTGCAGAAAAAAAGAAGGAGCATGTCACTTCTTGGTGCAGAATCGCAGCGATTCTGCACCCATAGAAATGCATTGAACCGCTAACTTCCCGCATGGAGCTGTGCCCACGTTGCGGGAAGTTAAGCGGATAATGTGCCGATGGTACCCGGGGTGGAGGAGAGGAGACTCTCCTCCAGGCCCTGGGAACCATATTTGGGTGTAAAAAAAAGAATTAAAATAAAAAATCATGCTATACTCACCTCTCAGCGCTGCCCGCGGCGTCCGGTCTCAGTTGCTGTGCCGAACAGGACCTGTGGTGACGTCGCGGTCACATGACCGTGATGACGCCGCGGTCACATGACCGTGACGTCACGAAGGTCCTTGTCGGCACAGCCGCTTGCAGCGCCGGGGAGATCGCGAAGTCAGAGGGTGAGTATAGCCAATTTTTATTATTTTTACCATTACTATTGATGCTGCATATTGCTGCATATGCAGCATCAATAGTACAGCAGTAATCCCGCAGCGGAAACCGCGGAACAAACCGTGATAAATCTGCAGGGATAACCGCAGCGGTTTTGCCCTGCAGATTTTCAATTCCGCTGCGGGATTAACCCGCAGAGGAACCCGCAGCGTGTGAACGTGGCCTAAAGAGGTAATATTTCACAGTGACTTCCTGCACTGTATTGGGTTTCTCACACTTTGTCATACAACCTTCAGGGCTCAGTTCTTCGTGCAGTCAGGTGTCGACATTAGATATTGGCAGATAGAACATATGGCGGATGTATAGTATGAGGTGCTATACTGCATCAGTGATGTCATTTTATGGTCTTAGAATTCGCTCCTGTAACCGGATCATCCAGTTCTAGTCCTACGAGTGTCGGCTGATAGATCTTCTGGCTCATTTGTCACCTGTGAACATTTGACCCGTTCAGGAAATAAGAATCCTGCACCCTCTTCCAGGGCTTTCAATGGGCCACAACCTAATTAGTTAATGAAGTATAAGCCCCCTGTGACTCTGTGCACTTCCCCAGTAGTATTTCGGACTGCATGTCTGCTGCATCCTTGTATAATTGGTCTTCTTATTTGGGACCCTAACTGATAGGTAGACCGAAGGGCCCCTTGGCGTTGCTGTGAGGATGCTCCATCAATCTACTGATCTGTGGCACATTGGATTGCTCAATGTTGATTTCCATCTGATTTCTACCTTGCATATATAGTAAGCTTTTCAGAGGTCTTGCAAGGTGGGGGGTGACAGCAGTTTCGTATGGATAGCCTTAATAACAAGTTCCCTTTAACTCCTTGTGTGTGCAGGGGATTTGGAGCTTTGTATCAGAATTTTATTTATTTATTTTTTTTATTTTTTTACAAACAATGGTTTGCTGTGTGTGAATATCCGCAGCTCTCAGGCCACTTACAAATGGGGTCACCGAGGAGCTGTGGATAGAAAACGCAGCTTTGTGCTCAAGAAAATCCCTTTGATTCCTGCAGTTTGCAGAGCTGAGAACTTGGCTCATTCACTCCTTCGCCATCTCATAAAACTGGATATTTTTGGATGTCGCCATCAGACACTTTACAGAACAGCAGGAAGTTTAATCTCTTTTCTGTCTGTTTTACTTTCTTTGGGATTTATAAGAATTGACAAGATTTTGTAGAAAAGATCACAGCAAATACACCGCAGCCACATCCAGAGCTGAACTCTCAATGCTGCACCACTCTTGTCAGTCAAGGTATGCTTTGCTTGGTATCCACTTGAATGCACTGCAGTACCAGACACAACCTTTGCAAAGTGGTGGCGCTGTTTTTTCCGTAAACCAAGACCAGGCCCTGTCAATAATAATAAAGACTACACAGATGCTTCACTTGGATTGTACATATGGTCCATGGGACTTAATTTATCATTCATCCCACCTGGCCACTGGACCAGGGTCCTGCAAATTTTTTTGCTCAAATATAACCAGAACTTCTCGGGCATGAGACCCTCTTAGTAGCCAGGCTATTAGATGAGGGTCCTGAACAGGGGTCAGAATTCTAAAGCCAGGCACCCCATTAATAATTGTCCTGTTAGTGATCAGCGAACGTGCTCGGATAAGGTGTTTCCATGCTCGTGTGCTAGCAGAGTGTCTTTGGCATGCTCGAATAATAGGAGTCCCTGCAGCTGTTAGACAGCCGCAACACATGCTGAGATTGTCTGTTTCTTAGGTAATGGAACAAAGGCGTTATAAAAAATGAATAATAATAATAATTTTGTGTATATTTTTTCAGTGTAACATGTAAATAGATGCATATAATCTGCAGTATATGGAAACTGGATGGTGACGGTGATGGTAGGGTGTGGGTGGTTTTCCCATAGACAGTATACTATGTACTAATAGTGCTGCAATAACTTGGTATATATTACTCTGCTCTGTCAAGTTCCCAAATTACTGGATCCCATGTTATACTGAAGGCGTTTGTGCAGCGCCCAGTGGCCATTTTCAGTACTGCATTATAAAACATTTCCCGTTTTCAGCCAATTTATATAGGACCGCTGCTGAAATCACGATATCTATCTTTTAATTTACCCCCCAATGCTACAGTGACTGTTTAATGGAAAGTAAACAGCATCCAACATAGCCAACCACATGTAGCAGTGCTGTATCATATAACAGATTTCTGTGTTTTGGAATTGTCTTCTGTCCATAAAGCTTTGCCAATTGCAGGGTGATCAGTAATTTATCTTCATGTTCTTTGCTTGCAGTCAGTCTGCAAACTGGTGCTAAGCTAGTCCAGTCCTCGAATTGTTACAATGTATCAGTCTAAGTGAGCTGTGTGTTGCTGCTCTGTAACAAGGTGAGCGCCAAAGACGAAGGCATGACTGTTTCCATTTACTGACATCATGAAAATGGTAAGAAATTAAAATAGAATAAAGCCTGCATAAAAAAGATTCAGGAAAGATGATAAATGTTTGCAGGGGGACGGACTTACCTAGACCCACTCCAATTGATTCCAAGAAAGGGCTCCCGGAGTTTTCCTTGTGGATTTAGAGGTAGTGTCCATGTGTGACCAAAGCTCCATTCACTTCTCTAGGTTCTGTGAGATAGCGCTCCCTGAGTGCGTTGGGGGACACTCGCTTGGCAATGGGATTAAAGCACTCAGGCACGGTTTCTCACAAAAGCAGTCTATCCGGTTTATTTAGACTCATAAACCGCATCACAAACAGTTCATTACATACATCAACGAAACACATTAACCACCGACAGTCTGTTCCAATGGCAGATACTTCTCTGCCCATAATCCCTTTATCTGGAGTTACCTTACAGGAGCTCCACACACTGACTCCTGTCAGTCCTGGTTCCCAGGGAAGCTGCTGAACTGGGATCACCGTCCTTGTGACCAGGGCACTTCAGATAGTCCAGACCCGCAGACAGAACTGTAGCTTCCCCAACACAGAAGCTATCACAGGCTCTGCAGATACGGCCTCTCTGTGCGCTATTCAGGAAGTTCAGTCCCAGGCACTTCCAACACACAGGCCCTCAGTCCATGGCCTCACCATGTGCTTCCAGGAATCCAGTCCACTCCAGGACATTCCAACACACTGGCTATACAGGAACTCACACTCTGACCATTCAGGTCCATACACTCTGAACATGTGACCCAAACCCTGGTCACATTATGTACCTGTAACCACCCCCATAGGTGGGAGGTGTGTGTGGTTAGCCAGTCCTACCCAGCTCTCCAACTAACCCTGTAAGCCTCCCTTTTAACTATACAAATACTTGTGGGATTACAGGTCCCAGAACCACAATACTACAGGCTTACAGCACAGACTCCCTCCTCGACACATACCGGCCATTTTACAATCATGCCGGACACTGTTGTTATCACCATTACAGATACGCCTACATGAGTAACTTGAGAAGCACAGCGCCCCCTGGCTGTAACATGGGTCACTGCATCACAGTTCATAGAAGCAGTTGTGCGCATGTGTGACCACCACTCTCAGACAGTGAATGGAGCAGAGGTGATGCATCTGCACATGGGATCGGTGGAGGTCCTAACAGTCAGACCCCCAGCTATCATGCATTTATCACCTATCCTGTACATTCAATCGGGAAAAAAAAAATGTAAAGGGGGTTTTCTCAACTTCTGCAGGAGCGCACTACTCCCCTGCCTTGTGGCTTCCTATTTGCCAGAGGTTCCGTTCGCTTTGGCTTGATCACTAGATCAAACCAGGGGCATTGACTACCTGTTCGCCTAAAGTGTGCAGTCTCCATTACGGCAAGCAGAGGCTGAAGCAACATCGGACATGTGATAATCTTTTATATAGTTCACATGTTAAAGTGATATCACCATCTTCATGAATGAATATTATCCTATGGAGCTTGTAAATACAAGCAATTTTTGCAATTCACAGCTTCATTCGTCTTTGAGATATGAACACTTTTCTTTATAGCTTGTTGCCATGGAGACCGACCACTGCAGCTAATCAGCAGAATGTTTCATGCTTGCATTTCTTAGACCTGCTGTGATGGCTGGTAATCTAAGCAATGAGAAGTAAAGAATAAAATTAAAAAGCCATCCATTCTCAAGAACAGAAAGAATTTTCTGTAACAAGAAAACTACAAAAGTTGCTTCTTATTTCATTCACTTTGCAATTGTAACCAAATGTGATGATGAGGATAGCCCTTTCATTTTAATTTACACAAAAATAGACAGACAATCGCTTTAAATATATTGTCAAATATAGACTATAATCAAAGTTAATTAGGGGGTTTCTTAGATTCTAAGATGGCCCATTAAAAAAAAAAGAAAGTAATACATATATACGGTGCCTTGCGATAGTATTTCACACCCACCCCCCGGCACTTTTCGTGGTTTGCTACCTCACACGGGAATTTCACTTTTTTTTTTTTTTCTAGGGTTTGCTTCATTTCATGTAAAGAACACGCCTATAACTGAGAACATTTGGTTTTATTTTTATTGTGAAGCAAACAACAAATAGGACAAAATCACTGAAAACTTCAGTGTGAATAACTATTCACCCCCCAAAAAAAGTCAGTACTTTGTAGAGCCTCCTTTTGCAGCAATTACAGCTGCAAGTCTCTATGAGCTTTCAACATCTGGCTACTGGGATTTTTGCCCATTCGTAAAGGTAAAACTGCTCCAGCTCCTTCAGGTTAGATGGTTTCCTCTGGTGAACAGCAATCTTCAAGTCTGACCACAGATTCTCAATTGGATTAAGGTCTGGGCTTTGACTAGGCCACTCCAAAACATTTATACGTTTCCCCTTACACCAATCAAGTGTTGCTTTGGGTCATTGTCTGGTTGGAAGGTGTACCTCCGTCCTAGTCTCAAATCAATGACAGACTGAAACTGGTTTTGCTCAAGAGTATCCCTGTATTTCGCACTATCCATCTTCTCCACTCTGACCATTTTCTCTGTCCCTGCTGCCGAAAAACATCTCCACAGCATAATGCTGTCACCACCATGTTTCACTGTGGGGATGGTGTTCTTGGGGTGATGGACTGTGTTGGTTTGGTGCTAGACATAACATTTACCTTGGTGGACAACAAGTATGATTTTGGTCTCATATGACCACAGCACCTTCCGCCATACATTTGGGGAGTCTCCCACATGTCTTTTGGCAAACTAAAAATGAACTTTACAATTTTTGTATGTAAGTAAAGGCTTTTCTCTAGCCACTCTTCCATAAATGCCACTTCAATGGAGTGAACAGCTTATTGTGGTCGTATGGACTGATACTCCAGTCTCTGCTTGGGAACTCTGCAGCTCCTTGAGGTTACCTGTGGACTCTGTATTGCCTCTCTGATTGATTAATGTCCTCCTTGTTCAGACTCAGAGTTTAAGTGGATGCCCCCTCTCTTGGCAGGTTTTTTTTCGTACCATGTTCTTTCCATTTGATATTGGATTTGATGGTGCTACAGGGGATCAGAGATTGGGATATTTTTTTTATAACCCAACCCTGACTTGTACTTCTCAACAACTTTGTCCTTGACTTGTTTGGAGACCTCCTTGGTCTTCATGGTGTTTGGAGATCGCCTTGGTCTTCATGGTGTTTGGAGATCGCCTTGGTCTTCATGGTGTTTGGAGATCTCCTTGGTCTTCATGGTGTTTGGAGATCGCCTTGGTCTTCATGGTGTTAATGCCTCTGTGGCTTTCAGAAAACGTAAAGTGTATATGCTGACAGGCATGTGACACTTAGATTGAACACAGGTGGATGTCCTGTCACTAAGCATGTGACGCATGAAGGTAATTGCTTGCACCAGAAATTTTTAGGAACTTCGTAGCAAAAGGGGTGAATACATATGCACATGCCAATTTTTAGTTTATTTGATCCTATACATTTAATTTATGCCTATATTTTTCTCACTTCACCAATTTAGACTATTTAGTGCTGATGCATTACATACAAATCAGATTATAAAAATATTTACACAGGTTGTGGAGAATTTCCTATGTGAGTACATGATAAGTGTTGTTTGTTAACCCATTATCTACCAATGTCCTTTTTTGGGGATGCCTAATCTTTAGCTTCTAGCAACTAAGATTTTATAATTTTTATAATTAGGTCCAATTTTTTTGTTGTGTTTGTAAAATGAATGTTTTCAAAATAGGAAATCATGTCATTGTCATTTTTAATTGAATATTGGGACGCCCTTTTCTGAAAAATTTGTACTTGTAAAAATTTTAATTTGAAGTAATGGGTTAACGAGGCTGGCAAACTACTCTTCCATATGTAAGTGAGCCCCCTTCATCATAACAGCCAATGTATAGACAAGAGAAGGAGGCTGGCTTGGCCAGTGAAATGAGCAGTCCGCCAGACCCCTTCACAGACAACACTGATCATGTATTGACACATGAAAACAGGAGGGAGCAGCCAGAAGCAGCGGTGACACCTTCAGGTCAGGACATACAGTACAAAAAAGTTTGGACACACCTTCTCATTTAAAGATTTTTCTGTATTTTCATGACTATGAAAATTGTACATTCACACTGAAGGCATCAAAACTATGAATTAACACATGTGGAATTATATACTTAACAAAAGTGTGAAATAACTGAAATTATGTCTTATATTCTAGGTTCTTCAAAGTAGCCACCTTTTGCTTTGATGACTGCTTTGCACACTCTTGGCATTCTCTTGATGAGCTTCAAGAGGTAGTCACCGGGAATGGTCTTCCAACAATCTTGAAGGAGTTCCCAGAGATGCTTAGCACTTGTTGACCCTTTTGCCTTCACTCTGCGGTCCAGCTCACCCCAAACCATCTCGATTGGGTTCAGGTCTGGTGACTGTGAAGGCCAGGTCATCTGGCGTAGCACCCCATCACTCTCCTTCTTGGTCAATTAGCCCTTACACAGCCTGGAGGTGTGTTTGGAGTCATTGTCCTGTTGAAAAATAAATGATGGTCCAACTAAACGCAAACTGGTTGGAATAGCATGCCGCTGCAAGCTGCTGTGGTAGCCATGCTGGTTCCGTATGCCTTCAATCTATATATATAATTGTCTAAGGTCCACTTCCGTCTGTTTGTCTGTAACTTCCATCTGTAACGGAAATACCGCGTCAATGATTTGTCGCGCCCGGCCGGTCGCGACCAATCAGCGATATTGGGGCGGGATTTAAACACCGCTTCACTTTTTACTATTGATGCTGCCTATGCAGCATCAATAGTAAAAAGATATAATGTTAAAAATAATAAAACAAAAAAAAAACATTCTCACATTCTGGCATCCGAACCAGCCTTTCTTGCTCCTCGCGATGCTCCGGTCCCAAGAACGCATTGCGGCAATTACCCCAGATGACATAGCGGTCTCGCGAGACCATTACATCATCACGGGTTATTGACGCAAGGCATTACTGGGAACGGAGCATCGCAAGGACCTTCGCTAAAGGCCTGGGCTGGATCCGGGGGCCGCCGGAAGGTGAGTATATAACTAATTTTTATTTTAAATCTTTTTGTCACAGGGATATGGTGCCCACATTGCCATATATTACCTAGACTGTGTTATATACTACACTGTGTTCCAAATTATTATGCAAATTGGATTTAGGTGTCTTTAAGGTTTAATTTTTTTGTTTTACAAATAAAATTCGTGGATGATATTGTGTCTCAGGGCTCAATGGATCACTGAAATCAATCTTAAACACATGTGAAAATTAGTTTTCCAGGTGATTCTAATTAAAGGAAAACTACTTAAAAATGATGTCCCACATTATTATGCAGGCCACAGGTTTCAAGCAATATGGGAAATTAAAAGGATCTCTCTGCTGCTAAAAAGCCTTAAATAGTGCAATGCCTTGGACAAGGTATGAAAACATTAGATATTTCATGAAAACTTGAGAGTGATCATCATACTGTGAAGAGATTTGTGACTGAAACAGAGCACAGACAGAGTTCATGCAGATAAAGGCATAATGAGTAAGGTTTCTGCCAGACAAATTCATTGGATAAAGAGAGCAGCTGCCAAAATATACCATTACAAAGCAGCAAACAGTTATTTGAAGCTGCTGGTGCCTCTGGAGTCCCTCGAGCCTTAAGGTATAGGATCCTTCAAAGGCTTGGTGTGGTGCCTAAACCTACTATTCGGACACCCCTAAACAGTGTTCACAAGCAGAAACGGTTGCAGTGGGCCTAGACATACTTTAAGACTAATTTTCAAACAGTCTTGCTTACTGATGAGTGTTGAGCAACCCTGGATGGTCCAGACAGATGGAGTAGTGGATGGTTGGTGGATGGCCACCATGTCCCAACAAGGCTGTGACGTCAGCAAGGAGGTAGATGAGTCATGTATTGGGCCGGAAGCATGGGCAAACAGTTGGTAGGGCCCTTTAAGGTTCCTAAAGGTGTGAAAATGACCTCTGCAAAGTATCTAGAGTTTCTGACTGACACCTTTCTTCCATGGTATAAAAAGCAGAAATGTGCCTTCAGGAGCAAAATCATCTTCATGCATGACAATGCACCATCTCACGCTGCAAAGAATACCTCTGAGTCATTGGCTGCTATGGGCATAAAAGGAGATAAACTCATGGTGTGGCCACCATCTTCACCTGACCTCAGCCCTATAGAGAATAGCAAAAGATCTATGAGGGTGGGAGGCAGTTCACTTCAAAACAGCAGCTCTGGGAGGCTATTCTGACTTCATGCAAAGAAATACAAGCAGAAACTCACCAAAAACTCCAGTTCAAAGGATGCAAGAATTGTGAAGGTGATATCAAAGAAGGGTTCCTATGTTAACATGTAACTTGGCCTGTTAGGATGTTTTGGAGTTAAATAGCTTTTTTTGTTCAGTGAATGTGACCTCCTAATGCTGTCAATTCCACAAATGAGCATTTTCAGTTCTTTAAAACATATAAAATGTTTAGAAATTCTACTGTGCCTAATAATTTGGAACAGTGCATTTTGAGTTTTTATTCATTTTGGGGATTATACTGGTATCATTGGGAGGTTTCTTCAATAAAATTTGATGTATACTCTAACGGGTGATGACTTTCATTAGACTGACTGCCATTTGCACCGACCATTTAGGAAAATCTGAGAAAAATGTAATTTGCATAATAATTTGGAACACAGTGTATGTGGGCTGTGTTATATACTACATGTCCTGTGTTATATACTCCGTGGCCTGTGTTATATACTACCTCGCTGTGCTATATACTACCTCGCTGTGCTATATACTGCGTGGGCTGTGCTATATACTATGTGGCTGTGCTCTCTACAGCGCGGGCTGTGTTATATACTGCATGGGCTGTGCTCTATACTACGTTCTAGAATACCCGGTGCGTTAGAATTGGGCCACCATCTAGTTTTAAATAAATCCCCAACAGTGTCACCAGCAAAGCACCATCACACCTCCTCCTCCATGCTTCACAGTGGGAACCAGGCATGTACAGTCCATCCGTTCACCTTTTCTGCGTCGCACAAAGACACGGTGGTTGGAACCAAAGATCTCAAATTTGGACTCATCAGACCAAAGCACAGATTTTCACTGGTCTAATGTCCATTCCATGTGTTCTTTAGCCCGAACAAGTCTCTTCTGCTTGTTGCCTGTCCTTAGCAGTGGTTTCCTAGCAGCTATTTTACCATGAAGGCCTTCTACACAAAGTCTCCTCCTGTTGTAGAAATGTGTCTGCTGCTAGAACTCTGTGTGGTATTGACCTGGTCTCTAATCTGAGGTGCTGTTAACCTGCGATTTCTGAGGCTGGTGACTCGGATAAACTTATCCTCAGAAGCAGAGGTGACTCTTGGTCTTCCTTTCCTGGGGCGGTCCTCATGTGAGCCAGTTTCTTTGTGGCGCTTGATGGTTTTTGCCACTGCACTTGGGGACACTTTCAAAGTTTTCCCAATTTTTCAGACTGACTGACCTTCATTTCTTAAAGTAATGATGGCCACTCGTTTTTCTTTACTTAGAATTTGTATTATGGCAAGAAAAAAGCAGCTAACAGTCTATTCAGTAGGACTATCAGCTGTGTATCCACCAGACTTCTGCACAACACAACTGATGGTCCCAACCCCATTTATAAGGCAAGAAATCCCACTTATTAAACCTGACAGGGCACCCCTGTGAATTGAAAACCATTCCCGGTGACTACCTCATGAAGCTCATCAAGAGAATGCAAAGAGTGTGCAAAGCAGTCAGCAAAGCAAAAGGTGGCTACTTTGAAGAACGTAGAATATAAGACATAATTTCAGTTGTTTCACACTTTTTTGTTAAGTATATAATTCCACATGTGTTAATTCATAGTTTTGATGCCTTCAGTGTGAATGTACAATTTTCTTAGTCATGAAAATACAGAAAAATCTTTAAATGAGAACGTGTCCAAACTTTTGGTCTGTACTGTATGTAAAAATTAAAGTATATTAGTAAGTTGTATGTATTTATATTCTAAACACATTTGAAGATTTTTTTTTATGTGGACATCCCCTTTAAATAGGAGACATATCATGAATCTCTTGTCCTCAGGGGACTTCAGACCTCAGAAATAAAACGTGAAGCCCTTTCTCCTGTTATACATTTAATCACATAACGGGTTCAGCACGTGTCAAGTGCCCTGGAAAGCGGATATACTGTGCAGCAGGAAGGGCGATCTGCTGGTAGTCCGCAGAGAACACAGAAGCACAATCCGCTCTTATCATCCCGTGAAGCCATAATGGCATTAGCCCTCACTTATAAGCCATCTGCTCAGCCGCCTTGTACATCTATAATGCCACCTTATGCTGACAATACACAATGCCATTGTTTGTTACAGCTTGATCCCCTCATACAACCCACTGCCATTTATAACATCCTAATGGTTCAATAATATATCATAAAATACTCTACTATTGTCTATGGGATGGGAATAATCTGCAGTGCTACACACAGCCCATAGACGAAGGGGCGCTACCTCTACAATTACAAAAATCGATCCTTTTTTCTAACCTCAGACGACCCCTATAACTATTCACAGGATACAATTTCCAGTAATCAGCTTTCATCACCAGGAAAGCTATGTCTGCCCCTGTAATGGACAGATGTGCCATAATAATAAGACCGATAATAAGACCCACTACAGAGAAGTAGTACCGGATTATTGTAATAACTACGCTAGAGTTACGGTTTATCCTAACGTCTCCTATAATATGTGGTACCACACTACTTCCACTAGGGGGCAGACACATACACTGTGATCTTTTCCATGAACCATTTGAGTCATTTTCCAAATGTTTTTTTTTTACCTTCATCCAGGTCGATAAACAAACTGAGTGATTGGTACTGTTCAAATCTTCATGCATCCAGTATACAAAGCAAAATCAATGTTATGCTGTAATCCTTTATATGTCCAGCAACAGACATAAAGAAGCGGTACTGAGCAAGTCTCCATTCATCCAAAATGCAGGAGAAAAGCAGTGGTACCTTGAGGTCACAAAAATAAAACGTTGGGTCTGTGCAAGTTTCTATTCAACCAGACTACAGGAAAAACTAAGGGGTACTGTGTATTTTTACCTGCATCCAAAATATAGCACAAAAGCAGTAGTACTGTGTAATCCCTCATGCACTTCTGCTAAAGAAGTGGTAATGTGTAATCATCTGGCATAGGAGACAAAATAAGTGGTGCTATGTTATAGTTGTGTTATACATTGAGGTAAAGCAACTAACGTGGCACTGTGCAAGTCTCCATTCTTCCAGAATACAGAGACAAGCTGTAATGTGCAACTGAGTATAAAGCAAAGGTACTGTGCAATCCTTCATGTAGAATTAAAGCAGAGGTGCTGTGCAATCCTTCATGTAGAATTAAAGCAGAGGTGCTGTGCAATCCTTCTTGCAGAAGTAACGCAGAGGTGCTGTGCAATCCTTCATGCAGAAGTAGTAAAGCAGAGGTACTGTGCAATCCTTCATGCAGAAGTAAAGCAGTATAAGGGTATGTGTCCACGTTCAGGAAACGCTGCGTTTTTGACGCAGCGCTGAGCCGCAGCGACAAAAACGCAGCGTCCAGATGTTACAGCATAGTGGAGGGGATTAAATGAAATCCTGTCTCCACTGTGCATTAAAAAACGCATGCGTTTTTCCCGCAAAAACGCACATGCGTTGCGTTTTTTCAGAACGCAGCATGTTGCTACAATGCGCAAAACACGCAGGAACACCGCAGGTGACCTGCCAGTGACCTCAGGTGCATTTTTGGTCAGGATTTTACCTGCATAAAATCCTGACCAAAGCCTGAAGCAAACCTGAATGTGGACACATACCCTTACTGTGCAATCCTTGATGCAGAAGTAATGCAGAGGTGCTGTGCAATCCTTCATGTAGAATTAAAGCAGAGGCACTGTGCAATCCTTGTTGAATTTACGTCTGGCAGAGTTCTTGGAGAAACAGCTCAGTTAAGAAGCATGGCAATTAACTGGAATAATGAACACATGGAGACAGCTGATGCCTCACAGTCTCAGATTGGATAGTTGAGCTGTCAATCAACACGCCCCTGTACCAGATTGGATGGCCAAGCTGTCAATCAACATACTGACTGCTTCAGCACACCCCTAAACTAGATTGAACAGCTGTGCTGGCAGTAGCTGCATCCCAGATGGGTGTAACCATGGCACTAATATTCAGTTGTTACCCACAGATTTTTAGGCCTGCTTCACATCTATGTTGCATAAAGGTAATCACCTTCTGGCCCCTGTCACCTGTTATTCCAGCCCAGACTACAATTTTTTGTCATTTATTGGTTTTGCCTCAGAAACGGCATTTTTCATGTCACCCCCACAAGTGTTCTTTTGGATTAAGGTCCAGGGATTAGGCTGGCCTCTCCATAACCTCAATTTTGTTGGACTGGAACCAAGATTTTGTTGATTTACTGGTGTGTTTAGGGTCGTTGTCTTGGTGAAACCCCCATTTCAAGGGCATAAGGCAACATGACCTCGTCAAGTATTTTATTATATGCAAACTGTTCCATGATCCCTGGTGTGCGGTAAATAGGTCCAGCACCATAGTAAGACAAACCCGCCCATATCATGATGCTTGCACCACCATGCTTCACTGTCTTCAGAGTGTACTGTGGCTGCAGAGTTTTGGGGTCTTCTGACGAACTGTCTGCAACACTTGGACCTAAAACGAACAATTTTACTTTCATCAGTCCACAAAATGTTTCTCCATTTCCCTTTAGGCCAGTTGATGCGTTCTGTGGCACATTGTATTCCCTTCAGTACAAGTGGTTTTAGCAGTGGGACTTTGCGGGGACTTCTTGGTAAGAGATTAGCATCACACAGGCGTCTTCCAACTACCCCATTCCTCACAGTTAACGTGAAACTGTCTGTGATCATCCTGGATCTGATAGTTGGCTGAACCTTTCGAAATTCTGGCTATTCTTCCATCCATTCGAATGGTAGTCTTCAGTTTTCTTCCATGTCTCTCTGGTTTGGCTTTCCATTCTAAAGCATTGAAGGCCATTTTAGCTGAACAGCTGATCATTGTCTGCACTTTATACGTTTAACCATCTCCAATCAAAGTCCGCTGTTCTTCTGAACACAATATCTCGAACGACCCATATTTCTCAGGCTTTCCAGGAGAAATGCATGGACAACATGTCCTGGCTTCACCCTTAGATAAGGGCCACCGGATTCACCCATGTTTCTTCACAGACTCGTTGACCTCACTAATTGATCTCCACACTGCTATTATTGTGAACACCCCTGTCAATTATTCTAATACACAGACTCAGAAACCTGCAGATCATGAATGCGGAGTCTGGTGGTTTCCTTGGAATCTACTGCACCAACTGGTAAATTCTGTGATGTGTGGGAATATAAAGAATACCAAAAACAGTGATTCATCTGGTTAGTCATATTGGACGGCTATTATTTTGAACACTACTGTAAGCGTAATAAAGCAGAGGTACTGTGCAATCCTTCATGCAGAGGTAGTAAAGCAGTGGTACTATGCAATCCTTCATATACAAGTAAAGCAGTGTTACTGTGTAATCCTTTATACAGAAGTAGTAAAGCAGTGGTACTGTGCAATCTTTCATACAGAAGTAGTAAAGCGGTGGTACTGTGCAATCCTTCATGCAGAACTAGTAAAGCAGTGGTACTGTGCAATCTTTCATACAGAAGTAGTTAAGCAGTGGTACTGTGCAATCCTTAATACAGAAGTAAAGCAAAGGTACTGTGCAATCTTTCATGCAGAACTAGTAAAGCAGTGGTATTGTGCAATCCTTCATGCAGAGGTAGTAAAGCAGTGGTACTGTGCAATCCTTCATGCAGAGGTAGTAAAGCAGTGGTACTGTGCAATCCTTCATGCAGAGGCAGTAAAGCAGTGGTACTGTGCAATCTTTCATACAGAACTAGTAAAGCAGAGGTACTGTGCAATCCTTTATACCGAAGCAGTAAAGCAGAGGTACTGTGCAATCTTTCATACAGAACTAGTAAAGCAGAGGTACTGTGCAATCCTTCATACTGAAGTAGTAAAGCAGAGGTACTGTGCAATCCGTCATACTGAAGTAGTAAAGCAGAGGTACTGTGCAATCCTTCATACAGAACTAGTAAAGCAGTGGTACTGTGCAATCCTTCATAAAGAAGTAGTAAAGCAGTGGTACTGTGCAATTTTTCATACAGAAGTAGTAAAGCAGAGGTACTGTGCAATCCTTCATACAGAAGTAGTAAAGCAGAGGCACTGTTCTATCCTTCATGCTGAGGTAGTAAATCAGAGGTACTGTGTAATCTTTATACAGAAGTAGTTAAGCAGAGGTACTGTGCAATCCTTCATACAGAAGTAGTAAAGCAGTGGTACTGTGCAATCTTTCATACAGAAGTAGTAAAGCAGTGGTACTGTGCAATCCTTCATACAGAAGTAATAAAGCAGTGGTACTGTGCAATCTTTCATACAGGCATAGTAAAGTAGAGGTACTGTGTAATCCTTTATACAGAAGTAGTAAAGCAGTGGTACTGTGCAATCTTTCATACAGAAGTAGTAAAGCAGTGGTACTGTGCAATCCTTCATACAGAAGTAATAAAGCAGTGGTACTGTGCAATCTTTCATACAGGCATAGTAAAGTAGAGGTACTGTGTAATCCTTTATACAGAAGTAGTAAAGCAGTGGTACTGTGCAATCTTTCATACAGAAGTAGTAAAGCAGATGTACTATGCAATCCTTCATACAGAAGTAGTAAAGCAGTGGTACTGTGCAATCTTTCATACGGAAGTAGTAAAGTAGAGGTACTGTGTAATCCTTTATACAGAAGTAGTAAAGCAGTGGTACTGTGCAATCCTTCATACACAAGTAAAGCAGTGGTACTGTGCAATACTTGATACAGAAGTAGTAAAGCAGTGGTACTGTGCAATCCTTGATACAGAAGTAAAGCAGTGTTACTGTGTAATCCTTTATACAGAAGTAGTAAAGCAGTGGTACTGTGCAATCTTTCATACAGAAGTAGTAAAGCAGATGTACTATGCAATCCTTCATACAGAAGTAGTAAAGCAGTGGTACTGTGCAATCTTTCATACGGAAGTAGTAAAGCAGTGGTACTGTGAAATCCTTGATACAGAAGTAAAGCAGTGTTACTGTGTAATCCTTTAAACTGAAGTAGTAAAGCAGTGGTACTGTGCAATCCTTCATACAGAAGTAGTAAAACAGAGGTACTGTGCAATCCTTCATACAGAAGTAGTAAAGCAGAGGTACTGTGCAATCCTTCATACAGAACTAGTAAAGCAGAGTTACTGTGCAATCCTTCATACAGAACTAGTAAAGCAGAGTTACTGTGCAATCCTTCATACAGAAGTAGTAAAGCAGAGGTACTGTGCAATCCTTCATACAGAAGTAAAGCAGAGGTACTGTGCAATCCTTCATACAGAACTAGTAAAGCAGAGGTACTGTGCAATCCTTGATACAGAAGTAGTAAAGCAGAGGTACTGTGCAATCCTTCATACAGAAGTAGTAAAGCAGAGGTACTGTGCAATCCTTCATACAGAAGTAGTAAAGCAGAGGTACTGTGCAATCCTTCATACAGAACTAGTAAAGCAGAGGTACTGTGCAATCCTTCATAAAGAAGTAGTAAAGCAGTGGTACTGTGCAATTTTTCATACAGAAGTAGTAAAGCAGAGGTACTGTGCAATCCTTCATACAGAAGTAGTAAAGCAGAGGCACTGTTCTATCCTTCATGCTGAGGTAGTAAATCAGAGGTACTGTGTAATCTTTATACAGAAGTAGTTAAGCAGAGGTACTGTGCAATCCTTCATACAGAAGTAGTAAAGCAGTGGTACTGTGCAATTTTTCATACAGAAGTAGTAAAGCAGTGGTACTGTGCAATCCTTCATACAGAAGTAGTAAAGCAGAGGTACTGTGCAATCCTTCATACAGAACTAGTAAAGCAGAGGTACTGTGCAGTCATTCATACAGAAGCAGTGAAGCAGAGGTACTGTGCAATCTTTCATGCAGAACTAGTGAAGCAGTGGTACTGTGCAGTCATTCATACAGAAGCAGTGAAGCAGAGGTGCTGTGCAATCCTTCATGCAGGACTAGTGAAGCAGTGGTACTGTGCAGCTCTTTATTTTGCCATCTGTTGGGACTATCCATCTTTATGCGTATAAAGCTTAATCATTACATAATAAAACATTCCACTGTTTCTTTTCTGGTATATAGTGTTCTAACTCATCAATGTTTTGAAAGCTCTCTTCTTGCTGTCAGTGATTAGAAACACTCTTGTTCATACTGTAGTTATAGCCTGAAAAAAAATCTCTCCTGACCTCTGTTTATCAGTATAACTAATCATCAATTTACTACCCCCAAAGACAGACTGGTGGGGAATTTAGATTGTGAGCCCCAATGGGGACAGTGATGTCTCTAAGGTGCTGTGGTATATAAAAGTTGGGTAAATGAATAAGCACAGATTGCTCCCGTCCTGGACTCCAGAATGTATCCTTTATTACTCAGATACAGCTGTGGCTAAAATTAAGAGACCACCACATCAAAACCCTTTTCATGGCCAGCCCAATCTCCAGACCTGAACCCCATTGAAAACCTCTGGAATGTAATCAAGAGGATGATGGATAGTCACAAGCCATCCAACAAAGAAGAACTGCTTACATTTTTGCACCAAGAGCAGTGTGAAAGACTGGTGGAAAGCATGCCAAGACGCATGAAAGCTGTGATTAAAAATCATGGTTATTCCACAAAATATTAATGTCTGAACTCTTACTGAGTTAAAACATTAGTGTTGTTGTTTCTAAATGATTATGAACTTGTTTTCTTTGCATTATTTGAGGTCTGGAAGCACGTTTTTTTTACCATTTTTCCTTGTCAGAAAAAAAATACAAAATTTATTGCTTGGAAATTCGGAGACATGTTGTCAGGAGTTTATAGGATAAAAGAACAATTTACATTTTACTCAAAAATATATCTATAAAGAGAAAAATCAGACAAACTGAACATTTTGCAGTGGTCTCTTCATTTTTGCCAGAGCTGTACATTGTCACAAACTCTGAACTCATAAAAGAAAAGCATTTCAAGTCAATGAGAGCAGTCAGAAATGTGGGAGTCTTGGACCCTGACATACAGGCGACATCTCTTAGGCTTCTTTTACACTTAACGTGGTTTTACGTTCCGTTTTTGCAGCCCCAATAGATTTCTATGGGGCTGAAAAAACAGGCTTACGGACACGGCCCCCATTGTAAATCAATGGGGCTGCAAAAACAATGTAAGGTTGTTTTTGCGGTGCACCGTGACTTCCGGTTTTGCGCACCGCCGTTTTTATTTCCAATACTTTTTCCATAGTATTGGAAACTCGAAAAACAGCAATCCGCAAGTTTTTTGCGGTCCGTTATTGTGGCAGACCGTGAAAATTGCGGCGATACAGCCCGCAATAACGGCCCGCAAAAAACCTGGTAAGTGTAAAAGAAGCCTAAGGCAGGATACCCTTATACAGGTCTATTTCTGTACAATATAAGTTTCTATTTATTTTTTAAGTTAATGAATTTGAAACGCATAATAAAGCTACTATTAAATAGTACTACAACGTGGAACGACTACTTTTCCATTAGCAGCTGCGCAATCCGTTGCAAACATCCATCTCCTTTTACTCCGCAACATATTTCTGTACAATATTAGTAGTCTATTTAAAAAAAAAAAAAAGTGTTCGGTACAACCTTGAAACGCGTAACAAAGCTACTATTAATACTACCACAACGCGGAATGACTACTTTTCCAGTAGCGCTGTCAACGAGAAACATCCATCTCCTTTTTCTCCTCAATATATTTCTATACAATGACATACAACCAGGGAGATGCATTGGGATTATGGCTGGTAACCTGCTCGGGGCTCATGGGCTCCTCCTTGGTTGGTCTGGAAGGTCTCCTCCGGAATGGACTTCATGGTGGTCCGGGCAGGGTCATGTATGTGAGGCTGGCTGGTTACGGAATTCATGGACCTGTATTCCCAGGGAGGATGGAGCCGGGGTAGTCACTTCTCACACGCCTGTTCCTCGGAGTAATGCTCCTGTAAGCCGCAGTATTATGGTGATGTCACTCAAGCAGCTTAGGATTACAGGTCGTTGGGAAGGGACATTTACATGGTATCACCGATCTCATTTGCATGACAAATATCTCAGATCAGGTCGGGTCTTTATTTAGCCTGAGAAGTAAATGCTGTATGTAATCTTATCACCAATCACTGCCGAGTCCACAAAGGGGAACAACCAGAAAATTTCAAATGTCAAATAGCAATACCTTCATTAAAAGTTACAATTTCATGTGTCCCTAAGACAACATTTCCTTTCCTCACCCTCCTAGTTTTATCATAGGGACCCTGGGCCTTACAGCATCTGTCAGAAACATTTTGCATGATCCATACACAGCTGTACCTTAATTTCCTAGCAGTCGAAGTGGCAATAAGTCCCTCTTAGGCCGGTTTCACGCGTCAGTGCCTCCGGTATGTGTAGTGACAGTTTTCTCACATACCGGAGACACTGACACATGCAGACCCATTCAAGTGAATGGGTCTATGCACGTCAGTGTGTTTTCACGGACCGTGTGTCCGTCTGCAAAACACGTAGACATGTCCATTTTTTCCGGCAGCACGTACCGCAATACGTCCCACACACGTGCACACAGAGAACAGTGTACACTCTCCTCCGTGTGCACGGATGGCCGCGGGAGAAGCAGCGCTACTGTACGCTGCTGTTCCCCTGTGTGTGGTGCTGAACGCGGCTTTCATCCATTGTCCGCTGCTCTGCCGGCGAGCAGCGGGAGCAGGGGAGAATGAATGAAAGAAAACCCGACGTGGGGTCCCCCCTATATTTTACAACCAACCCGGCAAAACTCACAGGTGCGGGCTGCTATTCTCAGGCTGGTAAAGCCCCCTCCAGCCTTAAAAAAGCAGCCCACAGCTGCCCAGAAAAGGCGCATCTATTAGATGCCCCAATTCTGGAACTTTGCCTGGTTCTTCCCACTGCCCTGTAGCATTGGCATATGGGGTAATAAGGGGTTAATGTCACCTTGCTATTGTAAGGTGACATTAAGCTGGCTTAGTAATGGAGAGGTGTAAATAAGATGCCTATCCATTACTAGTCCCACAGTTGTTAAAGAGTTAATAAAACACACACAGTAAGAAAAATGTATTTTAATGAAATAATGGAACACAAGTTTTTAATATCTTTATTGTACGTTCAATCCAAGCGAAGTCCTCGTATTCCAAAATAAAAAAGCAACAATATCCCATACCTGTTCGCCGTACAGTCAAGTCCCACGCTGTAATCCATATCTGGGGGCATTTACATTTTACAATCAGGAGTGCTGCCAATGCAGCCGCTCCCGGCTGTAAACTACTGGGGAATGAATGAAATGCTTGGAGCGGAGCTTCGGTGACTAGCAGTAACGTCATCGAAGCTGCGCCCCCTGGCGGCATGAGCTCATATGAACTCTTGAGCATGGGAAAGTTTCTGAATATTTTCCCACGCACAAGAGTTCATATGAGTTCATGCTGCAGCGCTCCTGGTTGTAAAATGTAAATGCCCCCAGACGTGGATTACTGCGTGGGACTTGACTGTACGGCGAACAGGTATGGGATATTGTTGCTTTTTTATTTTAGAATTTTTTACAGGAAAACAAGGGCTTTGCTTGGATTGAGGGTGCAATTGAGACATTAAAAACCTGTGTGTTTCATTATTTCATTAAAATACTTTTTTCTGCATGTGTGTGTTTTATTAACTGTTTAACAACTGTGGGATTAGTAATGGATAGTTGTCTTATTGACACCTCTCCATTACTAAGCCGACTTAATGTCACCTTACAATAGCAAGGTGACATTAACCCCTTTTTACCCTATATGCCAATGCTACAGGGCAGTGGGAAGAACCAAGCAAAGCTCCAGAATTGGTGCATCTAATAGATGCGCGTTTTCTGGGCAGCTGCGGGCTGCTTTTTTAAGTCTGGGGGGCCCATATCCATGGCCCCTTACCAGCCTGAGAATAGCAGTCCGCACCTGTTAGTTTTGCCGGGTTGGTTGTAAAATATAGAGGGGACCCCACGTCGTTTTTTTCTTTCATCCCTTCTCCCTGCTCGCCGGCAGAGCAGGGGACAATGGATGAAAGCCGCATTCAGCACCACACATAGTGGACAGTGCTTCCCGGTGGCCGTCCGTGTGGTCCTGATGCGGCACACGGCTGCCGCACATGTGCCACACGGATGTACCACGTGAGCACACGGACACGGATAACTCCGGTACCGTGTTCTCAGGAACCGGAATTATCTGGACATGTGAAACTGCCCTTAAAGGGGTTGTCCTTTCCTTTATAAATACAACTTAAAGGGATTGTCTGGACAGAAACATTTCCTTTCCATTTGCAGCCGCTAGGGAAAGCCACAATCTTACATTTGCAGCAGACAACCCTCCTATATTCCCTAATAGGTTAACTCCATGATGCAATCCCTTTATTCATTGCATTATTAAATATTCTGCATTTTTATTACTTATTTCTGTGTAAAGATCTCTGCTTGCTGTCAGTGAATAAGTTTATGTTGAGAAACTGACAATCCCTACTGCTCTAAACCTGCCCAAGTAGTGCTGGACTTGTCTGTAAGCACTGGATCATAGAGGGTTAACTAGACTGATACATTGTAGCACACCCTCAGCTTTTTTACATTTTTTACAACTTATTACAGGTTTGTAGCCTCTGGAGTGTGACAGTGTTTTCATTAATTGACAGCAAACATGGATTTTGCAAACGACCAAGTACAAAGTGGTCAGACGAAAAGACTGAGAGCTCTGAACTATGCTACAAGGGTCCCTTGACAATATACTAATTCCCTATGTCCCCCTGCTGGGATCCCCAGAAATTAGATGCAATCTGGGAATAAGTGTTAATTTCCTTGCAGCTCCACCACAGGGAATATGAAGCATTACACAGCGTCCATTCATATCAATGGGATGTCTGTGTAATGTCGGACAGGACGGGGTCCTCTAAAATAAGAGACGCTATGAAAAAATTATCTTCACTCAAAAAACCTCTCTACTAATGCAGAACTCCTAAAACGGTGCATGGAAATGGGTTTTATGAACTCGATAAACCCTTTAAATATGCTGGGAGTTGTAGTTCATCAAGTGTTTAACACAGGTAATTGACCCTGTCCTTAATCCATAGTCTTATGACAGGTTCTCGCTGATGCTCGTTATTATGGTAGGAGACAGATGGGCGACCCTGTGTATCCTGGCCACGGAGTAATGGATAAGAGCGCAATCCTTCCGCCTTCGCTGTTGTCCTCAAACTCAGTCCAAAATTAATTACCCAGAACATCAATAAAGGATCTGAGTGGGATAAGGTGGACCCTCTAGTGACTTTTCCTACAGGAGGTGGTGTTAATTCCAAGATTTTCATGTGACTTGAGGACAACACCCTGGAGCTGTTAGTGCAGAGGAAGGAACTGTGATGGGCCTCATTGTGTGCCTAACCTGATAATGACTTGTCCAATCAGAGGCGCTTTCATTTAGCTAATTACCCCCTATAGTCATGTCTGTCCTGATCTTACAACTTGTCCTGTCCCATTCCCTCATAAAACATGATGACTGAGTTGGTTTTCCTCCAACAGATGGGGAACCGTGGTGGGGGGATGACACCATCCAGACATCGGCTAATGGAGGAATTAATCCGGAAGTGTTAATTCTTAAGGGGGTTTTAGTCACCATTAAAAAGGCATTTGTCTGAAAATCCACAAATCTCATCAGTTTGGATTATTTAATATGGGCAGATGTGGTCTCCTGTCTAACGTCACTATTAATCATGATTTCTACCCCATGATAAGTGAGGCTGACGTGGCAAATATGTCAGCAAAAAAAAATGTGTTTTTTTCTAATGTTTTGGTGCTTATGCATATTATATGCATTGGAAGTCCTGGGTGCCCACTCTGCTGCTCCACAACCTGGGGCAGATACTGCATATAAAATGCAAGTAGCAGTATGAAATCCAGCACACAGCCATGTCTTCTCCATAAACAAACACTGGTAGTTGTATGGCTGGTGCTGAAGAGCTGTTTCACATTTGGCACCACGCACAATGCCAGGAGGGAGCTTGATCGGTGTAAAGCACATCAACACTGGACACTAAGGCTATGTGCCCACGTTGCGGATTGGTGTGCGTATTTTTCCGCACCGTTTTTAAAAATTCCGCAGGTAAAATGCACTGCATGTTACCTGCGGATTTACCGTGGATTTCCTGCGTTTTTTGTGCGGATTTCACCTGCGGTTTTACACCTGCGAATTCCTATTGAGGAGCAGGTGTAAAACGCTGCGGAATCCGCTCAAAGAAGTGACATGCTGTGGAAAATACAACGCAGCATTTCCGCGCTGTATTTTCCGCACCATGGGAACAGCGGATTTGGTTTTCCATAGGTTTACATGGTACTGTACAACACATGGAAAACTGCTGCGAATCCGCAGCGTCCAATCCACTGCGTGTGCACATACCCTAAAGCAGCAGGAAACATGACATCTACAACCCCTGGCAAAAATTATGGAATCACCGGCCTTGGAGGATGTTCATTCAGTTATTTATTTTGTAGAAAAAAAGCAGATCACAGACATGGCACAAAACTAAAGTCATTCCAAATGGCAACTTTCTGGCTTTAAGAAACAGTAAAAGAAATCAAGAACAAAAAATGTGGCAGTCAGTAACGGTTTCTTTTTTTAACCAAGCATAAGGGAAACTTTTATGGAATTACTCAATTCTGAGGAAAAAATTATGGAATCATGAAAATCAAACAAACAAAAAAAAAACTCCAAAACATCACTAGTATTTTGTTGCACCACCTCTGGCTTTTATAACAGCTTGCAGTCTCTGAGGCATGGACTTAATGAGTGTCAAACAGTACTCTTCATCAATCTGGCTCCAACTTTCTCTGATTGCTGTAGCCAGATCAGCTTTTCAGGTTGGAGCCTTGTCATGGACCATTTTCTTCAACTTCCACCAAAGATTTTCAATTGGATTGAGATCCGGACTATTTGCAGGTCATGACATTGACCTTATGTGTCTTTTTTCAAGGAATGTTTGCACAGTTTTTGCTCTATGGCAGGATGCATTATCATCTTGAAAAATGATTTCATCATCCCCAAACATCCTTTCAATTGAAGGGATAAGAAAAGTGTCCAAAATATCAACATAAACTTGTGCATTTATTGAAGATGTAATAGCAGCCATCTCCCCAGTGCCTTTACCTGACATGCAGCCCCATATCATCAATGACTGTGGAAATTTGCATGTTCTCTTCAGGCAGTCATCTTTATAAATCTCATTGGAACGGCACCAAACAAAAGTTCCAGCATCATCACCTTACCCAATGCAGATTCGTGATTCATCACTGAATATGACTTTCATCCAGTCATCCACAGTCCACGATTGCTTTTCCTTAGCCCATTGTAACCTTGTTTTTTCTGTTTAGGTGTTAATGATGGCTTTCGCTTAGCTTTTCTGTATGTGAATCCCATTTCCTTTAGGTGGTTTCTTACAGTTCGGTCACAGACGTTAACTCCAGGTTACACCCATGCGTTCCTCATTTGTTTTGTTGTGCATTTCCTGTTTTGGAGACATATTGCTTGAAGTTTCCGGTCTTGACGCTTTGATGTCTTCCTTGGCCTACCAGTATGTTTGCCTTTAACAACCTTCCCATGTTGTTTGTATTTGGTCCAGATTTTAGACACAGCTGACTGTGAACAACCAACATCTTTTGCAACATTGCGTGATGATTTACCCTCTTTTAAGAGTTTGATAATCCTCTCCTTTGTTTCAATTGACATCTCTTGTGTTGGAGCCATGATTCATGTCAGTCCATTTGGTGCAACAGCTCTCCAAGGTGTGATCCCTCCTTTTTAGATGCAGACTAACGAGCAAATCTAATTTGATACAGGTGTTATTTTTGGGTATGAAAATTTACAGGGTGATTCCATAATTTTTTCCTCAGAATTGAGTGATTCCATAATTTTTCCCCACATTTTTTCCCACATTTTTTGTTCTTGAGTTATTTTAGTGTTTCTTAAAGCCAGAAAATTGCCATTTGAAATGACTTTAGTTTTGTGCCATGTCTGTGATCTGCTTTTTTCCTACAAAATTAAACGAATGAACATCTTCCAAGGCCGGTGATTCCATAATTTTTGCCAGGGGTTGTATATATCTACACTATATGGAGAAAAGTATGGGGGCATCTGTTTTAATCATCACTCAAAACCAACATTTCTACCTTCTGAATCTTCCCCCATCACCTGTGATTGATATAATTGAAAAGCAGAAGGAACCACAGTAACAAAGTGGAGACCCAATAACGTTACAGAATGGGGGGCTGAGTGCTGCAGAGCAGAGGGCAGAAAAGTCACCACCGCTCTGCTGACCCCATAACTGCAGAGTCTAGACCTTCTCTGGTTTAACATGAGCAAAAAAACTGCACCCCCCTCCTGGAGCTTCATGGCCGAGCAGCTGCATGCAGCCATACATCACCCAGCACAATACTGAGCGTTGGAGAGAGTGGTGTAAAGAGGCCACCACTGGGCTCTGGAGGAGACGTGTTCTGTGCAGGGACGAATCACACTTCTCTATCTGCATCTGATGGAGGAGTCTGGGTTTGGCGATTCCAGGAGGACGTTACTGCCTGACTGCATTGTGCCCCCTGTACAGATGGTGCAGAAGGATAATTCTATGGGCTGTTATCAGAGGGCGGCCTCATAGTTCCAGTGATGGGAAATCTTAAATCCATCAGCACAAGACATTGTGGACAATTGTAGCTTCAGCTTTGTAGGGACAGTTTGGGGTTCGTCCTTTTCTGTTCCCCATGACTGTACCCAGTGCACAAGCTCCATACAGACATGAAGGAGGAGAACATGAGCGGCCGCACAGAGCCTGGACCTCAGCTCCATCCAAAACAGAGATTGTGAGCCTGGAACTCCCCCCCTTTCCCCAACATCAGGGTCTGACCCCAGAAATACTCTCCTGGACAAAGACTCAAAAAAATCCACAAACCCCTCCAAATCATAGGAATAGGAATCCTTCCCGGAAGAGCAGGAGCAGTAATATCTGCAGAGGGGCAAATCCACATTAATGACTATGTTTCTCCATATAACCTATTCTCTATCTATCTACAATTGAAACCAAAATCTATTGGAAAAGCTGAAAAGGCAGAAGCGAGCAAGGCAACCTACACACAGGAATCAGTTACACCCGTTTTGTCAGGAGGAATGGGCCCAAATTCCGACCAACTATTGTGAGAAGCTTGTTTAAGGATATCCCAAATGTTTGACCCAAGTCATTCAGTTTAAGGGCAATGGTACCAAATACTAATGAAATGGATGGAAACTTTTGACTTTGCAGTTAGTACATTCTATCTCTCTCATTATTTTGGCATTTGGCTAATATTAATAATTATGGTAATCCTAACTGACCTAAAATGGGAAAGGTTTATTCTGATTTCATGTCAGATATTGAGAAAAACATGCAAATGTGTCTTTATATAGTGTATGTAAACTTCTGGTTTCAACTATATCTATTATCTACCTATTTAGAAAAAGAAAACACAGCAGCACTCTGCATAAGCCAAGCTATGTGAAAACACTGAAAATATTAAATCTATTCTATGTTACTACTCAAAAAGATGTACTTACAAAAATGAAGGTTCTTAGCTCATAAATTGGCCAATTCATGTGTTCCCATCAACCAGGGCAAGGTAACCTCCCTCTGAGGGGTCCTATTCTACTGTACATACCTCTTTTGAGCTATCAGCCTATGGTTAAATGAACAAGCGTGTCTCTTCCGGGCCATGAGCCTGCAATTCAAATGGGTAAGTGGAACTGATGAACATCACCTGTTGGTCAATGGGAGGAGTGCAGAGTCAGGCTGGAGGCAGTCACACCCCAAATAGTAAAATATAGAGAAAAAGCCTGACCAGCACCTCCTAAGTGTGCAAGCTGTGATGGCTGCATTATATAGATATCAACCATTTAGGAGGCGCTGGTCAGGTTTTTCTATTTATCTATTATCTATCCAGTATCTATTATTTGTCTGTCATCCATTATTTACAAGTGCTTCTCACTAAATTAGAATATCATTAAAAAGTTAATTTATTTCAGTTCTTCAATACAAAAAGTGAAACTTGTATATTATATAGAGTCATTACAAACAGAGTGATCTACTGTATTTCATGTGTTTATTTCTGTTAATGTTAATGATTATGGCTTACAGCCAATGAAAACCCAAAAGTCATTATCACAATAGTCACAGTTTTCCTTCCACTCAACTTAATATGCTTGGATACAGCACTCAGTGAACAGCCAGCTTCTTTAGCAATGACCTTTTGTGGCTTACCCTACTTGTGGAGTGTGTCAATGATTGCCTTCTGGACATCTGTCAAGTCAGCAGTCTTCCCCATGATTGTGGTGCTACTGAAACAGACTAAGGAACCTTTATTAAATGCTTAGGAAGCCTTTGCAGGTGTTTTTTGTTAAATATTTTTATTTACTGAGATGATGACTTTTGAGTTTTCATTGGCTGTAAGCCATAATCATCAACATTAACAGCAATAAACCCTTGAAATAAATCACTCTGTTTGTGATGACATTTACATCTACCATTTATTATCTATCTATTATCTATATATCATCTATTATCTATCATCTATTATCTGTCTATTATCCATCATTAATTATCTATCATCTATCTATCATATGTCTATCATCTATCATCTATCCATTATCTTTCATCTATTATCTATCTACAGTATCTTTCTTCCTGCACTTTTCCTCTGAATGAGTGCCCTTCTTCCATGGTTGTATTTATTGCACCACCTTTGGTAGTGGAGCTCCTACACGTGCTGCCATTATAATGTGCATGGTCTTGCCAGTAATGGGGCCGCCCTGTGATCATTAAGCTGTGTATTACAATACGGGGAGGGTGGGGTATTACACATAGGTGCTATATAGAACGACCCCTTGTAGAGCGGCTCCTGTGTCACAAACTGTCCCTCCTCCATGTCACCTCGGGCACTAACACAGGGACTGATTCACCCCCATTACACAGGGCAGAGGCGGTGTGTTCCCCGACCAGTGCTCACAGCCCCCAACATCCATCATTTATGGGAATGAAATGTAATATGTGCAAAACAAATCTATGCTGTGTCAGCACCCGGGGGAGGCAGGACCGCAGAAGCATGGAGGCTGAATTATTAATGGAGGCTGCTTCTCAGCTCCTTCCCATAATGGTCCTTAATGGAGAAATCTCAGGAAATCACGGATTACACGTGGTGCTCTGTAACTCTTCTGTTCACAGGTTGTGGTATAGCAGCTTAGAACCAGACGCTTTAATGGAGCTGCAATGCCAGAAACAACCTGTGGGCAGGGGTGGCACTGTTTCTGGCATAATTCAGTTATGTCTGGGAAGGGAGAGAAAAAGGGACAGGGGGCTCCCCTTACTGGAGTAAATTCATTTTGCCGACTTTTTACATAAAAGTCACAATTCATAAACATGGCTGAACGTCGTTTACATGGGCACCATGCCTACATTTGGAAAAAGGCACAAAGTTTTGCTCAAACCTGGGCATGTGCGACTGTATAATGGCATGGGGTATACACCTGTATATATACCATTAGTCTACACCTCGTGTGGGGGGCGCTGTCACACTCTGTCAGAGGCCGATTTGGGGTGGGGTTGGGGGGAAGAGGGGGCGGCTTTTCTTCAGTGATCCCCTTTAAACTAAAGAACTTTTGGCAGCACAGAAGTGCCTAGTTTTACCCAGAGGGGCAGAGAGCTCACGGGTAAATCATCTCGGTTTGCAAAACACTGGCCGAGTTTGCAAGTATAATGTCAGATATACAGGTGTCATGGCGGAAAGAAATGTTTCTGCACACAGCAGACTTCCTCAAAATGAATGACAGCCAGGAAAAATGTGGTCATCCCCCAGCCTGTCATGGCTGATAACAGAGAACAATACTTTGGAGTAAATGCCAACTCTGGAGAGAATAATGGCAACATTACCCTGCCCCCACAATATGTGATCTGCTCTGTGATCTGCTCACTCTATAGCGGCAATGTTCCGGCACCAAATAGCACGGTATTGTATGGCAGTTTTATATGGGTACTGTGTAGTAGTTTTATGTGGGTATTGTATGGAAGTATTATGTGCGTATTGTATGCAGTATTATGGGTGTATTCTATGGCAGCATTATAAGGGTATTGTGTAGAAGTGTAATATGGATACTGTAAAGCAGTATTATAGGTTTATTATATGGCAATATTACAGTTTATGGGTATTGTTTAGCAATTTTATGTGTGTAATGCAAGGCAGTATTATGTGGGTATTGAATGGTAGTATTATATGGGTATTGTGTAACAGTATTATTTATTTTACTCACTTTATTACTGTAACACCATTAATTAAAGGGAACCTGTCACCCCAAAATCGATGGTGAGGTAAGCTCACCGTCATCAGGGGCTTATCTACAGCATTCTGTAATGCTGTAGATAAGACCCCGATGTTACCTGAAAGAGGAGAAAAAGAGGTTAGATTATACTCACCCAGGGGCGGTCCCGCTGCGGTCCGGTCAAATGGGTGTCTCAGGTCCGTTCCGGCACCTCCTATCTTCATTCCATGACGTCCTCTTCTGTTCTTCACGCCGCGGCGTGAAGAACAGAAGAGGACGTCATGGAATGAAGATAGGAGGCGCCGGACCGGACCGTGACGCCCATCGGACCGGACCGCAGCGGGACCGCCCCTGGGTGAGTATAATCTAACCTCTTTTTCTCATCTTTCAGGATACATCGGGGTCTTATCTACAGCATTACAGAATGCTGTAGATAAGCCCCTGATGACGGTGAGCTTACCTCACCATCGATTTTGGGGTGACAGGTTCCCTTTAAGCAGCACTGTACAGACATTATCATTGCTGTCCCTGATGGGGCTCACAGTCTAGATTCCCTATCAGTATGTTTTTGGAGTGTCGGAGGAAACCGGAGTGCCCGGAGGAAACCCACACAAACACGGGGAGAACATACAAACTCCTTGTAGATGTTGTCCATGGTGGGGTATTATGTGAGTGGGACATTATTATGTAGGTATTGCATGTCAAAAATTATATGGGCACTGTATTGCAGTGTAATGTGAGCACTGTACGGCACTGGTGAGTTCACTTTTGCAGTAGTGTAAGAGCAGTTTTTGTGGGCAATATGTGGCACAGTTAGTTATGCTCTATATGGAAGTATTATGAGGGCGCTGAATGATATGTAGATTTTATGTAACAGTAATATGTGGTCACTTTATTGTAATATTATTTAGGTTCTATATGACAGTATAATGTTGACACAGTATGGTATTACTATGTAGACTATGTATGTTACATAGAGTCTACATAATACTATCATATGGACACATTATAGTACTACCGTGTAGGCACTATATGCTGTGTGACAGAGTCACTGGCTTTGTAGAGAAAGGGAGGTACTCATGCAGCGGTCAGTGATATGAAACCGGAGTGTTTGGTGTTTCCAGCACACTATGTGCTGAGAAGCTGTGTACAGAATTGAATGGGCTGGTTTTATGTGAGCATCAGCAGTGTGGGTGGGAGGGTGCTCACCATATCCCTTTTCCCTGCAGGACCTGCAGGTGTTTGAGGACCTGCAGTGATGTCACAATCACATGACCAGCCCAGGTAATATACCTAGACCTGTGGTTCAGTCTGTGGTGTGTATTGGGAGAGCAGGAACTCCCACATAGCAGAGAAAGGACTCATATGAACTGTGTTTTGTTTGTTTTATCGTTATGCCAGCAAGGCTTTGTTTATTTTGCTGAACCCTGCTAAGGTTTATGTCATCCCCAATAAACCAGCAGGTGATTCTTTACCAGAACAGTTCCTGTGTCGACCTGGGGAAGCAGCCAAGTGTGTCAACCCTTCACAGGTGGTAGTATAATATGGACTCTAGAGAAAAGCACTATATGGCACTGATATGTAGATTCTATATAGCAGAATTTCATGACCATTTTTGTAAATGATGTCAAGGTCTTTACCCATTAGGCATCTCGTAGCATATGGCACCATTATGGTCTGACTGTATGGCACTAATATGTGGGCACTGTACAGTGGGTACGGAAAGTATTCAGACCCCTTTAAATGTTTCACTCTTTGCTTCATTGCGGCCATTTGGTTAATTCAAAAAAGTTCATTTTATCTCATTAATGTTCACTCTGCACCTCATCTTGACTGAAAAAAAAAAACAGAAATAAGGAAATTTTTGCAAATTTAATGAAAAAGAAAAACTGAAATATCACATGGTCATAAGTATTCAGACCCTTTGCTCAGACACTCATATTTAAGTCACATGCTGTCCATTTCCTTGTGATCCTCCTTGACATACTCCTTCATTGGAGTCCAGCTGTGTTTAATTAAACTGATGGGACTTGATTTAGAAAGGCACACACCTGTCTATATAAGACCTCACAGCTCACAGTGCATGTCAGACCAAATGAGAATCATGAGGTCAAAGGAACTGGCCAAGGAGCTCAGAGACAGAATTGTGGCGAGGCACAGATCTGGCCAAGGCTACAGCAGAATTTCTGCAGTACTCAAGGTTCCTAAGAGCACAGTGGCTTCCATAATCCTAACATGGAAGAAGTTTGGGACCACCAGAAGTCTTCCTAGACCTGGCCGTCCAGCCAAACTGAGCAATCGTGGGTGAAGAGCCTTGGTGAGAGAGGTAAAGAAGAACCCCAAGATCACTGTGGCTGAGCTCCAGAGATGCAGTAGGGAGATGGGAGAAAGTTTCACAAAGTCAACTATCATTGCAGCCCTCCACCAGTCGGGCATTTATGGCAGAGTGGCCCAACAGAAGCCTCTCCTCAGTGCAAGACATATGAAAGCCTGCATAGAGTTTGCTGAGAAACACATGAAGGACTCCCAGACTATGAGAAACAGGATTCTCTGGTCTGATGAGACGAAGATAGACCTTTTTGGTGATAATTACAAGTGGTATGTGTGGAGAAAACCAGGCACTGCTCATCACCTGCCCAATACAATCCCAACAGTGAAACATGGTGGTGGCAGCATCATGCTATGGGGGTGTTTTTCAGCTGCAGGGACAGGATCACTGGTTGTCACTGAAGGATGAATGCGGCCAAGTACAGAGATATCCTGGGTGAAAACCTCTTCCAGAGTGCTCTGGAGCTCAGACTTGGCCGAATGGTTCCCCTTCCAACAAGACAATGACCCTAAGCACACAGTTAAAATAACAAAGGAGTGGCTTCAGAACAACTCTGTGACCATTCTTGACTTTCCCAGCCAGAGCCCTGACTTAAACCCAATTGAGCATCTCTGGAGAGACCTGAAAATGGCTGTCCACCAACGTTCACCATCCAACCTGACGGAACTGGAGAGGATCTGCAAGGAATAATGGCAGAGGATCCCCAAATCCAGGTGTGAAAAACTTGTTTCATCATTCCCAAAAAGACTCATGACTGTACTAGCTCAAAAGGTGCTTCTACTCAGTACTGAGCAAAGGGTCTGAATACTTATGACCATGTGATATTTCAGTTTTTCTTTTTTAATAAATTTGCTAAAATTACTGCATTACTGTTTTTTTCAGTCAAGATGGGGTGCAGAGTGTACAGTAATGAGAAAAAAATGAACTTTTTGGAATTAACCAAATGGCTGCAATGAAACAAAGAGTGAAAAATTTAAAGGAGTCTGAAAACTTTCCGTACCCACTGTATAGAGTATTGTATGTTCACATCATGATGTAGATTTTATTTATGCGAGCACTTTATGTTATTATCTTGGTAATATTATGTGGGTTCTGCTAACAACCACCAATATATGGCGGCATAATTAAAGCGCAGAATTCGTTATCGGTCAGCATTATTACTGTAGAATAAAGAATGAAAGGGCGGAAGGAGACACAAATGCATACTGTGATACTACCCAGATGATGACTAGTTATTGATGTATTTCCCGATAAAGTAGATTACGATTGGATCGATTCTCTTTAATGTCTGTATACAGGCGGCTATTAAAGGAGCCTCGTCCCCGTGATTCATTTCATTTGGACTCACTTTCCCGCCCGTCCGATCCCTTGCTCTGATGACTCCAGGCCCAACATAACTGTGAAACGTGAAACTGGCGGAAGTAAAAATAATTTTGTGACTTACCCACGGCCATCCCTTCACTGTCCGACATCCCGGGAATGGACGCTGCAGGAAAATGTCAGAGCTTGGGTGGAACGCTGCGTGTTTTCTCTGCCTGACAAACAGCTGTGGTCCGGGCTGCAGATAAGGACGATACTCGCACGGGAGGCGCGGGGATTGGAGGATATTATTTGATCTCCCCTCCCCTCGGGTTTTCCATTTCCCATTAGACTGCAGCAGACAAATGTAATATTAATAGTGGTGGGACCTAAATGTTCATGGAGGATCCGGCGTCTGCTGCGGTGACAGATGTCTGTGCAAAGTAATATTGTCCTCGCCAGCCGAGGCAGCTGGCACCCAGCTTTTCCAGGCTCTGGGCATCATGTTTTATATACCTAGCGCTGCAGATCTTGTGGTAGCTGTAATGGTGGCCACCCAACTTTCCACGGAACAGATAAAAATATTAAAACTTATAGAAAAATATGGCTAAAGAACTTAGCACAGGGTTAGAAAAACATGTCTGCTTTGTTCTAAAACAGCGCCACATCTGTCCCAGGTTGTGTGTGGTATTGCAGCTCAGCCCTATTCCGTACAATGGAACCGAGCTGCAATACCAGGCACAAACTGTACACAGGAGTGGCGCTGTTTCTGGAGCAATGCTGCCACGGTTCTGGAATCCATATCTTCTATTGCTGTTTAACCATGAAATGCTGATGTCAGTCTCTGACACTGGCATTTAATAAGCGCCATAATGATGTGATCACAAGATGCCAATGGTTTGTCATGGGGTCGTGCTTAAGACCTGCCATCTTGTACAGCTATAAAACGCTTCCACACCCACGGCTTCAAAGAAGACCTTGATTTGTACTGAATATTGGGCATAACGATTGCGGTCACAGAGGGTGCGGCCCGTGCAGAAAGGGGGCCCGCTGATGCCAGCTCCAATTTCACCTGGATGTGTGTCCTATACAGAAGGACGCCGCACGTCATGGGAGCAGGTGAAGGTAAGCATAATCAGATGGGGGGGCATTATACCTGAAAGTGGCCCAAAATGGGGGACATTATTATAGGATGGGGCCCAGGATGAGGGGCATTATTACTGGAAGGGCCGAAGATGGAGGACATTGTTATAGTATGGGGGCTGTCATGATCTCTGCAGGCAGAGATCATAGCAAGCCTATAGAGGGACAAGCTCTCGGAAGATGGAACTATACTGACCATGAACTAAGCCTGCCGCGCAACTAGAAATAGCCAGGTAGCATTTCCTATTTATCGCTAGATGCCCAGCTCTGGCCTAAGACCTAAATAGCTAGCAGAGGGAAATATAAGACCTGGCTCACCTCTAGAGAAATATTCCAAAGAAGACAGTAGCCCCCCACATATAATGACGGTGAGTTCAGATGAAACTACAAACGCAGCAGGAAAATAGTCTTAGCAAATTTGAGGTCCGCTTACTAGATAGCAGAAGACAGATAGTATACTTTCATGGTCAGCAGAAAAACACTAACAAAACACCATCCAGAGATTACCTTAAACTCTGGCATTAACTCATAACGCCAGAGTAGCAATCCCTGATCAACGAGAGCTTTCCAGACACAGTAACAAAACTTCAGCTGTGAACTGGAACAAATAGGCAAAACAAAACATGGACAAAAGTCCAACTTATCTAGTAGTTGTCTAGAAGCAGGAACAAGCACTGAGAGGCATCAGATAACATTGTTGACCGGCAAGAAACCACCAGAGAAATGAGCTTAAATAGCGACACCCACTACTGATGGAACCAGGTGAAACAGGAAAGAGGATGACAAGTCCAATTCCACAAGCGGCCACCGGGGGAGCCCAGAATCCAAATTCACAACAGTACCCCCCCCTCAAGGAGGGGGCACCGAACCCTCACCAGATCCACCAGGGCGACCAGGATGAGCCCTATGGAAGGCACGAACAAGATCAGAAGCATGAACATCAGATGCATTGACCCAAGAATTATCCTCCTGGCCGTAACCCTTCCAGTTGACCAGATACTGGAGTTTCCGTCTGGAAACACGAGAGTCCAAAATTTTCTCCACAACGTACTCCAACTCACCCTCAACCAACACCGGAGCAGGAGGCTCAACTGAAGGTACAACAGGTACCTCATACCTGCGCAATAACGACCGATGAAAAACGTTATGAATGGAAAAGGACGCAGGGAGGTCCAAACGGAAAGAAACAGGATTAAGAATCTCCAATATTCTATAAGGGCCGATGAACCGAGGTTTAAACTTAGGAGAAGAGACCCTCATAGGGACAAAACGAGAAGACAACCACACTAAATCTCCAACACAAAGCCGAGAACCAACACGACGATGACGGTTGGCAAAACGCTGAGTCTTCTCCTGGGACAACTTCAAATTGTCCATAACCTGCCCCCAGATGTGATGCAATCTCTCCACCACCGCATCCACTCCAGGACAATCCGAGGATTCCACCTGACCGGAGGAAAATCGAGGGTGAAACCCCGAATTACAGAAAAACGGGGACACCAAGGTGGAAGAACTGGCCCGATTATTGAGGGCGAACTCTGCCAATGGCAAAAAAGCAACCCAATCATCCTGGTCAGCAGAGACAAAACACCTCAGATATGTCTCAAGGGTCTGATTAGTCCGCTCGGTCTGGCCATTAGTCTGAGGGTGAAAAGCAGATGAAAAAGACAAATCTATGCCCATCCTAGCACAGAATGCCCGCCAAAATCTAGACACAAATTGGGTACCTCTGTCAGAAACAATATTCTCAGGAATACCGTGCAATCGGACAACATTCTGAAAAAACAGAGGAACCAACTCAGAAGAAGAAGGCAACTTGGGCAGAGGAACCAAATGGACCATTTTAGAGAAACGGTCACAGACCACCCAGATGACAGACATCTTCTGGGAAACAGGCAGATCTGAAATAAAATCCATCGAGATGTGTGTCCAAGGCCTCTTAGGAATAGGCAAGGGCAACAGCAGTCCGCTAGCCCGAGAACTACAAGACTTGGCCCGAGCACAAACGTCACATGACTGCACAAAGACTCGCACATCTCGTGACAGGGAAGGCCACCAGAAGGATCTTGCCACCAAATCCCTGGTACCAAAAATTCCGGGATGACCTGCCAATGCAGAAGAATGTACCTCAGAGATGACTCTGCTGGTCCAATCATCCGGAACAAACAGTCTATCAGGCGGACAACGATCCGGTCTATCCGCCTGAAACTCTTGCAAAGACCGCCGCAGATCAGGAGAAACGGCCGACAAAATTACTCCCTCCCTAAGGATACCTGTGGGTTCAGAATTACCAGGAGAGTCCGGGTCAAAACTCCTAGAAAGGGCATCTGCCTTAACATTCTTAGAACCCGGTAGGTATGACACCACAAAATTAAAGCGAGAAAAAAATAAAGACCAGCGCGCCTGTCTAGGATTCAGGCGTCTGGCAGTCTCAAGATAAATCAAATTTTTGTGGTCAGTCAATACCACCACCTGATGCCTAGCCCCCTCGAGCCAATGGCGCCACTCCTCAAACGCCCACTTCATGGCCAAAAGCTCCCGATTCCCAACATCATAATTCCGCTCTGCGGGCGAAAATTTGCGAGAAAAGAAGGCACAAGGCCTAATGACGGAGCAGTCGGAACCTTTCTGCGACAACACTGCCCCAGCTCCGATCTCCGAAGCGTCAACCTCAACCTGAAAAGGCAGATTCACATCAGGCTGACGCAACACAGGGGCAGAGGCAAAACGGCGCTTAAGCTCCTGAAAGGCCTCTACAGCATGAGGGGACCAATTAGCAACATCAGCGCCTTGTCTGGTCAAATCAGTCAGTGGTTTAACGACATCCGAAAAACCAGCAATAAATCGGCGGTAAAAGTTGGCAAAGCCCAAAAATCTCTGAAGACCCTTAAGAGAGGAGGGCTGAGTCCAGTCACAAATAGCTTGCACCTTGACGGGATCCATCTCAATGGAAGAGGGAGAAAAAATATACCCCAAAAAGGAAATTTTCTGGACCCCAAAAACGCACTTAGACCCCTTCACACATAAAGAATTAGACCGCAGAACCTGAAAAACTCTCCTGACCTGCTGGACATGAGAGTCCCAGTCATCAGAAAAAATCAGAATATCATCCAGATATATTATCATAAATTTATCCAGAAAATCGCGGAAAATATCATGCATAAAAGACTGGAAAACTGAAGGGGCATTAGAAAGACCAAAAGGCATGACCAAATACTCAAAGTGGCCCTCGGGCGTATTAAATGCGGTCTTCCACTCATCCCCCTGCCTGATCCGCACCAAATTATACGCCCCACGAAGATCAATTTTAGAGAACCACTTAGCACCCTCTATACGAGCAAACAAATCAGTAAGCAATGGCAATGGGTATTGATACTTAACAGTAATCTTATTCAGAAGCCGATAATCAATACATGGTCTCAAAGAGCCGTCTTTTTTTGAGACAAAGAAAAACCCAGCTCCCAAGGGAGAAGAAGATGGACGAATATGTCCCTTTTCCAAAGACTCCTTTATAAATTCCCGCATAGCAGCATGTTCCGGCACAGACAAATTAAACAAACGACCCTTTGGATATTTACAACCCGGTATCAAATCTATGGCACAATCGCACTCACGGTGCGGAGGTAACGACCCAAGCTTGGGTTCGTCAAAGACGTCTTGATAATCAGAGAGGAACTCAGGGACTTCAGAGGGAATGGACGACGAAATAGAAACCAAAGGTACGTCCCCATGAATACCCTTACATCCCCAGCTCAACACAGACATTGCTCTCCAGTCCAAGACTGGGTTGTGAGACTGCAACCATGGCAATCCCAGTACCAAATCGTCATGTAAATTATACAGCACCAGGAAACGAATAATCTCCTGGTGATCCGGATTGATACGCATGGTTACTTGTGTCCAGTATTGTGGTTTATTATTAGCCAATGGGGTGGAGTCAATCCCCTTCAGAGGAATAAGAGTCTCCAAAGGCTCTAAATTAAAACCACAACGATTGGCAAAGGACCAATCCATAAGACTCAGAGCGGCGCCAGAGTCAACATAGGCGTCCGTGGCAATGGATGACAAAGAGCAAATCAGGGTTACAGACAAAATAAACTTAGACTGAATGGTGCCAATGGAAACAGACTTATCAAGCTTCTTTGTACGCCTAGAGCATGCTGATATAACATGAGTAGAATCCCCACAATAGAAACACAATCTATTCTTCCGTCTAAAATTCTGTCGCTCGCTCCTGGACAGAATTCTATCACACTGCATACTTTCTGGCGTCTTTTCCATAGACACCGCCAGATGGTGCACCGGTTTGCGCTCCCGCAGACGCCTATCAATCTGAATAGCCATTGTCATGGACTCATTCAGACCTGCAGGCAAAGGGAACCCCACCATAACATCCTTAACGGCATCAGAGAGACCTTCTCTGAAAGTTGCCGCCAAAGCGCACTCATTCCACTGAGTAAGCACAGACCATTTACGGAATTTTTGGCAGAAAACTTCAGCTTCGTCTTGCCCCTGAGATAGTGCTATCAAAGTTTTTTCTGCCTGAAGTTCCAAATGAGGTTCCTCATAAAGCAAGCCCAAGGCCAGAAAAAACGCATCCACATCGCGTAACGCAGGATCCCCTGCTGGCAATGAGAAGGCCCAATCTTGAGGGTCACCCCTGAGCAAGGAAATCACAATCCTAACCTGCTGAGCAGGGTCTCCAGCTGAACGAGACTTCAGGGACAAATAAAGCTTACAATTATTTCGGAAATTCTGGAAGCTAGCTCTATTCCCTGTGAAGAACTCCGGCAAAGGAATTCTCGGCTCAGATACCGGAGTATGTACCACAAAATCTTGTAAATTTTGTACTTTCGTGATGAGATTATTCAAACCCGCAGTTACACTCTGGAGATCCATTATTGTCAGGTGCACACAGAGCATACAGAGATTAGGAGGAGAGAGAGAAAAAAAGACTGCAGCAAGGCAGACTGGAGGAAAAAAAAAAAAAAAAAATTCCAGCAGACTTCTTATAACTCTCCTTTCTCAACCTGGGTCTTTAACACTTTACCGGCCGGTCAAACTGTCATGATCTCTGCAGGCAGAGATCATAGCAAGCCTATAGAGGGACAAGCTCTCGGAAGATGGAACTATACTGACCATGAACTAAGCCTGCCGCGCAACTAGAAATAGCCAGGTAGCATTTCCTATTTATCGCTAGATGCCCAGCTCTGGCCTAAGACCTAAATAGCTAGCAGAGGGAAATATAAGACCTGGCTCACCTCTAGAGAAATATTCCAAAGAAGACAGTAGCCCCCCACATATAATGACGGTGAGTTCAGATGAAACTACAAACGCAGCAGGAAAATAGTCTTAGCAAATTTGAGGTCCGCTTACTAGATAGCAGAAGACAGATAGTATACTTTCATGGTCAGCAGAAAAACACTAACAAAACACCATCCAGAGATTACCTTAAACTCTGGCATTAACTCATAACGCCAGAGTAGCAATCCCTGATCAACGAGAGCTTTCCAGACACAGTAACAAAACTTCAGCTGTGAACTGGAACAAATAGGCAAAACAAAACATGGACAAAAGTCCAACTTATCTAGTAGTTGTCTAGAAGCAGGAACAAGCACTGAGAGGCATCAGATAACATTGTTGACCGGCAAGAAACCACCAGAGAAATGAGCTTAAATAGCGACACCCACTACTGATGGAACCAGGTGAAACAGGAAAGAGGATGACAAGTCCAATTCCACAAGCGGCCACCGGGGGAGCCCAGAATCCAAATTCACAACAGGGGGCATTATTACTGGAAGAGCCCAAGATGGGCGACATTGTTATAGGATGGGGCCCAGGATGGGGGACATTATTACTGGAAGAGCCCAAGATGGGCGACATTGTTATAGGATGGGGGACATTATTACTGGAAGAGCCCAAGATGGGCGACATTGTTATAGGATGGGGGACATTATTACTGGAAGAGCCCAAGATGGGCGACATTGTTATAAGATGGGGGCATTATTACTGAAAGGAGCCCAAGATGGGCGACATTGTTATAGGATGGGGCCCAGGATGGGGGGCATTATTACTGGAAGAGCCCAAGATGGGCGACATTGTTATAGGATGGGGGCATTATTACTGGAAGGGGCCCAAGATGGAGGACATTGTTATTGGATGGGGCCCAGGATGGGGGACATTATTACTGGAAGGGCCCAAGATGGAGGACATTGTTATAGGATGGGGCCCAGGATGGGGGGCATTATTACTGAAAGGGGCCCAAGATGGAGGACATTGTTATAGGATGGGGCCCAGGATGGGAGGCATTATTACTGGAAGGGGCCCAAGATGGAGGACATTGTTATAGGATGGGGCCCAGGATGGGAGGCATTATTACTGGAAGGGGCCCAAGATGGAGGACATTGTTATAGGATGGGGCCCAGGATGGGAGGCATTATTACTGGAAGGGGCCCAAGATGGAGGACATTGTTATAGGATGGGGCCCAGGATGGGGGACATTATTACTGGAAGGGCCCAAGATGGGCGACATTGTTATAGGATGGGGCCCAGGATGGGCGACATTGTTATAGGATGGGGCCCAGGACGGGGGACATTATTACTGGAAGAGCCCAAGATGGGCGACATTGTTATAGGATGGGGCCCAGGATGGGAGGCATTATTACTGGAAGGGCCCAAGATGGAGGACATTGTTTTAGGATGGATGGTATTATTACTGGAAGAGCCCAAGATAGGTGACATTGTTATAGGATGGGGCCCAGGATGGGGGGCATTATTATTGGAAGGGCCCAAGATGGAGGACATTGTTATAGGATGGGGGGATTATTACTGGAAGAGCCCAAGATGGAGGACATTGTTATAGGATAGGGCCCAGGATGGGGGGAATTATTACTGGAAGGGCCCAAGATGAAGGACATTGTTATAGGATGTAGGGTATTATTACTGAAAGGGGCCCCAGATGGAGGACATTGTTATAGGATGGGGGCATTATTACTGTAAGGGGTCCAAGATGGGCAACATTGTTATAAGATGGGGGCATTATTACTGGAAGGGGCCCAAGATGTGTGACATTGTATTTAGGATGGGGTTCAGTACGGGGAACATTATTACTGGAAGGGTGCAAGGATAGAGGACATTATTACAGGAAAGAGCCAGGATTATTACATGAGATGTGTGTCTTTATATAATCTAGAACATTACAATGGCCCAATATTTGGGGGGCAGGTCCAGTTGCAGATTTTAGACTTGGATCCATGGGCCTCTGGTTATGCCATTGATGAATACTGAAATAATATGGCAATATAAATAGCAAGCGATCAAAGGAACACAGCTTGGATTTCCCTAGGGGGACTAAAAAAAAGTTTAAAAAAAATAACTACCGTAAAACAAATATATAAGTTAATGTATAAAATTTGAATCCCCAATTTGACCTAGTTAGAAATAAAGGAAAGTAAAAAATAAATCTATTTGGCATCATTGTATCTAAAAAAGTCTGATCCATCAAAATGTAAAGCTTATTAAACCGTAGGTTAAACACCGTAAAATAACAAATCGAAATGCCAAAATCGCCTTTTTTCTCAGTCGCCATATCCTGCTAAATAAATGCAATAAGATGCGATCAAAAGATCAAATATATCCAAAGATAGTAGCAATAAAAAAAAAAACTACATCTCGTCATGCAAAAAATGAGCTCCAGCACCGGGGATGTAAAAAAGTTACAGGTTGCAGATAATTGTGACACGAACAACATTTTTTTTTTATTTTTACAAAGTTCTGAACTATTTTAGCCATTAAAACTATACATAAATATATAAAAGAAAATGAGACAGTTCGGTGTCGCCGTAATCATACTGGAGAATCCGGTGTTCAGATCCTTTTTGGCCGCATTGTGGGTTATTTTTTTTTCACCATTTCAAAGCACTCTGAAGTTTTTTCTTGTTTTTCAGGACATTACCCAGTAAAGTGAATGGTGTCATTGTCATTCAAAACTACAACTCGTCCCTCAAAAAAAAGGGCATGACTTAAGGTTTTGTCATTGGAAAAATAAAAATAGTTATGGCTCTTGTAAGAAAAGGCGGAAAACGAAAGCAAGAAAGAAAAATCGCCCCTCGTGCAGGGGTAAAGGGTTAATGTGTCACAGGTCCTGTGTACTCGGAGGATGCACGATAGATATCCGGGGTAATAACATGTCCACCACGTCACTGACTCCAGGGTCGGGGATGAGCCGCGCTCCGGCCTCTCGCTCGGATAATGGACTCTAATCCCCTCTACGTCTTACAGATGGATCCTCCTATGGCGGCCGCTCCTTACTGACCAGGGCTGAAGGGAGCGGACACATCGCACGGATCCTCCTGTCACACCGCACCCATGTCTGACCCACATCAATAGAGATCACAGCCACGGCCTATGTGGGAACAGCCTGTATCTAAGCCAAGCACACAGCAGCCAGTATCACACAGGAGGGGATTAGATACACGGCTCAGCAGACAGTATCACACAGGAGGGGATTAGATACACGGCTCAGCAGACAGTATCACACAGGAGAGGATTAGATACACAGCTCAGCAGACAGTATCACACAGGAGAGGATTAGATACACAGCTCAGCAGACAGTATCACACAGGATAGGATTAGATACACGGCTCAGCAGACAGTATCACACAGGAGGGGATTAGATACACGGCTCAGCAGACAGTATCACACAGGAGGGGATTAGATACACTGCTGAGAAGACAGTATCACAGCACAGGATTAGATACACAGCTCAGCAGACATTATCACACAGGATAGGATTAGATACACGGCTCAGCAGACAGTATCACACAGGATAGGATTAGATACACGGCTCAGCAGACAGTAACACACAGGATAGGATTAGATACACGGCTCAGCAGACAGTAACACACAGGATAGGATTAGATACACGGCTCAGCAGACAGTAACACACAGGATAGGATTAGATACACGGCTCAGCAGACAGTATCACACAGGATAGGATTAGATACACTGCTGAGAAGACAGTATTACACAGGATAGTATTAGATACACAGCTCAGCAGACAGCATCACAAAGGATAGGATTATATACATGGCTCAGCACAGTATCACACAGGATAGGATCACAGGAAACAGTATCACCCAGGATAGGATTAGATTCACGGCTCAGCAGACAGTATCACAAAGGATAGGATTAGATACACGGCTCAGCAGTCAGTATCACACAGGATAGGATTAGATACACAGCTCAGCAGACAGTATCACACAGGATAGGATTAGATGCACGGCTCAGCAGACAGTATCATACAGGACAGGATTAGATACACGGCTCAGCAGACAGTATCACACAGGATAGGATTAGATACACGGCTCAGCAGACAGTATCACACAGGATAGGATTAGATACACAGCTCAGCAGACAGTATCACACAGGACAGGATTAGATGCACAGCTCAGCAGCCAGTATCACACAGGATAGGATTAGATACACGGCTCAGCAGTCAGTATCACACAGGATAGGATTAGATACACAGCTCAGCAGACAGTATCACACAGGATAGGATTAGATGCACGGCTCAGCAGACAGTATCATACAGGACAGGATTAGATACACGGCTCAGCAGACAGTATCACACAGGATAGGATTAGATGCACAGCTCAGCAGCCAGTATCACACAGGATAGGATTAGATACACGGCTCAGCAGTCAGTATCACACAGGATAGGATTAGATACACAGCTCAGCAGACAGTATCACACAGGATAGGATTAGATGCACGGCTCAGCAGACAGTATCATACAGGACAGGATTAGATACACTGCTCAGCAGACAGTATCATACAGGATAGGATTAGATACACGGCTCAGGAGACAGTATCACACAGGAGAGGATTAGATACACGGCTCAGCAGACAGTATCACACAGGATAGGATTAGATACATGGCTCAGCAGACAGTATCACACAGGATAGGATTAGATACACGGCTCAGCAGACAGTATCACACAGGATAGGATTAGATACACAGCTCAGCAGACAGTATCACACAGGATAGGATTAGATGCACGGCTCAGCAGACAGTATCATACAGGACAGGATTAGATACACAGCTCAGCAGACAGTATCACACAGGATTGGATTAGATACACGGCTCAGCAGACAGTATCACACAGGATAGGATTAGATACACGGCTCAGGAGACAGTATCACACAGGAGAGGATTAGATACATGGCTCAGCAGACAGTATCACACAGGATAGGATTGGATACACGGCTCAGCAGACAGTATCACACAGGATAGGAATAGATACATAGGTCGCTGCCCAGCGTGGGCTCGCGGTGCCAGTTGCCGCCCATTTGCCCCCTTCTAGAAAGTCCTTGAAGTCTCTCCACACAGTCCTGAATATATCCTCGATTTGTTAGTCAAATTTCAGCCCAATGGTCTGTGTATTAACCCTATAAGTGCTGACCCGATGTAAGGGTCCTGCAAGGAATCCACACACCAAAAACATCACATAAGGCACCTGTAGTGCATAACCCATACAGTCCTGCTGCCCTGAGCACACCTTCCTGCACAGCCCCTTTAAAGAGCCAGCTGCACCTGTTGTACGGCACTGGCCCCCATTGCCAAGCCCTGGCCAGCATTTATTAGCTGCATGGGGCCCTTCATCTGGAGACCTGCTGTATTCTTCCAACAACGGCTCCACCCCGGTCACAGGTTGTGCCCAGTATTGCAGCTCATCCTCACTCACATATATGGAATGGAGCTGTAATACCAGGCCGAACCCATAGACAGGTGTGGCGCTGTTTCTTGCAAGAATGTTTTTAAAATCCTGGACAACCACCTTTATCTCTCCTCCACCTCATTATATAGCTTTACTATAACTCCAGATCTTCTGGTATCACCGACTATGCAGCAGTGGGTGCAATCATGCAAGTAGTTAATCCTCCAGATACATATTTATATGTTAGCACATCTTGTAAGTTTATAATCTAAGTTTTTATGTTGATTCAGTTCCCCTGTTGGCCAACAGATGGCGACACTGAACATTAGTGATTTCATGTTTTACATGTTTATTTTGCGCTGATTTCACTCTCGGATTACTGTGATTTATTTATTTTATTTATTATTTATTTATATAGCACCATTGATTCCATGGTGCTGTACATGATCCCGGCTCTTAGTGGAAAGTATGTTACATTTCTGTTTCCCCTCTCTTCTGAAACATGCCACAGGTTAGGAAACAGTAAAGTAGGTGATAGAATTCTTACTCAAAGGGCTCATAGTCACTTGCGCGAAACTCGGATGAGTCTCGCCCGGCAATACCCGGCGGCGCTGCTGCCGGCACTCAGGAGCGGAGCGTGCGGCCGCATAGCAATACATGCAGCCGCGCGCTCCGCTCCTCTGTGCCAGGTATTGCCGTGCGAGACTCATCCGAATTTCACGCAAGTGAGTATGAGCCCAAAGAGTGGAAGTAGTAAGTAAAAAAATATTTATTAACGTTTTGAAAATTTTTACACATTCTTGAATATTATTTTAAAATTATGTGTACCTCGATCTATCACTACATGTAACAAGTGATGGATGGTGACGGCATCTCTGCCCTGCTAGGATGGTGACGTTATCCCATTAGTTTGGCATGGTCTCCTGAGTTGCTGGAGGGCGACATCCTCATTCACTGTGGAGTTATCCTGTAACATAATTACTGCAGTCACAGCTGTTCTTACACTGCAGGCTCAGGGTAAAGTCCTGGATGCACCTTCTGTGCCAATATATAGCTATATATTGCTACTTAAATATATCATTCTCTGATAGGGTTAGTAGAGCGCTGGCGAGGAGCCAAAGTGCAGCAGCGACATTTATGGACATAACCTGAATGCTTTACTTTTCGTCATCAGTAATACCCTGTGACTTTTGATCTTTCATGCAAAGTAATAGGAGCTTTAAGGTGTGTAGCCAGATAACATTATTTTAGATGAATTCTTGTTAACACAGTGAGAGCACAAAGGAAGCAGCTGCTACAACAATGATACAATCAGTCACTAAGTGCTAAAATGAACAGACAAGTTCAGAAGTTACTGTGAATACTATGGACAGCATCCTTAAAGGGAAGCTGTCAACCCCGAGAATGCAATTTACCTGCAGATATGCAATTAATCTGCAAGTTAATAGCATTATAATGCTGCCTGGCCGCAGTACTTAAAGTGTGGCTACCTGGAGAAAATGAAGTAGTCTCCAACTTTCAGTCATGGGGATGACCACAGAGCTGCTCCAAACACTGCTCATAGCACTACCCACTATACTATGAGCTGCGGCTGTAAGCACGCATCGGCACTTTGATTGACAGTCTGGTCTGCAGTGCATCTTTAAAGTTGCACCTGTTTTAAAGTCTGTTTTCTCTTCTGTTTTCTTTTGCTCTGTTCGTAATTGTGGGCATGGTTGTTTTACTCTAGATGTTTGCGAACGATTCAATATACTTCATTCCCTCTCTCCCCACAAGTGATTTTTTTTTTTGCATGCAAATTTTTCCCCAAAAAATGTTAGAGTTGCATGTGACTTTGTAACAAAACATGCCTTTTTACTAAAAAAAAAAAAAGGAGGAAGATGGGTTAATGACAAAAATATGTACGATTTTGAACAACTTGGCACAAAAAATTGCAATAAGTACCACAAGACAAAAAAAGAGACATTACTTTAAAAAAAACTGCAAATGAAAAATTGGGCCCTTAATGTACAGTTTATATAATGTCTGTTTTCCTGATCATTACTTTATCTTGCATCGTAATATAGATTTCATACAGACATAGGGAACCGCCATGGGTCATACCAAAGGCCATATATATTTAAATCTATTTCTGATTCCTATTAAAAGAGCATACACCTATTGTTGCTTTATTCTATAAAGAATGGCATATAAAAGATACATATATCCACTGGAAAATGTCATATCTTGTTTTTGTAATAACAGAACTGTGTCTTATGGTTGTAAATTGGACAGCATAGCTATATAAGGAAATGTTATTTGTCCAAACAGAAGAACAGATAAAAAAAAGTTATGTGACTCAGAGACTCGTGAGGTTACTTCTCTGTGACACAATATACTAATCAAGATCTGCAATACCAGAGTCGCATATCAATATCTATAAAAATATATGCAACATTTATGAATATGAATTTATGAATATTATGAATATAAAATATATATTAAAGTGGAAATGGTGCCACACAGGGTCCAAATCCTAAAATAATATACATACAGTGCCTCAGACTTTTGCAAGATACTTTGGACACTGTATCGACTCTCGTTTTGGGCAAAGTGGGGAGTGTCTAAACCTTAAAGATTTCCAGAGTAAGTATGAATTAGCACAACCGCCCCTCCTCTCCCTATAGACACCTGCCCCTTCCTGGTTACGCTGCATCTCCACCTCCTCATTATATTTCATGTATTTTACCTTGTGCTGCAGCAGATAACCCATTGACTTCTGCGCTCAGCCTGTGACCCCCCACCATGACTCTGTGGTCTCTGATCTCAGGGGCCCTCCTGCTGCTGCTGGGCCTGGCTGCGGTCTTCTTCCTACTTTACTGCGCTTACATCCAGTACATCCACATGAAGTACGACCACATCCCCGGACCCCCCAGAGACAGGTGAGGTCACAAGGCATTATTATGTATTTTTACTGACACATCACAGTGATGTACATAACGCTAGTACTGACTGTTAGTACAGGTGAAAAGGGCAATCGATATGAATTTAAGATAAAATATTATGATATCAATAGAAATTAAATAGCGTTTTCCAGCTATTGCGAAACTACAAGTACCAGCAGGGAAGCACAATAAACCAATCTGTTTCAAAGCTGTTTTTCTTAAAGGGACCTTGTCACCAGAATATTCAGATCCCGTATTTCTAGCAGCACAATGGCAAATATTAAACATGCCAAAAATTACTGATTGGTGGACGCAGGATGTGTGGGTACAAAAACTTTTAGCACTTTCTAGAATTCCCACTTTTGAACTGTTCTATAATTTTTTTCTCTATTTTTTTTTTACTACTGACATGATAGTTAATATGTTGCTTTTGAACTTCACAGCTTTTTAATGGGCCATTACCCTACAGTAGTGAAGCTGACCGAAAACAATGAACTTATCTTTGATTATTTCTTAGACTGGTAAGTAAATGATGTGGGGGGGGGGGGTGCTGTTATATAAAAGTCTATGCTAAAACTGATGGTGAAAAGAGGTACTGCAAGTGGCTGAAAAAACTACATTGCAAATAATACATGAAGAATTTGAAACCTAGAAATAAAGACCGCCTCATTTTAAGCACCAAGGTGGACACTAAAATTCAGTTATTCAATTATGTGCAGTACCTCTTAGGTACCCACTACTGTTATTATATGCTGATTTATTACTATACAGGGCAGAGAAATATGGCCCTGTTGTGCGTATTAATGGCTTCCACACTGTCATTGTACTTGCCTCCAGTCCTGAAGCAATAAAGGTAAATTCTGTTGGTAAAACTGGGATGCAAATATTAAAGGGGTTTTCCAGGATTAAAAAAAACATGTCTGCTTGCTTTGTTGCAGGAACTTCTGATGTCCACAAAACACCCAAAGGACAGATTCTATGAAGATATCTTTTATTTATTTGGCGTCAGGTGAGTGCTAATGATGGAACCAATTATTTATGACTTTTTTAAAAAAAAAAAAAAGTCTTATTTTCTGTTATTATATAAAATTTTATAAATGTTTTTCTTATTTTTGTCATTTTAGATTTTTAGGAAATGGATTGTTGACTGACAGAAATTACGACCGCTGGCACAAACAGCGCCGACTCATGGATCCCGCCTTCAGTAGACCGTAAGTAAAATCGGGGCACATTGATGTATATTCCTGAATATCTGATTGTCTAGATAGAAACAAACAAATAGTACAAGTAAAATAGTCGCAGCAGTCAGGGTCTTGGAGCTTGCATGAACCTAAAACAAGCTATTTTGACAATCTTCTCCAGGTATCTGATGGGATTAATGGGAACATTCAATGAAAAGGCAGAAGAGCTGATGGAGCGTCTGAATGAAAAAGCCGATAACAAATCAGAAGTTGTCATGCATGACTTGTTGAACAGAATGACCCTGGATGTAATCGCCAAGGTCTGATAAACCCAGACTACTATAATACTGCCCCTATATACAAGAATATAACTACTATAATACTGCTCCCTATGTATAAGAATATAACTACTATAATACTGCCACCTATGTACAAGAATATAACTACTATAATACTGCCCCAATGTACAAGAATATAACTACTATAATACTGACCCCTATGTACAAGATTATAACTACTATAATACTGGAAAGAAAAAGCAACGAAGATCAGCTCACCTCCTCTCAGTCCCAGCGCACGGATCATGCAGTGCTGCAAGTAGTACGAAGGAAAAGCAGAAGTCCAGCGTGGGTGATGTCCATAAAAAATACCTTTTATTCCATTTTTGTTAAAAAGCACATAAATCCAAAGTCCATCTTCATATCCATAGACACAAAAACGGGTGATTCCTACCAGTGACAGTCACAGGCTTAAAGTGCATTAAAATCAAACGCGTTTCAACGGTCGTGCCGCCTTACTCATTACAATGAGTAAGGCGGCACGACCGTTGAAACGCGTTTGATTTTAATGCACTTTAAGCCTGTGACTGTCACTGGTAGGAATCACCCGTTTTTGTGTCTATGGATATGAAGATGGACTTTGGATTTATGTGCTTTTTAACAAAAATGGAATAAAAGGTATTTTTTATGGACATCACCCACGCTGGACTTCTGCTTTTCCTACTATAATACTGCTCCTATGTACAAGAATATAACTACTATAATACTGTCCCTATCTACAAGAATATAACTACTATAATACTGCTCCTATGTACAAGAGTATAACTACTATAATACTGCCCCCTTATGTACAAGAATATAACTACTATAATACTGCTCGTATGTGCAAGAATATAACTGCTATAATACTGCTCCTATGTACAAGAATATAACTACTATAATACTGCTCATATGTACAAGAATATAACTACTATAATACTGTCGCTATGTACAAGAATATAACTACTATAATACTGCCGCTATGTACAAGAATATAACTACTATAATACTGCCACTATGTATAAGAATATAACTACTATAATACTGCCCCTATGTACAAGAATAGAACTACTATAATACTGCACCCCATGTACAAGAATATAACTACTATAATACTGTCCCTATGTACAAAAATATAACTACTATAATACTGCCTCCTTATGTGCAAGAATATAACTGCTATAATACTGCTCCTGTGTACAAGAATATAACTACTATAATAATGCTCCTATGTGCAAGAATATAACTGCTATAATACTGCTCCTAAGTACAAGAATATAACTACTATAACACTGCTCCTATGTACAAGAATATAACTACTATAATACTGCCCCTATGTACAAGAATAGAACTACTCTAATACTGCACCCCATGTACAAGAATATAACTACTATAATACTGCCCCTATGAGCGAGAAAATAGCTGCTATAATACTGCTCCTATGTACAAGAATATAACTACAATAATACTGCCCCTATAGACAAAACGTAACTACTATAATACTGCCCCTATGTGCAAGAATATAACTACTATAATACTGCCACTATGGACAAGAATATAACTACTATAATACTGCCTATGTACAATAATATAACTACTATAATACTGGCCCTATGTACAAGAATATAAGTCCTATAATACTGCTCCTATGTACAAGAATATAACTACTATAAAACTGCCCCTATGTACAAGAATGTAACTATTATAATACTGCTCCTATGTACAAGAATATAACTACTATAATACTGCTCCTATATACAAGAATATAACTACTATAATACTGTCTTATGTACAAGAATATAACTACCATAATACTGCCCCTATGTACAAGAATATAACTACTATAATACTCCATCCTATGTACAAGAATATAACTACTATAATACTGCCCGTATGTACAAGAATATAACTACCATAATACTGCTCCTATGTACAAGAATATACATGTAAGTACTATAATACTGGCCCTATGTACAAGAATATAACTACTATAATACTGCTCCTATGTACAAGAATATAACTACTATAATACTGCCCCTATGTACAGGAATATCACTGCTATAAAACTGCCTGCTATGTACAGGAATATCATTGCTATAATACTGCCTTGGTATGGATATACACTTGTCTTTTCCTCCTGTATGACAATATCTTAGCTTGTTCTCCTATATCTGTGTTACAGGTGGCATTTGATATGGACCTGAACGCTTTACATGACAACCAGACACCATTCCCACGAGCCATTTTCATGGCTTTGAAGGGCTTTGTTGAGATAAGAAATCCTCTTGCACGGGTGAGTATGTGAGTATGTAGAATAGGTGATTGGAGAAACACGGTATGTCTAGTGATGGGGTAGAGATGGCGGTGTATGGCACTCGGATTCTCTTTTTTTGTTCAGGTGTATGATCAGAATATTTTGTTCTGTGACATTAATATTCTGCTTTTCTGGACAGCTTATGCCTTCGAAACAAAAAATTATTAAAGAAACCAGAGAGTCCATCCGGCTGCTGCGTAAGACGGGGAGGGAATGCATCGAGAAGAGACAGCAGATGGTGCAAGATGGAGCGGAGGTCCCCACTGATATACTGACACAGATACTCAAAGGAGGAGGTAAATATGTCACATACCATATATTTCCATGGACAGACCACTGCCCTGTAAGATGAGTACAACTCCATACTGAAATGCTCTGTGCTGCTGTGGGCCCTTCTCTTCCCAATGTTTGTCTCTGGCCTCTTATCCTAAGGACATCATCACATGAGTAAGCAGGTCCTACAAGGCCAGCACACTACTCTCCTGAAGTCCTCTGTGCTGCTGTTATCATTCTTTTAACTGATTTTCTTCATTGCAGGCAGTTCTGTTCTGCACCGAAGTGCCCACGCATATAAAGAGGCAATGCTGGCCTTGGGCTTTAGTCACTGACTATGGAACTCTTATGGTCTGGGCATCTTCCCAACTTCGCTAAATTTCAATTTCCTTTATTTTTACAGCTTTGGAAGGTGAATGCGACATTGAAGTGATAATAGACAACTTTGTCACTTTCTTCATTGCTGGTAAGAATCAATAATACCGTAAATATTTAATGTACCGTAATATAGTAGCCAGAAAAGGAGGGGTTACCCTTTACCAAGACAGGGGTCAGCATTACATGGGCCACTTACCACTCTTACCCCTAAGGATTTCCTCCATGCCCTGGATTTACCTCCCCTGTTTCTGAATATTAGTCTTTGCCTATCTTTCTGTTACTTCTCTGCCTGCAATGTCCAGGAGGGCACTAGAGAAGAAACTGAAAGAGGCCATTGTTGGCCATTATCCTTAGTTTCTAGAGATGATGCATCTAATAGCAGCAGCTGAGCTTCTGCTTAACTACTTTACAGTGGCGTATCCAGGGGGGGCAGCCGGGGCATGTGCCCCGGGCGCAGCCGACAGGGGGGCGCCAGCGGGCCGCCTGATGATGCGGCGGTCCAAGGAGGGGGTTGGCAGAGCCAGGGAGCGGGGGCTGTCTAATTATACTCACCTACTCTGGTTATACTCACCTACTCCTGGCACAGTCCCTGCAGGTCCCTGGCTGCCCGGCGCCCCGGCTTCTTCCTGTACTGAGCGGTCACATGGTACCGCTCATTACAGTAATGAATATGCGGCTCCACCTCCCATAGGGGTGGAGCCGCATATTCATTACTGTAATGAGCGGTAACGGTAAAAGCTCAGTACAGGAAGAAGCAGCGCACGCGGGAAGCAGGGACTGCACCGCGCCAGGAGCAGGTGAGTATAACGGGGAGGGGAGTGCTACGCTGCGCGATATTCACCTGCTCCTCGTTCCCGCCGCCGGTCCGTCTTCTGCAGTGACGCTGAGGTCAGAGGGCCCGGTGACGTAGTTAGTGCGCGCCCCCTGCCTAAACGTCAGTGCAGAGGAGGCGGAAGATGGAGCGGCGGGTGGAACGAAGTCAGGTGAATATTGAAAGTGCCGGGGGCCTGAGCGACGGAGAGGTGAGTATGTGATTTTTTTTTTTTTTTTTTATCGCAGTAACAGTAAATGGGGCAAATATCTGTATGGGGCCGCTTATGGGGCCATAACATTTGTGCAGCACTATATGGGGGCCATAATGTTTGTGCAGCACTATATGGGGCCATAATGTTTGTGCAGCACTATATGGGGGTCATAACGTTTGTGCAGCACTATAACGGGGCAAGTGTCTGTATGGAGCATCTATGGGGCCATAACATTTGTGCAGCATTACATGGGGCAAATGTCTTTATGGAGCATTTTATGGGGCCATAATTAACGTTTCTGCAGCACTATATGGCGCAAATATCTTTATGGAGCATCTTATGGGGCCATAATCAACATTTCTGCAGCACTATATTGGGCAAATGTGTCTATGGAGCATCTTATGGGGCCATTATTAACCTTTATGCAGGATTATATGGGGCTTCTGATTCAATATGGATATTCAAAAACACTTAACCTACTGATGTCTCAATTAATTTTACTTTTATTGGTATCTATTTTAACATTATGGAGATTCAGGAATGTACCTTGGCTTGGTCATACAGTTTCAATAGAGTTAAGGTTCAAATGGGGGAGGTTTGGGGGGGGGGGGGGGGGCGCCAAACTGATCCTTTACCCTGGGTGCTGGAAAGGCTAGATACACCTCTGCTACTTTAATGCCACTGTCAATCTTTGACAGTGGTGTTTAAGGCTATATTCACTTCATTCATTCATCTTTGCAGTGTTTTTTTCATGCGTTTCATAGTACAAGCAAATTCTATGAGATTTCAGAAATTTCTTGTGCACTGCTTTTTTTGTTCTCATTATTTTGTGCAATATCTTGGTTTTGGCAAAATGCAGATTGCCACTTCTCTCAGTGTTTTTAACCCCTTAAAAGCAATGGGCGGTGCAATAAATGCTGGAAAAAAACACTGAAAAAAAATGCAGGTGTCAGGTTTTCCTGTGTTTTTGAAAAAAATCTGCTGAAAGTAGAATTTTTTTATGCACTAACCTTTACCAGCGTGCACAAGAGACAAGTGTACCCTGACAAAAACGCAGCAAAAAATAAGTAAAAGCTGCTTTTCTGTACCAAGTTTCTTACTGACAAGAGAGCAGATTTTGCCTGCAGGAAAAACGCATCAAAAACGCAATGTGTGAACATAGCCTTAGTGCATTAATGATGCCATGCTACCGTTCTGGCCCTATGTGGCTACTGGGGATGCTGATGGGATGCAATTGCAGCTGTAACCCCTCTGCCATCGCCGCCATCTTTTTACTCCATAGCAGGGCCGGCTCCAAGCTTTCGTGGGTCCCGGACCAAAGAGTCTCAGTGGCTCATGTAACACGTACTACGATACATGATGCACAGATACAGCAGAGAAATATAGGTATAGTACAATGTCAAAGATTTCACTTCTTCCATTACACGAGTGATATCTATTGTAAATTCTACACTAGCTCAGAAACCGGATAATATAATTCTCCATACAGTATTATGGGCACTATTTAGTGATCCATACAGAATAATGAGCCCCATATAATGCCCCATAGAGAATGGGCCCCATATAATGCTCCATACAGATTGGGCCCCATATAATGCTCCATACAGAATGGGCCCATATAATGCTCCATACAGAATGGGCCCCATGTTGCTCCATACAGATTGGGCCTCATATAATGCTCTGCAGCGCCCCAGAGTCCTGGTCGTTGCAGTACTGTGGCTTCGCCACTAAGGGGAGCCATGGTGCGTTCGATGGCACTGAAGGAGTTCCTCTGATCAGGTATCACAGACACCAATATGTTTCACAGCAGGGCCTCCGGGGGGAGCTAAGGGTGCTATTCATTAGGCCACTCCCCACCATAGTGGGTAAACTGGGGGTCAGGCAGGAAGTTAGTTAGAACGCTGACTGGATTGAACGAAGCAACACCTAGTGAGAGAGGGTGTTGTGGAGGAAGAGACAGTAGGGTCTCTGCCAGGGGTGGGATCCTGGCAGAGGCTTGGCATTAGAAAGAACGTAACGGGACCGTGCCTGCTCAGCATAGCGGCGGTGCCCAAGAAAGGACTAGAAGCGAGATAGATTGTGCTGAGTGAGAAACGAGATCAAGCAGACGGAGAATACCAGCAGGGGTTTTGTTGAAAGAGGCAGCACCTTGCTGAGGCGCATTACCGGTGGCCGGAACGCCGAGGGAGTGGAATAATATACAGCTTTAAGCCATACTCCAAACAGCGGCAGGACAGTCAGTCTCAGGCGGGCTGTCTACCACATATCACCTATGAAGTCTTGGGGGGCAATTGCGGGAGAGGGGCGTCACTAGGGTCCCGGAAGAACTCCAGGCCTACCTGACAAACGGGTGCCGTTCCAACCTGAATAACAGGGAGGGATGGAATAAGAGAGGAACATCTAATCGAGTTGTGAGGGAACTTAAGAAACAGACACAACAGTTGTGGGGTACTTTCCGTGAGCACAGCAGGGAAGGACTACAACACACATCGCTAAGAAGGAAGGCACTGATTTCCACCTGTGAAGAGAACTCTGGAGGTGCCATTGGACCGGCCGGACTTGCGCAGCCTGGTGAACCGTATTCTGGACTGAGGACTCAGAGATCTCCAGTAAAGAGGTAAAGAGACTGCAACCTGGTGTCCTCGTTATTTACCGCGACCTGCACCCCACAACTGCACCGCTACACCACCGTTATCACCACCTATTTCACCGGACGTCCCCCACTGACGGACAGGGCCACGGACCGGGTCTAGCCACCGTGACAACCCCAGGACTGAGACCTAGAGGCCCGGCTCCGGGTACCCCTCGGCCCTGCGGCGGTGTGGGGGCGCTCCGCAAACTTGGCGTCACGAACAGGATCTACTTAAGCCTGAAGAATCAGGTCATGTGTGCCTAGAGACTGTGATTTACTGTGCTTGAACTGTACTTTATTGAAAAGACTGTGCTGCGCCAGTTGCCGCCAAAATCCGCCGCCATTGCAGCGCTAAGGAGAGTGCAGGAAGAGAAGAGGGGCGTGAAGTGGGCGTAGGCAAGCTGGAGAGCGCGAACAGTAATGGCCGCCCAGTCTAAGTATTTCTGTGCCCTGAGGACGTGCCCGTCAACAGCCGAGGTCCGCCTCCTGATCCTGGTTGGAGGGTGGAGGCCATGGGGACGGGGCCGCCCACGAAAGAGACCGCGAAAAGAGGACATTGGAGGACAAATAAAGATGGTGACACCAGGGGCACCACGCGGAGCTGACCCGGCCCGGCCCGAGGCTGCGCAACCCGAGACAGCCTCCGAGACGCCAACGCTGCGGGGCCTGACCCTCGCAGAGCCACCAATGGGTCGACCTCCTTTGCCGCTGTCTGCAGAACGTGTGGCTGCAGCCGAGGCCCGACAGCTGGCCCGCCGCCTGAAGGCTGATGCCCGTGCCCTCACCCGGGTGGGCCAGCCCACCGAGATCAAGTTGTCTCCTGCTGCTGCTTACCCGGCCGCGGCGGAAGGTACGCTACCCGCACTGGGCCTGAAAATCATGCCGGATGCTGAGCACTTACGGCGTCTGATAGCAGCATGGCGGAGCCGGCCCCATCCTACAGAACCGGTCGACCTAGTTAGTGCTCCGGAGATCCCGCCATCACACTGGGGTGTGGTGGTGGCCTTTAATCCCCAGTGCGGAAGGGGAGTAATCCAAGAGATCGGGGAGCCGATACAGGTCCGCGTAGACCGAGAGGAGGTGGAGCCTTGCAGCGGGAGGATCGCTCGCGATCTGGAGCCAGGTGATGCCGTCACCTACACTCGTTGGAGGAGGGCTACGGGAGAGGCTGGCTGGATGGCGCGGGGCGTGCAGCGATGCATTGCCCTCCAGGCTGCTGCCGGAACACCAGAAGGAGCTGATTCAGTGGGGAAAGCAGCAGAGCCCGGCCCCGCGGAACCCCGAGAAGCCCAGCCTTGCCGTGCCCCGGAGGGACGGGTGCACCTGCCGACAAGGAGGACCTCCCGGCGAGGGATTTTATCATTACTGGGACCGGAACGGCGTCCTGGCTCACCGGTGCGATCTGTTGGCCTGGTGAGGCCGGATAAGAGGTCGCCTTCTGCAGAACCCCAGTAAGATTTTATTGCTTCTAAAATGTAAATAGTTACTGTTTGTTCTTTAAGTTGCTGCTAAACCCGTCCAGGGTAAACTTTAAAAAGGTGACCCCTTTGTTGACCCGGGGTCACTATTGTTGTTTTCTTGAAGTTTTGCACAAAGTTACACAAACTGCGAAATCATGGACTGTGCATGATTCAAACTTTCCTGTAAATAGTTTGCACCTTCTTAAAGGTGCTTCCTACTGGTTTTAGTTAAAGACACTTTGCGAAGATGCCATTCCGGAGCTCTGGTATGGACTGGTAGGCTGAGAAGAAGAGCTACCTCAGAAAGACTTGATCTCCTCTTAAAGGGGAGGTGGGAATTGAACCTGAAAGTGATACTGTCTTGGAACAGTAATGTCATGATGATGCTTTGCAAGAAATGTAACCGTTTTACATGAAAAGTTATATGTGTTTAATATGTTTGAAATGTGAAGCTTGAATAATGTTCTTCAAAAGGAAAGATGCGGAAAGCCTGTTGAGGTAGACTAGAGTTCTGCATGGATAGAAACGTAAGAAAGTAATAATGAAGGTGAGGATAGAAGGTAAACCCTGCGTCCCCATAGAAAGTTAGTTCGTTACTAAGGACAGAAAGTAGACCCGTAGGGGTTAGTGAGTGAGTCCTTATAGGAGCCAGGCAGAGTGGGCTCCATGTTCTCAAACTGAAAGGAATGTTATGTCTATACTATGTATAGTAGAGAAAGGCAGTAGGCCCTGGCTGAACGGGGCGGTCCTGTAAAAGAAAGGAGAGGCAGTAGGTCTGGTGCCATAGGGACAGGCGGTCCTGCAGGTTCAAAAGTAGGAGAATGAAGAGTTACTTTGCCCTGTAATGTGATTATAGGAAGGCCTTTGGTAAACTAAGAGTGTATGTTTCTTAAAGGCAATGTTAATTTATTGTTCCAGCATTTGCAATGAGTAGAATACCCGGTTGGGTAGCAGGAGTTATGTATAGCCTGAAATTTACAATGTTGACTATGTTTGTAACGTTAAAGTGTCCTCACATCCCATAAAGGGAAGCCTGTTCAAGTATACTTATCGTTTTGCACTCAACAAAATTGTATGTCTTTTTGCTAATCTGTATTGTTGTTTTTCTTCCCAGTCCCGGAGTACTGTGTTTAACCAGGGGGGAGTGCAGCGCCCCAGAGTCCTGGTCGTTGCAGTACTGTGGCTTCGCCACTAAGGGGAGCCATGGTGCGTTCGATGGCACTGAAGGAGTTCCTCTGATCAGGTATCACAGACACCAATATGTTTCACAGCAGGGCCTCCGGGGGGAGCTAAGGGTGCTATTCATTAGGCCACTCCCCACCATAGTGGGTAAACTGGGGGTCAGGCAGGAAGTTAGTTAGAACGCTGACTGGATTGAACGAAGCAACACCTAGTGAGAGAGGGTGTTGTGGAGGAAGAGACAGTAGGGTCTCTGCCAGGGGTGGGATCCTGGCAGAGGCTTGGCATTAGAAAGAACGTAACGGGACCGTGCCTGCTCAGCATAGCGGCGGTGCCCAAGAAAGGACTAGAAGCGAGATAGATTGTGCTGAGTGAGAAACGAGATCAAGCAGACGGAGAATACCAGCAGGGGTTTTGTTGAAAGAGGCAGCACCTTGCTGAGGCGCATTACCGGTGGCCGGAACGCCGAGGGAGTGGAATAATATACAGCTTTAAGCCATACTCCAAACAGCGGCAGGACAGTCAGTCTCAGGCGGGCTGTCTACCACATATCACCTATGAAGTCTTGGGGGGCAATTGCGGGAGAGGGGCGTCACTAGGGTCCCGGAAGAACTCCAGGCCTACCTGACAAACGGGTGCCGTTCCAACCTGAATAACAGGGAGGGATGGAATAAGAGAGGAACATCTAATCGAGTTGTGAGGGAACTTAAGAAACAGACACAACAGTTGTGGGGTACTTTCCGTGAGCACAGCAGGGAAGGACTACAACACACAGCGCTAAGAAGGAAGGCACTGATTTCCACCTGTGAAGAGAACTCTGGAGGTGCCATTGGACCGGCCGGACTTGCGCAGCCTGGTGAACCGTATTCTGGACTGAGGACTCAGAGATCTCCAGTAAAGAGGTAAAGAGACTGCAACCTGGTGTCCTCGTTATTTACCGCGACCTGCACCCCACAACTGCACCGCTACACCACCGTTATCACCACCTATTTCACTGGACGTCCCCCACTGACGGACAGGGCCACGGACCGGGTCTAGCCACCGTGACAACCCCAGGACTGAGACCTAGAGGCCCGGCTCCGGGTACCCCTCGGCCCTGCGGCGGTGTGGGGGCGCTCCGCAGCTCCATAGAGAATAGGCCCCATATAATGCTCCATACAGAATGGGCCCCATATAATTCTCCATAGAGAATGGGTCCCATATAATGCTCCATACAGAATGGGCCCCATATAATGCTCCATACAGAATGGGCCCCATATAATGCTCCATACAGAATAATGAGCCCCATATAATTCTCCATAGAGAATGAGCCCCATATAATGCTCCATACAGAATGGGCCCCATATAATGCTCCAAGCAGAATGGGCCCCATATAATGCTCCATACAGAATGGGCCCCATGTTGCTCCATACAGATTGGGCCTCATATAATGCTCCATAGAGAATAGGCCCCATATAATGCTCCATACAGAATGGGCCTCATATAATGCTCCATACAGATTTGGCCCCATATAATGCTCCATACAGAATGGGTCCCATATAATTCTCCATAGAGAATGGGCCCCATATAATGCTCCATACAGAATGGGCCCCATATAATGCTCCATACAGAATAGGCCCATATAATTCTCCATAGAGAATGGGCCCCATATAATTCTCCATAGAGAATGGGCCCCATATAATTCTCCATAGAGAATGGGCTCCATATAATGCTCCATAGAGAATGGGCCCCATATAATGCGCCATAGAGAATGGGCCCCATATCATGCTCCATATAGAATAGGTCCCATATAATGCTCCATAGAGAATGGGTCCCATATAATGCTCCATACAGAATGGGCCCCATATAATGCTCCATACAGAATTATTTTGGTCGAGATTTATCGACGATGTGTTCATGTTATGGTCAGGTACCGTTGTCGAGTTTGACCAATTCATTTTGTGCATCAATAAGAATAATATTATTATGAGGTTCACATCGGAGATACAGGAAGAGTCCATCAACTTCCTTGACCTTAATATAAGGAAGGATCAGAGGGGTAGACTTTCCACCAGAACTTTTAGGAAACCCACTTCCACCAATGGTCTCCTCAGGTGGGATAGCTTCCATCCTGGCACCCTACGTAAAGGGATCCCCAAAGGTCAATTTCTACGCATCAGGAGAAACTGTTCGGATAACCATGATTTTACTGAACAGGCCTATGACCTTAGATGTAGATTTGGCCAGAGGGGATACCCTGGGATGGTCCTGGATGGGGCATTGAGACATGCAGCTGGCTGTACTCGGCATGAATTACTTCATCCGCCACCTAAGGAGGACATACCTGAAATTCCGAGAATCATTGGTATGTTCGATAATAGATCGAGTGTGGTACAGAATATCTTGAAAAAGCACTGGGGGATCCTTAGGGCAGATCCGGATTTGAAGGACTTTGTCCCCTCTACTCCTAAAATTACATATAAGAAGGGTAGGTCCATCAAGGACCGTTTGGTCCACAGTTTCTATGATCGCCCTAAGACATCTGGTACTTGGTTGGACCGGAAACCGTGTGGCACGTTTAGGTGTGGTAGTTGTAAATTTTGTTCATGGATAAGAAAGGAAAAAACTTTTAAGAGTACCACATTAGATAAGATCTATTATATGAGGGATTTCGCCAATTGCAAATCGGAGGGAGTAGTGTATATGGCGACTTGTTTGTGTCCACTTAACTATATTGGTAAAACCAAAAGAGAGCTGCGGAGACGTATCGGCGAACATCTGGGGGATATTAAACATAACCGGGATACACCAATAGCTAAACATGTTAGATGTGTTCATCTGAATGACAGTAGAGCTATCTCCTTTTGTGTTCTTGAAGTTGTGCGACGTAACCCACGAGGTGGTAATTTGGATAAATTGCTCCTTCAAAAGGAGTGTCAATGGATCTTTAGGCTACGTACTCTTGTACCTTATGGCTTGAATGAGCAGCAAAATTATTGCTGTTTCTTGTGACTTGGTAATCCATCATTATTAGCTAGCTTTCCTTATCGGGTTATTCTACCCGCCCTATATTATCTACTTTAGTTTATCTATTTTAGTGTATCATATACCTTGTTCTGCAGCTTCATTATAAGGTCCCCATTGTTTATTATTTTGTTTATGGTAATGGATGGTGATTGTGTACTGGTATATTTTCCTTTTTTATTTGTGTACTTACCTGTTCTGCCGTTTCCTGTGTCTTATGTATAATTTTCCTCTGTATCCCTTTATTAATTTCATTATTAATAAGGTTATACACTTATGATGCATTATATTTGTTGTTTCAGCATTATTTCATCTTTTTAATAATCTTTATATTTGTCGTATTTATTTTGTGTAGCCCTCTCTCCCCCTCTTGCTTGGGGGCGCTGATGCATTGCCCTATTTTCCATGCATAATGGGTGTATGGGATGCGCATACGTTTGTGCGTCCATTACGTAATTCCCCCCCCCCCCCTCCTTCAGCCTGCCGGCGTACCCACTATGATGGATATCTTTATTCCGTATCCTTACCGCCTGAACTGGTGTTGTGTTTTCTTTATTATTTGTCTGGGTCGCTCTTGGACTCCAGCAACATGGCGGTCTGTGGGGCTCTATCGTTTCTAATTGTTTTAGTCCGGCGCATGCGCTGTAACCAGCACCTTTACCCGCACTTCCGGGGTCTGATAATCGATAGAGGGTTTCAGCGCTTCCTGCTTCCGTGTGGGGCCGCTTTGTTCTTCATCAACATGGCGATGCATAGGGCTTTACCTGGGCTTGTTATGTATATACTCTGGACTAAGGTACGGCTACATGTTGTAATCATGAAACAGGAAGTACTTCTTTCTCTTTGTTGGTGGATCACTTATTTAAGCATGACTCTCAGGTATGTCGCTGCAGCCCTATCTTTTTGCATATCTTTTTACTGCCATGCTGTTATCCGGACTCTCCAGATGGGGGCTGGAACAAAGCGCAGCTGGGAGGAGGCCCCCCATGACTGCTTTGAGCCGGGCGGTCTTTTTTAAATGATGCTCCGGCTGGGGATAGGAGAATGGAAAGGGGGGAGGGGTTTAGAAGGGGGAGGTAGTAGGGAAAGTGCGGGAAAACCGCCATTCCCTACCTTATTCCAGAAGAAGGAAGAAGTCCAGGATGGCATCGGCGGAGTCCATGCTGGCCCAGCTCCGAGAGATGGCCAGATCCAGAAGAGGGGGCTGGCTTGAGGCCCAGCTGGCCTCCATCATTGGTGCCGCAGTAGGATCCGGGCAGAGCTCACGGGGCAGGAGGACCAGGCCCCCAGAGAGACTATCTCCGGATCTCCCGGCGCGTGGCAGGCGCAGGCTCCGGAGCCCCTCCAGGGACCCTGCGGGCGGTGAGTCCAGCGGCGCTGCCTCCCCCGGCCGCTCCCGCTCCGGCAGGAATCCAAGCACCTGGCCTGCACGCGCCGGGCGTCAGACTCAGGACACCGCCGCTGCTGCCGGGAGCGCCGGACTGGAAGTGCGGCCTGCGCGATCCAGGCAGAGCGCAGCCGCAGCTTCCTCCGCTCCTGGCAGGTCCCCATCTAACGGCGGGCGTGCGGCCGCCGCTCCACCAGCTCCATCCGGTGTCCCGGCGTCCAGGGGCAGAGCGGCCGCCGCTTCCCCTCCCCCCGCTTCTCCTGCTCACACCAGATCCACAGCGCCCAGGGGGCGCGCGGCGGCAGGGAGAGGGAGAACAACGCTGCCAGGAAGAGCAGCCCAGCCAGGCAGAGCGACACAGCCAGGAGGAGCAGCAAGAGGAGCAGCACGTCCAGGAGGAGCAGCATGGCTAGGACGAGCAGCGGAAGCAACAATCAGGAATTCGGCCCTTTTTCCTGCGGCAGGCACCCACAGCCCATCACCTCCCAGGGTGCCTGCTGGGATGACCACAAGGAGTACACAGGTGGCGGACGGTCAGCGGTCAGGAGCTCTTCTGCGTCCCGCCTGTACGGAACGGCGCAGCGGAGGGAGAGATGCAGGCAGCAGTGTCGAGCTGCCTGCCCGGGAGCGAAGATCGTTACACGACCGGGCGGGCTCGCCCGGGTTGGAACGCGGGGATCGGTCGCGGTCGCCCAGGAGATCTCCGGAACATAGAGCAGCGTTTACCCGTTACCCATCGGACGGTGAGGTGGCGGGGGATACTGACGGCGGACGGAGGAGTGGATCGGTACAGCAGCTACAGCACGCTCGGGTCCCCCCTGGTGACGAGGAGGCCAGGGGCGCGGGCCTGGGGCAGAGAGGGATAGCGGCGCAGCAGTTCCAGCACGCTCGGGTCCCCCCTGGTGACGAGGAGGCCAGGGGCGCGGGCCCAGGGCATCGACGCGGTGAGGAGGTGTCGGAGTCCAGCGGTGATCGTCAAGGGAGGTCTGAGCGACAGGGATCCGGAGGTCCGGCTGGCGGGGACACAGCACCCGCGCAGCTTTGTGAGTATGAGTCTACGTCTGGTTTGTCGCCCGCAGGGGCCGGGTTGCAGGAAGCTAGGGGAGGTCGGGTGGCGGTGTGTGAGGAACGTCAGAGGAGTGGGTCGATTGTGGCAGAGGTGCCTGGTATGCAGGATTTATTGCAGGGTATGTCGCAAATTTTGCGTAGATTGGAGGGGGGGTCGGCAACTGGGGTTGCCGCATCGCCGGTGGAGGCGTGGTTGGCTGGGCGGGGGGTGGAACCTCAGTTGGGGAGTGGTTTGGTAAGCCCTAGTCGGGTATTGGAGGTGGCATCGGCAGGTGTATCAGTTTCGGTTCAGACAGAGAAGGAGAAAGGTGATACGGTCAAATTAGATGACAGAGCGAAAGGGGAAGTTTATGTGTGCTTTGAAGGGCCGTTGGGAGAGCATTTAAAAAAGGAGGTGAAGGAGAAGATTTGGAGAGACGAGTATGTGGAAATGTTTTCTTTGCTTCCGTTGGAGAAGTTTAACTTGGATAAAGGGAAAAAAGATGATAGCAAAAAGGAGGAGGAAGAAAAGCGGAGGTGGCGGTTAATTCCGCAGACATTTGTGAATTGGTTACAGGCATTCGCAATATTGGCGAGCGTAGTGGGGGAGAAGGCGCCCGAGAATTGCTCGGGTTTGTTTTGCTACCTAGACTCGATTGGGGAGGCGCATCGTACATACGGCGGTCAGACGTGGCTGCGGTATGATGAGCAGTTTAGGCAGAGAAAAGCGGTGAGGCCGGAAATTAGGTGGGACCAGAAGGATATAGGCCTTTGGCTGAAGGTTATGGCCCCAGCTAGACATGGGCAGTCCTTTCATGGGTCCGGGGGTGGTGGCAGCCAGCAGGCGGGACACGGAAGCAGTAGTCAGGGTGCACAGGGAGCAAAAGAGAAATCTGGAACCTGCTGGCAGTTTAATGACGGGCAGTGTAAATATGGTAACACCTGTAAATTTAAGCATGTGTGTTCCCACTGTAACGGAAGTTCACACGGGGCTTCAAAGTGTTTCAGGAAGGGAAAAGGAAAGTCAGTTTTGGGTGCCGGTCAAGGGGGAGAGCCCGGTGAGGCTTCACGAGATGGCCCCCTTTCTAAATAGGTACCCTGATCGGGTGAAGGCAGGTGTTATTTTTAATGGTTTTGCGGATGGTTTTAGGATTCCTCCCCCGAGTCACGAGGTTCCTTTTTCGATTAAGAATTTGAGGTCGGCAATGTTGCATGCCGAAGTGGTTGATGTTAAGCTCAAGAAAGAAGTGGAGTTGGGAAGGATGTCTGGGCCGTTTTTGAACCCGCCGACTGAGGGTATGGTGGTTTCCCCCTTGGGGGTAGTGCCTAAGAAAGAGCCGAATGAGTTTCGGTTGATTCAACATTTGTCGTATCCAAAGGGTCGGTCGGTAAATGATGGCATCGCCCAAGAGCTGTGCTCTGTTGAGTATACATCGTTCGATGCAGCGGTGCAGTGGGTGAGAAGGCATGGCCCGGGGGCGCTGTTGGCAAAGACGGATATTAAATCGGCCTTCCGTTTGCTTCCGGTGCATCCGGACAGTGTTCCGTTATTAGGTTGTTTTTGGAATGGTGGTTACTATTTGGACAGATGTTTGCCAATGGGCTGCGCCATTTCTTGTTCGTTGTTTGAGACATTTAGTACGTTTCTGGAGTGGGTGGTTAGGGACGTGGCGGGAGTTCAGTCGGTTATCCATTATTTGGATGATTTTTTGTTTATTGGGCCGCCTGATTCCGCAGTGTGTCGTAATACGTTAACGGCTATGTTTTGGGTCGCAGAGCTTTTCGGAGTTCCATTAGCGGCGGATAAGACAGAAGGTCCCAGCACGGCGTTGAGTTTTTTGGGAATTTTAATTGACTCCGAAAAAATGGAGTGTCGGTTGCCGGAGGATAAGTTGGCCATGCTGCAGCAGGAGGTTGAAAGAGCTAGAAGAAAGCGGAAGTTGACTTTGAAAGAGTTGCAGTCTCTTTTGGGTAGATTGAATTTTGCATGTCGGATCATACCCATGGGCAGGATATTTTGTCGCAGGTTGTCGGTTGCGACGGCAGGCGTGAAGGAGCCGCACCATTTTATTCGCCTGAGAAAAGAACACAAAGATGACTTGCTAGTGTGGCAACGTTTCCTGTGCACTTACAACGGGCGGTCATTGATTCAGCAGGAGGTCTTGACAAACTTTGATTGCGAGATATTCACGGATGCAGCCGGTTCGGCTGGTTACGGGGCTTATTGCGGTGGTCGTTGGTGTGCCGGACGGTGGCCAAGCCAGTGGAGAGACTTGGGCCTTACAAAAAACCTGGTCCTGTTGGAATTGTTTCCTATTGTGGTAGCGGTTTCCATTTGGGGGGAAATGTTTGCTAACAGACGGATTCGTTTTCATTGCGATAACATGAGCGTTGTGTCGGTGATTAACAGTTTGTCGGCCTCATCTTCCCCGGTGATTAAGTTGGTGAGGGAGTTGGTTTTTCGGTGCTTGGAGCTGAACGCTTGTATTTCGGCGGTACATGTGCCGGGTGTGCAGAACTCAATAGCAGATGCATTGTCTCGTTTCCAGTGGGACCGTTTTCGGGAATTGGCACCAGACGCGGAGATCTCGGGAGAGGAATGCCCTTTGCATATCTGGAGCGTGATTATGGACGAGTGGGCCGGTTGATCCAGGAGTCTGTTACGAGCCAAACATGGGCATCATATGAAGCATCTTGGCGCGTATGGCAAAGTTGGGTGTCGGTGTGGGGCCAGTTGGTGTCTGAAGAAGACAGGATGTTGGCAGTATTATTCTTGATCGGGAAGGCGGCTGAAGAAGGTTGGTCAGTTTCGAAGGTTAATAAATTTGTTGCTGGATTGGCTTTTGCTTTTAAGTTGCAGGGGTTGGTTGATGCGACAAAACATTTTTTGGTCAGACAGGCACTTAGGGGTTTCAGGAGAGGTAATCAGACGATTGACCGTCGCCGCCCCATTTTGTTTAGCCTTTTGGAGCGGTTGGGTGGAGTCTTGGAGATTATTTGTGGTTCGGGTTTTGAGTTGGCGTTGTTCCGCCTTGCCTTTTCATTAGCATTTTTTGGGGCCATGCGCGTTGGGGAACTGGTGTCTGCGTCCAAAGTTAGAGCTGGGGGTTTGTTGGCGGAGGATGTGGAAGTTTGGACGGGGGGTATCGTTTTTTGGATTCGGCGTTCAAAGACTGACCAAATTGGAAGAGGGAGACGTGTCGTGCTGGGGAGGGTTAACGGGTCTCTGATGTGTCCTAGAGGTTGTCTGGAAGCATACTGGCAGTTATGGTCAGGCAGATCTGGCCCTTTGTTGTGTCACGCAGAGGGGTCATTTTTGTCACGCTTTCAGTTTATTGCAGTGTTAAGAAGGGGATTGCAGGAGTTGGGCCTTTCTCCGGATATGTTTGGGTCGCATTCATTTCATATCGGGGCGGCATCAGAAGCTGATAGTTTGGGTTTGGGAGCGGAAGATATTTGTAGAATTGGCAGGTGGACTTCCAATCGTTACTTAAGTTACGTCCGTCATTAATTTAGTGGTGTGATTATGATTTCGTATTTGACCCCAGTGTTTTTTCTTCATGCATCTTGTTGCAGGTATGTCCCCTTACTTAGCCTGGATCTTCGGACATTCGTTCGTTCATTGGGGGGCGCTGCGGGCCGAGGTCAGGCCGGACGGTAGGCAACTGGGCTTTAGTAGGCGTCAAGTTGTCATTCGGTGGTTGGGATATAGGGGGATGGTGTGGGGCAGGGCCCTTCCTGAATTTTCTAAGGCGGTTCGGTTAGATAGACAACCTGACATTTTAATTGTGCATTTGGGGGGGAATGACTTGGGTGTGCGGCCTGTTAGGGAATTGATTAGGGACATACGGTTCGATTTGTTGAGGTTGCAGGTATCATTTCCTGGGGTGTTGATTGTGTGGTCAAATATTGTGCCTAGAAAACGGTGGAGGGGGGCTAGATCTTTGAAGGGTATTAATAGGGCTAGGGTCAAGTTGAATAGGGCAATAGCGGGTTTTGTTTCTAGGAACGGGGGGATTAGTGTTAGACATTTTGAATTGGAGTCAGGGCTTGGTAACTACTGGTTGGAAGATGGAGTCCACTTAAACGCGATTGGGATTGATTTGTGGACTTTAGCATTGCAAGAAGGAGTTGAACGGGCGTTGGTGGCGTTGGGGCACTCACGAGCCTGAGATGGTCAGGGCTGTTCGTGTGTGGTGGGGGGGTGGGGGTTCTTGGAGTTGACGCTGATTGGTTTGGGGGAAGGAATTGGAGCATAATTACAGGCAATTTAAAATGTGGTGGGGTTGGATCTGGCATTTTGGTATGGGCTCTGGACGGGGTTTTACCCTGGGAGCTGTTGGTGGTTTTTTCTCTTCCCGGAACGGGATGTACGGTGCCCTCGAGCTGGTTTTTCATGGCTGAGGGTAATATGGTGGTCGATCTTATCTTGTGGGGTTTTGCCAGATCTTTTTAGCTCCAAGAACCCTCCCCTCGAATTTATACTGTTGTATTTATGTTATGTTAATTTTATTAATAAAAAGTTGGCCGCTGTGGCCAAAATATCCAAAAGAATAATTGGTTATGTTTTATTTAAGGAAAGGTTGGGTCGGTGGGCAGTTTTTTGGTGGTTAGGTTACATACGTAGGAAAAGACCGTACTCGGCATACGCGGTCATGATGAACCCAGTCATATTGGGGGAAACGCGTCGAGAGGTTTTCTGCAGAGTGTGTTTGCCCCGATTCACCTTGTGAGCCACTATTACTGGATGAATGATCGGCTGAGGTTGATTAATGCAGCAGATGAGTATATTATAATCATTGTTTCTCTACTACTTACTGCATTCCCTTTAGACCAGACTCTATACATATCCAGGGATATATGGTGGGGGCTTTTTTGTCATTTTTTATTATGGCATTAGTATTTCTTATGGCATTAGTATCCTTTATGATTGTATATTTGTCAGCCCATTATAGTGCTGGATATACCTTATGTGTGTATTAGGTGTCACTTGTCCTAAGGTTTCTATTTCTAGTGATATTGAAGTTTTTACATCTATCCTTTACCTTACATCACATTGTGGGGGGTGGGCCGGATATGCTGTATTAGTGGTATCACATATTATTACAAGTTATTTACAGCCACCTGGCCTTCTGTTTCATACTCTATCCCTTATAAGGAGTGAATAGGAGACCAGGGATAGCCATCGTACGAGCGGGGGCGCCATTCTCGCATTTTTCTCAGGGTGCCAACCTCCGCACCTAGGTAGGAACAGACCTTAGGGTCGCAAATGAATATTTGCTTTATTATTAGGGATAGTGCACGTACATCCATACACCCTTTCAGCTAAATACTGTATACCACTATTGTTATATCACCTTTACAGGACATTTATATGACCCATTTTCGGTATTGTACCAGCATTAGGGTGTCTATTTATGTATGTCGGGATTATTGTCCCCTTTAAACTGACCTATTAGATAGGGGTATGGTTTTATAATATATGATTGAATAAAGTATTCCATTTTACGGGGGTTATTTTTCGTTTGTAAGCTCCATACAGAATGGGCCCCATATAATGCTCCATACAGAATGGGTCCCATATAATTCTCCATAGAGAATGAGCCCCATATAATGCTCCATACAGAATGGGCCCCATATAATGCTCCAACCAGAATGGGCCCCATATAATGCTCCATACAGAATGGGCCCCATGTTGCTCCATACAGATTGGGCCTCATATAATGCTCCATAGAGAATAGGCCCCATATAATGCTCCATACAGAATGGGCCTCATATAATGCTCCATACAGATTTGGCCCCATATAATGCTTTATACAGAATGGGCCCCATATAATGCTCCATACAGAATTGGCCCCAAATAATGCTCCATACAGATTGGGCCCCATATAATGCTTTATACAGAATGGGCCTCATATAATGCTCTATACAGAATGGGCCCCATATAATGCTCCACACAGAATGAGCCCCATGTAATGCTCCATACAGAATGAGCCCTATATAATGCTCCATACAGAATGGGCCCCATATAATGCTCCACACAGAATGGGCCCCATATAATGCTCCATAGAGAATGGGCCCCATATAAAGCTCCATAGAGAATGGGCCCCATATAATGCTCCATACATAAAAAAATTAATAATCACAAACTTACCTCTCCTTGTTCCCCCTAGCCGCAGCTTCGGTACCGTCAGCCTCTTCTGACTGTGCACTTGCACAGGGTCCTGGCACTTGCTCGGGTGTGCCGGGTGGTCACAGCGGCTCTGCTCCATAGTAGACTGGCTTTCATAGGAGATTATTGTATGGTGAAGTGAGTGGCATCATTGAAAACTACAACTTAGGCCTCTTTCACACTTCAGTTGTTTGGCGTCAGTTTGAATCCGCCGTTTTCATCAAATAGCGGATCCGCCATTTTTTTGGGGGCGGATCCGCTATTTTCCCATAGACTTGCATTAGCGACGGATTGTGGAGGATGGTCCTCCGTTCCATCCGCCATGTGACGGATCCGTCGAAATTTGGCGGACGTCATCTAGACATAGACGGACATTATAACGTTTTTTGTCTGCGCCGAAATGGCGGTTTGCGACGGATCCGTCGCGTCCGCCATTCCATAGAATGGCTGCCTAAGGGCGACGGATCCGTCGCGACCGCCTTTTCAGCGGATCCGTCGCCCCAATCGGCTTTTTCAATTGCGCATGCCCCAAAAAGTAAATACTTTTCCCAGACAACCCCCAAGTAATGGATCCGTCAAAAAAACGGATCCGTTAGAACCGTTTTCTCAACAATTGTGACGGATCCGTCGATGCGTCACTATGTCGGAGCAGACTGACGCCAAACAACTGAAGTGTGAAAGAAGCCTTACAAGCCCCCGTATAGAGTACAGGTCCTTCTCAAAAAATTAGCATATAGTGTTAAATTTCATTATTTACCATAATGTAATGATTACAATTAAACTTTCATATATTATAGATTCATTATCCACCAACTGAAATTTGTCAGGTCTTTTATTGTTTTAATACTGATGATTTTGGCCTACAACTCCTGATAACCCAAAAAACCTGTCTCAATAAATTAGCATATCAAGAAAAGGTTCTCTAAACGACCTATTACCCTAATCTTCTGAATCAACTAATTAACTCTAAACACATGCAAAAGATACCTGAGGCTTTTAAAAACTCCCTGCCTGGTTCATTACTCAAAACCCCCATCATGGGTAAGACTAGCGACCTGACAGATGTCAAGAAGGCCATCATTGACACCCTCAAGAAAGAGGGTAAGACCCAGAAAGAAATTTCTCAACAAATAGGCTGTTCCCAGAGTGCTGTATCAAGGCACCTCAATGGTAAGTCTGTTGGAAGGAAACAATGTGGCAGAAAACGCTGTACAACGAGAAGAGGTGACCGGACCCTGAGGAAGATTGTGGAGAAGGACCGATTCCAGACCTTGGGGAACCTGAGGAAGCAGTGGACTGAGTCTGGTGTGGAAACATCCAGAGCCACCGTGCACAGGCGTGTGCAGGAAATGGGCTACAGGTGCCGCATTCCCCAGGTAAAGCCACTTTTGAACCATAAACAGCGGCAGAAGCGCCTGACCTGGGCTACAGAGAAGCAGCACTGGACTGTTGCTAAGTGGTCCCAAGTACTTTTTTCTGATGAAAGCAAATTTTGCATGTCATTCGGAAATCAAGGTGCCAGAGTCTGGAGGAAGACTGGGGAGAAGGAAATGCCAAAATGCCTGAAGTCCAGTGTCAAGTACCCACAGTCAGTGATGGTGTGGGGTGCCATGTCAGCTGCTGGTGTTGGTCCACTGTGTTTCATCAAGGGCAGGGTCAATGCAGCTAGCTATCAGGAGATTTTGGAGCACTTCATGCTTCCTGGCACCTGCTCACAGTGCCAAAACCACTGGTAAATGGTTTACTGACCATGGTATTACTGTGCTCAATTGGCCTGCCAACTCTCCTGACCTGAACCCCATAGAGAATCTGTGGGATATTGTGAAGAGAAAGTTGAGAGACGCAAGACCCAACACTCTGGATGAGCTTAAGGCCGCTATTGAAGCATCCTGGGCCTCCATAACATCTCAGCAGTGTCACAGGCTGATTGCCTCCATGCCACGCCGCATTGAAGCAGTCATTTCTGCCAAAGGATTCCCGACCAAGTATTGAGTGCATAACTGAACATTATTATTTGATGGTTTTTTTGTTTGTTATTAAAAAACACTTTTATTTGATTGGACGGTTGAAATATGCTAATTTATTGAGACAGGTTTTTTGGGTTATCAGGAGTTGTAGGCCAAAATCATCAGTATTAAAACAATAAAAGACCTGACAAATTTCAGTTGGTGGATAATGAATCTATAATATATGAAAGTTTAATTGTAATCATTACATTATGGTAAATAATGAAATTTAACACTATATGCTAATTTTTTGAGAAGGACCTGTATGTCAAGGGAGGAATTGAAAAAAAGGTGATGTCTCTTGAAAAATGAAAAATGGACCTTCATGAAAGGGTGAATATATGTTGTCTCTTTGCTCAGGACAAGAAACGACGGCCAATCAGTTGGCATTTGCTGTCCAGGAATTGGCCCAAAATCCTGAGATTCTGCAAAAGTGAGTTATTTATTTTGCTAAAAGTAAACTTTGGGGGTGAGAACTAGCGGGTGATCACTGCAGTCCAGCTATGAGAATATTGGAATATCTAAACACATGAGGTTCATGTGCAAAAATGGGAAAATAAAGAGGGGAAAGTATAATCGATCATAATCACCAAGGCTATGAGCCCGGATCACATAACGGCACAGTCTTTTCGTTTAATGCACAGGGTCCAGGCCGAGGTGGACGAGGTCATTGGATCGAGACGAGACATTGAGTATGACGACCTTGGTAAATTACGGTACCTCTCCCAGGTAAAGGAGGATGTAACCTGTAGTCAAACCATACATGCTGTAATACCAGATCGGGCCAGTAGGTGGTGATGTCTCCCCATGTTTTGCATCCCCTGCTGCTTGCACAATGTAACGCAGCTCCTGCTGTATTTCATGATTACTGTATTACCAGAACACTATAAATAACTCAACTTATGCTGCAAATCATTTAGGTGCCATTTTTCTTTTTTTTGTATCTTTTCCAGGTACTGAAAGAGACTCTACGGCTGTACCCCCCTGCCCCTGGAACTTCCAGATTATTGGAAGAGGATATGATAATTGAGGGTGTCAGGATTCCTAAAAACACCCCAGTGCTGGTATTTCTGCATTTTATCCAAATGAGCTCTGGTTTATATTTGGAGGGTTTTACTTCATCCTGATGGGTTCGTTACTATGTATCAGTGCAGGATGGAGTCCAAAACAGGAGAGGGATGTTTGCTACTGTCAGAGATGTAACGTGAGGATCTGTAACAGGTCCGCACCTACCTGGTGTCATCTATAAGTCTTTGTGTTGCCGCTGCTACCTGTGAGCCCCGCTGTGGTTATTGCCAAGAGTGATACACTCTAATAACTAATCAGGCCAGTTTTATTATTATAATTATTATTATTGTTGTTGTTATTCATTTTTATAGCGCTATTTATATCATGGCGTCAGTATAGGGTTCATCCTCTGTTTTCAGCCACTGCCAGCAAGCGGAGATCTTGAACAGCAAAGTTAGAATGAATTAGTAAACCATAATGAAGCAGAACACATATCATACAGCAGCAGCTGATATCTCAGCACTCTTTATTTTAGGTCTACTCCTATGTGACCGGGAGGATGGAGCAATATTTTAAGGATCCTCTGACCTTTGACCCCGACAGATTCAGCCGTGACTCCCCAAAGTGAGTGATGCACTGGATATCATAGCTGGTTATACATACCTCCCAACCGTCCCGATTTCAGCGGGACAGTCCCGCTTTGGCACCGGGGTCCCGCTGTCCCGCTTCGGGCATTTAAAATCCCGAATTTGCGGCCGCCAGTGAAGCCCCGCCCACTTCCGGGACGTAGAGAGAGCCCGATTACTGTACCCGCAGCTGTTCGTTCCGTTCCCTGCCTGGGACTGTCTGCGTTGTAGCCACGCCCCCTTGAGTTGCCTCACCGCCCGCCTCCGGCTTCCTCCTCAACGTGGGCGGACTCTGAGGACACTAGAGCGGCAGCGCCAGCACCCGGACTGGTTTCTCGTGACCGCGGGAGCAGCGAGCGGGGATCTGCAGACTGACTGTAAGTGAATGTGTCTCTCCCCCTCTCCATGCAGCGCTGCCCGTTACAGCAGAGACTCTGATCTGACAGCATTAGGAGGACTGACACAAACTTTGTCTCCCCATGCAGCGCACCCCGCTCCCACTCTCCCCCTGGTACCCATCCATCGGATTCTCCACCAACCTGGTGCAGCACCCCTCTCCCCATGGTTATCGTTAAAGGGGTATTGTCACCCAAAATGCTAAATACGGCAGCAGCATGCCGACCCCTCACCCCGTTACTCACCTCTGACTCCACCGCCTCAGGAATCTTCGGTCGCACTTCACGTATGCGCACTCCGGGGGTCAGGAGGACCTGGTGCCGGGCAGATGTGCTCCGTGGGTGTTACTATGTTTTTAGCCCTGTCGAACCCATAACACAAATTACATGAACACAAAATGGTGCTCGGTGTATATCAGGGAGATATATACAAAAGGGACTTGGCCCCTATAATAATTATACCAGTAAGGCCGGCGTCACACTCGGCGTAAGACAATACGCCACGTATTATACGGCCGTACTACGGGCGTAATACGGAGAAATGTCCCCAAAATATTGATCCGTAGTCAGGGTGTGTCAGCGTATTTTATGCTATGGGGCATTTTATACGTGCCCCATCACGTGGGGCAAGTATACTGTACGCAGCATCATGTGGGGCCATTATACAGTATGGAGCATAATGTGGCCAATGGCCATTGTACAGTATGGAGCGTCGTGTGTGGCCATATTTTTTTGTTCATAATTATTGTTAACGAAACATTGTGATCAGAAGTGCTAAATGGGTGTGGTTGGGGCGTGGCTAGTTGTGAAATGGGTGTGGCCTAAAATTTGCCGCGGCGCGCTACGCGCGCCGCTGACTTTGTCCCTCTTTCCCTTCCCCTAAAGTTGGGAGGTATGGGTTATACCCCCTGGCCTGCTGCAAGTTGTGGATTGCATTGTGCAAAAAAAGCTTCCAACTCGTCCCAAGATTTGATTGTCCACTGCAGAAATTGGAGTTGTCCATTCAAGGCAAAACTGGTTCCTATTACCTCAAAGAGGACGGGGGTCTCCTGTTTAGAGGGCTGTGGAGGACTAAGCTTTTATTGCCCATTGACTTCAATGAAAACTGTGTAATTCTACATTTGTCCTGCAGGGGGAGCAGGTTACAGCAGCCAAAGCTCTGACTAACAGCTCACAAACAGGGGATCTGTTTATCTAAGTGAACTTCCCCTTTAAGCCATGATAGCGGTAGATGGTGTATGAAATGTTTTAAATTCCTTCCTTTTTCCTCCTTATAGACCGTACTTCACCTATTTCCCATTCTCCCTCGGACCGCGCTCTTGTATAGGACAAGTGTTTGCGCAGGTACACAAATGTTTAATATTTATACTGGTATGGTTCATTCTCATCCTACAGATTTCAGAGGCATTGTGGCTGGTTGTTAAATGTAAATGTTTCCATTCACTTGCAGTAAGCAGAGATCTGAAAAATTAAGAATCGTAAAGCAAAGTTCATTGGAAAGTTGTAGAACTTTTCGTAAAAGAATGATTGAGCTTTTTATAATGTAAAACCCCTCAGCGGTCAAATATCTGATACTGATGAAAACTTCTATATATCTGTTTCCACCTCTTAGTCAATAGACTGTTATCTATCTATCTATCTATCTATCTATCTATCTATCTATCTATCTATCTATCTATCTATCTATCTATTTTCCATCTATTATCTATCTAGTATCTATCTGTTATCTATTAATTATCTATTTATTATCTATCTATGTATTATCTATCTATGTATCTATTATTTCCAGGTTGTCCCTTATGACAGCACCACAAGGAGGTTGCTCTTCATATCCTTGATAGGGACAGGAACACAGAAGAGGTTAAATAGCTCCTCCCCACCTCCACCCTTCAGTGTTTTTCCTGTCCCTATCAGGGACAGATGCAGGAGAGAGTTCTCCAGAAGATTGAATTTACCTGATTCCGGAGTCAAGTCTCGGAGAGCAGGCGCTCCCGAAGGCGGCCCTATCCCCCTGGAGGGGGCTCTGGCCGCGGGATTCCCGTTGTGGAAATCTCCCCAGGTCGCTGGATACCGATGGAGGTCCCTCCGCGACGAAGGTAGAGCTGTGCGCTCCCTTAGGGTCGTCCCATCCCTTCACAAAGGGGCTCTGGGGCGGCAGCTGCGGCCGCGGTGTCCGGCGCTTGCTCAGGGCTCCATGTGTGGCCGGCGCTGACATCGTTCCCCGAACTTCCTGCCCAGGCTCCAGGGTCGGACGACGCCGATGACGACTTCCGGGAGGCGTGGCCAGAATCCTGGGGTCGGCAGCGCCGGTGCATTTCCGGGTACGCCGGAAAGCCACAGGGGAAAGCAGCGGCCGGAACAGAATGGGGTCCGGATTGTGCGCCAGAATCTAGGTCCCAGGCTGGTCGGCGTGCGTTCCGGATAACGCATGCGCACTACAGCTGAGGACCTGGAATCACCATGGAGGCCAGCAGCTGAGCTCGGAAGGAGGACGAATCAGATGTCTTGAAGCTGGGTAAGACTGACTATTTAATGACGGACAAACTGACAGCACACTTGACTCAGTGAGATGGAAGGTGCTAGTCGTCCTGACGTCCAGTCCTTAGAGCCGCCCACGGACCATGTGAGTAGTACGTGGTATGGGATATTTTTACAGGCTAGAGCCATAGCTACAGGGATTTCCTTTACCTTTACAGGATAAGGACATTCCTGAAAGGCCAACGGTTAAGAAAAGGACCATCAGATGTCCGATATGTAACACCAAACTCCCGGATGGCCATAAAAAGAAGTTATGCGAAAAATGTATCGCTAAACTCCTAAAAGACGAACAGTCTTCGCTATTAGATAGTATTAAAACAATGATCAGAGACGAAGTCCAAGCTACGGTATCTACAATGGTGCCACCCCAGTCTCCGCGGCCTAAAAGATCTAGATGGGATATGGACTTAACTTCTGAGGAAGGCGAGGTCTCAGGTTACTCTGATCCGGGCTCAGACGAAGAAGATAATTCGTCGGCTGTGTTCCCAGAAGAACGGAAAAAATACCGGTTCTCATCCGAAAATACAGACGTGCTGCTAAAAGCAGTTAGGAGCACTATGAAAATAGAGGACTCGTCCGAGCCATTATCAGTTCAAGATGAAATGTTCGGAGGACTAAGAACTCGCAGAAATAGAGTTTTTCCGGTCAACAACCACATAACAGCAATGATAACGGAAGAATGGGAAGACGTGGGAAAGAAGCTAATAGTCCCAAGAGACTTCAAGTACCGTCTTCCCTTTGACCCGGAAGAAACTAAAGTTTGGGAATCGGTCCCAAAAATTGATATTCCTGTGGCCAAAGTCACAAGGAAAACAGCTATTCCTTTTGAGGATTCGTCAGGGTTAAAGGACCCAATGGATAAAAGATCAGAGGATCTTCTCAAGAAAGCCTGGGAGTCTTCAGCCGCTATTATAAAGACGAACATAGCGGCTACCTCCGTGGCAAGATCCATGTGTCTTTGGGTAGACGAGCTGGAGAGCCATATTAAAGACAGAACTCCAAGAGAAGAAATCCTGAAATCTCTTTCAGTTCTAAAAATGGCGACTGATTTCATGGCGGACGCTTCAGCGGAATCAGTACGTTTTGCTGCAAGGAATAATGCACTCTCAAACGCAGCAAGAAGGGCCTTATGGCTGAGATCGTGGACAGGAGATACACAATCAAAAAATAAGCTGTGTTCGATTCCATTCTCAGGATCTCACGTCTTTGGTCCAGTGCTCGACGAGCTTCTTGAGAAAGCGTCCGATAAGAAAAAAGGCTTCCCTGAAGAGAAGCCAAAGAAAACACAATTCTTTCGGAAAACTCGCTCCCACCCAAGACAGGACTACAGAGGGAAATGGAAGTCCGGCAGATGGAGCTACCCTAAAGGGGGTAGAGGAAGAGGTTCCTTTCGAGACCAGTCAGCAGGACCCAGCAAACAATGACGCCAACAACATAGGAGGAAGACTACAATACTTCCTAGAGGGATGGCAGAACATTTCTCAGAATCAGTGGATTCTGCAGACAGTTGCACAGGGGTACAAGATAGAGTTTACTCATCTACCCCCCAAGAGATTCTGTTTGACACAGACGGAGTCGTCAGCAGTACATCAAAGGCTGCTAACAGACATACAGGAACTCGTAGAGTTACAGGTCATAGTTCCGGTACCCCATCATCAGCATTTTCAGGGGCATTACTCCAGTCTGTTCTCTATAAAAAAAACAAACGGAGAATACCGTACAATAATAAATTTAAAGCCATTAAACAGATGGGTAGCATACAAACGCTTCAAGATGGAATCTCTCAGGTCAATTATACCATTAATAAAAAAGAGCTCGGTAATGTGCACGATAGATCTCAAACATGCATATTATCATGTTCCCATCCATCCCTCACATCAAAAATTCCTCAGATTTGCAATAAGAAGCCGCAAGGGGATCCTTAATTTCCAATACCAGTGTCTACCATTCGGTCTCTCCTCTGCCCCGAAGATATTCACAAAGCTCATGACGGAGGTCATGGCCCATTTAAGAGAAAAAGAAGTTCTCATTTCACCATACCTGGACGATCTGTTGCTAATAGCAGATTCATCTCAACAGATGGAAGAATCCTTAAAAATTACCATGGCCCTCCTGAAGCGTCTGGGGTGGATAATAAATCTAAAAAAGACAAGTCTCGAACCAGAGACACGGAAAATATTTCTGGGAGTACTACTAGATTCCGAACTGGAATACTCCTTCCTACCAGACCAAAAACAACGGTCAATCAAAAAAGAACTTCAGACGATAAAGAAACGCAAATTCATTTCCGTCAGGAAGGCTATGAGGGTTCTAGGACTGATGACCTCATGTATCCCCAGCGTACAGTGGAGTCAATTTCACTCCAGAACGCTTCAAAGGGAAGTTCTTTCCGTATGGAACGGGAAAGAAAATTCTTTAGACAACAAGATGCGGTTACCCAGCGAGGTAAAACGGTCCCTCTCATGGTGGATCGACATAAAAAATCTGAAAAGAGGAAAACCATGGAGAATATCTCCATGCGTAAATATAACCACCGATGCAAGCTCAAGTGGCTGGGGAGCCCACATAGAAGGACGATACCTTCAGGGGACATGGCCACCATCGGTACGCAACAGTTCCTCCAATTACAGGGAACTCAGAGCGGTCTGGGAAGCACTAAAGGGGTGCCAATACGAGGTGCAGGGACACCATATCCGAGTCTTCTCAGACAATTCGACCACGGTAGCCTTTCTCCTGCATCAGGGAGGACCGAGGCAACGTCCACTTCAAGCGCTAGCAGAGACAATATTCTCCTGGGCAGAGGATACTGTGAAGTCCATCACAGCAATTCATCTAAAAGGCTCACAAAACCAAATAGCGGATTTTCTCAGCAGAGAGAAATTGCAGCCGACAGAGTGGTCTCTAAACGGAGAAGTCTTTGCTCAGCTAATCCAACAATAGGGCACTCCTTTGCCACAAAGGACAATACAAAAACAAAAGAATTTTTCTCATTAAATCCAGGAGACAATCCAACTGGCATAGATGCCTTGGCTCAACATTGGGACATGGAACTTGCATACGCGTTTCCTCCCCTAGCTCTAATTCCCAGAGTTCTGAGAAAAATTCAGGAAAGTCCAGCGGTAGTGATCCTAATAGTGCCATATTGGCCCAAGAGGAGCTGGTTTCCTCTGCTGAAGTGGATGGCGATAGAAGACCCAGTGTTACTACCGCTGAGGCGGGATCTTCTAACGCAAGGACCTCTGGTCCATCAAAATCTAAAAATGTTACAACTCTCAGCATGGATCTTGAGAGGGAAATCTTGAGATCAAAAGGACTGTCAGACTCGGTTATCTCGACCATGAAGGAAAGCAGAAAGCCGGTAACCTCGGCTATATACCAAAAAATTTGGAAGAAATTTTGTACTCAAACCAATACTCCAATATCCGTTCTACAAGAACCAGATATCTCCCAAATCTTAAATTTCCTCCAAACAGGGTTTGATATGGGCTTGAGGCCTAGTACGCTAAAAGTACAAATCTCAGCGTTAAGTGCCTTTTATGATTATCCATTAGCAAACCATCCCTGGATAATGAGATACATCAAAGCTACGCAACGTATCAGACCGACAATAAGAAGTTCAGTACCCTCATGGAACCTCACATTGGTACTTAATGAATTACGGAAGGCTCCATACGAGCCACTTGATCAGTCAGACCTAAGATCTGTAACATTCAAGACTGTCTTTCTGGTCGCAATAACGACAGCAAGGCGAATAGGCAAAATTCAAGCCTTGTCCATAACAGATCCATATTTAAAGATACAGGAAGACTGCATCATTCTAAGGTTGGATCCTTCGTTTCTTCCAAAAGTTGTGACGGACTTTCACAGAAGCCAGGAAATAATTTTGCCTACGTTCTGTCAGAACTTTAACAATGAAAAAGAACGTTCTCTCCATTCCCTGGATGTTAAGAGAACAGTTTTGCAGTATTTGAAACTTACAGATGGCTGGAGAATTGATCCAAATCTCTTTATACAGATGTCGGGGAAAAATAGAGGCAAAAAAGCCTCAAAAGCGACTCTAGCTAGATGGATTAAATCTACTATTTGCGCTGCGTATACTTCAGCCGGTGAATCCCCTCCAGAACATCTAAAAGCCCACTCTCTGAGAGCAATATCTGCTTCATGGGCAGAGAGCGCGGGTGCATCCATGGACCAAATTTGCCGGGCGGCAATTTGGTCTAGTTCAAATACCTTTTGTAGACATTACAAACTAGACGTTCTGTCAAAACAACAGACCGGCTTTGGGAGGAAGGTCCTCCAAGCTGTAATCCCGCCCTAAGTAGGAGTTATTTGGTATTTCTCCTTGTGGTGCTGTCATAAGGGACGACCTGGAAACTAGGAGTTAGACATACCGGTAACGGTATTTCCAGGAGTCCATTATGACAGCACCCATTATTTACCCTCCCTTGAACTCCTGTCTGATGAGTGATATAAACATGTATAGAGAGGAAGTTCAATAAAATTGCGTTGTATCCATCCTGGTGTGGTACTTTGTAAAATCACTGAAGGGTGGAGGTGGGGAGGGGCTATTTAACCTCCTCTGTGTTCCTGTCCCTATCAAGGATATGAAGAGCAACCTCCTTGTGGTGCTGTCATAATGGACTCCTGGAAATACCGTTACCGGTATGTCTAACTCCTAGTTTATGTATTATCTACCTATTATCTATCTATAATCTAGAAAAAAAGAATTAAGCACAGCACAGTAAAAAACTGGGTGCAGAGTCTCATAAGCATATACCAAACCTTGTAAGTAGAGTAAAAAAAACTGGAAACCGCACTCCATATGGCAGTAATAAGGTGAGAGGTCTGCATCCAGGACCCAAACGTCGCCACATGGGCCAATAAAGAGCACCTTATTACTGCCATATGGAGTGCTGTTTCCAGGTTTTTTTTACTCCATCTATAATCTATCTATGTATTATCTATTATCTATCTTATGTATCTATTATTTATGTATTATCTATCTATCTATCCAGGCTCGGACTGGCCCACCGGAAAAAAACAGAGGATTCTCCGGTGGGCCCAGGCACTGACACCTGCTGGCATACTGGCCAGCAGCTGCCTAGGGCCCCCACTGCTTCAAGGGTCCCCACTGCTCCAGGGGCCCCCAGCCAGTGGATATGGGGCCCCTGAGTCAAAGGGGCCCATCCTGTGCCAGCCTAGCAGCAGCTAGAGACAGGATCCTGTCCCCGCTGCTAAAGCAAAATTAATATTCACGCTCCCCCACGCCCATATGGGTGTGGAGTGGCGTGAATACCATTTCTCTTTAAGGCTGCCGTCACACTAGCAGTATTTGGTCAGTATTTTGCATCAGTATGTTTAAGCCAAAACCAGGAGTGGGACAATTAGAGGAAAAGTATAATAGAAACATATGCACCACTTCTGTATTTATCGCCCACTCCTGGTTTTGGCTACAAATAGCCAATACTGCCCGAATGTAAAGCCCCACCACCGCACCACACACACACAAAGCACCTCACCACATACACACACGCAGGCACACAGACCCACAGCGCAGCACATCTCTTTGTCCTGCTTCCTGGTCTGAGACAGCCCAGCTGGATGACGTCATCATCCAGCGCGCTGTCTCAGACAGAAAGCTGCCGGTGAGGAAGAGGCTGCCGGGATGTGCTTCCTCTGGGGGGTGGTGAGCTGTGCTGTGTGTATGTAGTGCGGTGCTTTGTGTGTGAGTGTGAGAGAGTGATGCTGTGTGTGTGTGTGTGTGTGTGTGTGGCGGTGGGGGGAGACAATGATGGAGGTGATGGGCAATGATGGCGGTGTGGGAGGCAATGATGGAGGTGATGGGCAATGATGGTGGGGAGGAAATGATGGAGGTGATGGGCAATGATGGTGGTGGGGGAGGCAATGATGGAGGTGATGGGCAATGATTGTGGTGGAGGAGGCAATGATGGAGGTGATGATGGAGATGATGAAATGGACAATGATAGTGGTGGGGAGAAGGCAATGATGGAGGTGGTGGAATGGGCAGTGATGGGGTGGTGGGGAGAATGATAAGGGTGGTGGGGAGAAGGCAATGATGGAGGTGGTGATGAGGACAATGATGGGGGTGAAGAGCATTATACTTTATGAAGGGGCTTCATTATATTCTGTGGGGGACTGTATTATTCTCAGGGGACTACATTATATTCTGGAGGCTACATCATACTATATGAGGGGGCTACAGTATACTCTATGGGCGGCTGCATTATATTCTGCCGTGGGGCTGCATTATTCTCTCAGGGACTACATTATATTCTGGGGGGCTACATCATACTATAGGAGGGGGGCAGCATTATGCCCTATGAGGGGGCTATAGTATACTCTGTGGGGGGCTGCATTATATTCTGTGGTGGGCTGCATTATACTATATGAGGGGGGCTGCATTACAACCTATGAGGGTGCTACATTATATTCTATGGTGGGGACTGCTTTTTACCTGAGGGGGTTGCATTATATTTTGTGGGGTGCTGCATTATATTCTATGAGAGGGGGCTGCATTATATTTTATGAGGGGGGCTACATTATTTTATGAGGGGGCTACATTAGATTCTATGAGGGGGCGACATTATATATATTACCTATCTATTATCTATTTATTTATCTATCAATTAAAACTTTTTGGAGGATGAAAAGTTGTATATATTTTTTTTCACTGCAGATGGAGGCAAAAGTTGTGATGGCGAAGCTTGTGCAGAGATTCGACTTCCAGCTGGTGGAGGGGCAGACGTTTAAGATCCAGGATACAGGAACTTTGCGCCCCATGGATGGTACGAAGTGTCGCCTCAGAGTCAGAGAGAAGCAGTAAAGTCCAGCAGAAAAGTGTGTTTTTATTTTTATTTTTCTGTATACCAAAATTACAAATTCCCCAAATTGTAAATATCCGTCCATCATCATTCAGTATTCTGCTGTGTTTTCTTTTGTTCCTATGAAGGGATGCACCACTTACCACCTATTTCCGGGTCTGTGGGGGAGGGGCTTGACAGAGGAATTCCTTTTTGTGTCACCAGGTTGTATGTGCCCTCAGAGCCTGAATTTGGGCACGTGGCTCTGTACTATGCAGCTAGTATACAGTAGGACACGAACCCTGGCACAAAATATCACTTTTTCATGGAGTGTTCCTTCATATTTTGCACTTTTTAATTTATTTATCTTTATTTGAATGTCTGTGAGCTCAGCCATGGCCCACAGGGGTTCTTTGCCCCAGGAACTTGAACTTGTAATTTTTCATTGTATGATTTGCCAGGTCAGTGCATTTTGTGCCATTTCCGGCTTGGGTTAGGTCTTGCAGAAATCTCCACTGCGGCCAGAAGCCATTCTGCAGCTAATTGCTAGGTGATGGAGTAATACTTTCCCTAACAGCCGCTAGTTAAACAATTACAGAGAATTATTGTCAGGACTTTGATGTTTCACTCCAATGAGCAGGCGGCATTAACTCTTCCTCATCCTCAGTGGTACTGTACCAGTAGGTTGAATCTTTGCTGGACTAGTAGTCTAGCTGGTCCCTCTGAACCCCATAAATGTGCCTTATGGTGAATGTTTATTTCAGGGAGAAAGGAAGACCAGAAGGTGCCAAACACTTCTCTATTGGTGGGGCAGAGAATTGAGCACAGTTGGGGCAAAGTATTGAGGTTTATGCAAAGATGTATGGATTTTCGCAGCCACCAATAGGGGGAGCTCACTACATACAGAATTATGCAGCCACCATTAGAGGGCACTCACTACATATAGATTTATACATACACCAACCATTAGGGGGGACCTCACTACAAATAGATTTATATATATATATATATATATATATATATATATATATATATATATATATATATATATATATATATATATATATATATATATGCAGCTGCTGCTAGGAGCTCACTACATACAGATTTATACAGTCGCCACTAGGGGAAGTTCACTACATATTGTTATATACAGCCACTACTAGGGGGAGATCACTACATACAGATTTATTCAGTCACCACTAGAGGGAGATCACTACATACAGATATATTCAGTCACCACTAGGGGGAGCTCATTTCATATGGATGTGTACAGCCACCACTAGGGGGAGCTCACTACATACAGATATATTCAGTCACCACTAGGGGGAGCTCATTACATACAGATATATTCAGTCCCCACTGGGGGAGCTCACTACATACAGATTTATACAGTCAGCACTAGTGGGAGCTCACTACATATGGATATATACAGTCCCCACAAGTGGGAGCTTACTACACATGGATATATACAGTACCCACTAGGGGGAGCTCACTACATATGGATGTGTGCAGCCACCACTAGGGGGAGTTCACTACATATCATACCTCCCAACCGTCCCGGATCCCGCGGGACTGTCCTGATTTTGACAGCCAGCCCCGGGATCCCGGGCGGGACACTAATGTCCCGTGCCTAGGGCAGGGACAATGCACGGGGCGGCACCTGAGTAGCTTAGGTTTGTGGCTGTTTTTTTTTTCTTATACATGCGGGGTCTCCTCCCGACCGATCCCGCCCCCCCCCCCGCCCCCGCCCTCGCCCTCTGTGTGTGCGGCGCTGCCACGCTGAGGAAGAGAGCCAGCAGCGATCAAGATGAGAGGTCAGCGACTCACTTCCTCCTGTGTGTGCACGGAGCTCTGGCGTCTCCTGCTCTTAGCTGCTATCCCGGCAGAGAAGGAGAGATGGGGGAGGTGCCGGGACAGTGCAGAGCTGTGAGCAGCCGGAGAAACTGAAGAGCTGCACATGGACAGATCAGCCGCCCCTGCACCACAGAGGAGATTGTGTGTGTGTGATGTGTGTGTGAGATGTGTGATGCTGCATTTGTGTGTGTGTCATGTGTGTATGAGGTATCTGGTGTGTGTGATGGCTGGGTGTGTGTGTGTGATGGCTGGGTGTGTGTGTGTGATGGGTGTGTGTGTGTGATGGGTGTGTGTGTGTGATGGGTGTGTGTGTGTGATGGCTGGGTGTGTGTGTGATGGCTGGGTGTGTGTGTGTGATGGCTGGGTGTGTGTGTGTGTGTGATGGCTGGGTGTGTGTGTGTGTGATGGCTGGGTGTGTGTGATGGCTGCGTGTGTGTGTGTGTGTGATGGCTGCATGTGTGTGATGGCTGCGTGTGTGTGTGTGTGTGTGATGGCTGCGTGTGTGTGTGATGGCTGCATGTGTGTGATGGCTGCGTGTGTGTGTGTGTGATGGCTGCGTGTGTGTGTGTGTGTGTGTGATGGCTGCGTGTGTGTGTGATGGCTGCGTGTGTGTGTGTGTGTGTGTGATGGCTGCGTGTGTGTGTGTGTGATGGCTGCATGTGTGTGTGATGGCTGCGTGTGTGTGTGTGATGGCTGCGTGTGTGTGATGACTGCGTGTGTGTGTGATGACTGCGTGTGTGTGTGATGACTGCGTGTGTGTGTGATGGCTGCGTGTGTGTGTGTGATGACTGCGTGTGTGTGTGATGGCTGTGTGTGTGTGTGATGGCTGCATGTGTGATGCATTTGTGTCAAAGCTGCATGTGTTTGTGAGCTGCGTTTGTGATGCTGCGTGTGTATGTGTGATACTGTGTGTGTGATGCTGCATGTGTGTGAGCTGCGTGCCTGTATGTCATTATACAGTATGGAGAACTGTGGCCATAATACAGTATGGAGCATCATGTGGGGTCATTATACAGTATGGAGCATCATGTGCAGTCATTATACAGTATGGAGCATCATGTGCGGTCATTATACAATATGGAGCATCATGTGCAGCCAGTATACAGTATGGAGCATCATGTGTGGTCATTATACAATATGGAGCATCATGTGCAGTCATTATACAGTATGGAGCATCATGTGCGGTCATTATACAATATGGAGCATCATGTGCGGTCATTATACAGTATGGAGCATCATGTGCGGTCATTATACAGTATGGAGCATCATGTGCGGTCATTATACAATATGGAGCATCATGTGTGGCCATTATACAGTATGGAGCATCATGTGCAGCCAGTATACAGTATGGAGCATCATGTGCGGTCATTATACAATATGGAGCATCATGTGCGGTCATTATACAGTATGGAGCATCATGTGCAGCCAGTATACAGTATGGAGCATCATGTGCGGTCATTATACAATATGGAGCATCATGTGCGGTCATTATACAGTATGGAGCATCATGTGCGTTCATTATACAGTATGGAGCATCATGTGCGGCCATTATACAGTATGCATGCGGTCATTATACAGTATGGAGCATCATGTGCGGTCATTATACAGTATGGAGCATCATGTGCGGTCATTATACAGTATGGAGCATCATGTGCGGTCATTATACAGTAAGTATGCATGCGGTCATTATACAGTATGGAGCGTCATGTGTGTTCATTATACAGTATGGAGCCTCATGTGTGGCCATTATACAGTATGGGGCATCATGTGTGGTCATTATACAGTATGGAGCACTGTGTGGCCATATTTTTTTGTTTATAACTATTGTATATGAAACAGTGTGATCAGCAGTGTTAAATGGGTGTGCTTGGGACGTGGATATGGGTGTGACTAATTATGAATGGGTGTGGTCAGAGGCGTGGCCTAAAACTTGCCGCTTCGCGCGCCGCAAACTTTGTCCCTCTTTCCCATCTTCAAAAGTTGGGAGGTATGCATATGGATATATACAGGCACTACTAGGGGCAGGTCACTACATACAGATTTATTCAGTCACCACTAGGGGGAGCTCACTACATATGGATATATACAGTCACCACTAGATGGAGATCGCTACATATAGATATATACAGCCACCACTAGGGGGAGTTCCCTACACATGGATATGTACAGCCACCACTAGGGAGCACTCACTATATATGGATATATACAGCCACCAGTAAGCAGCGCTTACTGTGTAATTACCTGGGGTTTTTCACTGCAGCGGTTTTATGGATTGTATTTGATGTCGCATTTTGTCTCTTATTGACTCCAGTGGAAAGAATAGAGATTCCGCAGGAAACAGGTGCTGCGGATTGTCTTTGCTGTCACAGGCTGTAACACGAATCCACCGCTCTCTCCACACCTAGCAATTCATTACATCAACAACCACTGGCGATCTTCTGAAATGAACATCTGTACAGCACATTAAACAGGTGGAGCTGCGGCTGCCGGCACGTGTACAGGAATCAAATTCATGGGGCAAGGCTCTTTAAAGGGCCAATATTGACTCTTAGGATCGCTACCTTCGATGGGTGGCACCAGAGATCCTGCCCTCTTACTTTTTGGAGAGGTTATTTATATATGTGAATTGCCAGAGAAGCATTGCACGACCTATAGCGTTCATTTGCGCACTTCACCCGGAGAAAGTTTACCCCTAAGGATTATGGGTGGCACATGCTGAGGTTATAGCATAATTTCTTGTGGTACTTCGTGTATATTTTGGGGATGCTGGTGGGGTAGATTGGTAGCGTTAAGACTGTGCGAGGTACATGGTGGGTGATGGATATATAAAGTGACAGCTAGAAGATTACAGTTCATCCCGAGGCACAATGTTCCCCAGGAGTGGTGCCCGAACTCACTGGGTGTGGGAAACACACTTGTTTTTTTGGCACATTTGCACATCATTTTACATTTTTTGCATTTTCGGGTTGCACGCACCGTTTTCTGGGCCTTTTGGCTAGGATGTGGAGTTTGGAAATTCATAATTGGTTGTTTTCACTTGTGTGTCACCTTTTCTCACTATGTGTCCGTGTCACTAGGGCTTGTTCGGGGTCTCCCTCCTGATCTGTCTGGGAGGGCAGTGTGTGGCCATCAGGTTCTACACTCCCCTGCAAGCCTCAGGGTCTCCTCTCTGGGGAGGGGAGACAAACTACACTGGGTCCTAGTTCAGCTTCGGTGACAGCCCGGGTTGATCCTGGGGCAAGTTTTGGGTTTCCCCAAGCTTTGGCTATGAGAGATGATTAGTCTTAGACACTCATTGTGGCCTTCTGGCTCGGAGGGACAGTTTATTGGAGGCCCTTCTCCTTCCGGAGAGAGGACTGTGAAGGACTACATCCTAGTGGGGTGATACAGCACAGTACTCTGGCGCTAAAGAAAAATATAATCATCTTTATCATATCCTAAAATTAAGATAGAAATCCAACTAACCCCCTGAAATAATATGGACTCATATCTTCAAATAGTCCCTCAAAAATACTGATGTAAATGATACAAATAATACCTCCATATAGTGCCCTAATAATATAATGCCTAAATAATTGTTCCATATAGTGCCCTAATAATATAATGCCCCTATACAGTATACAAATAATTCCTCCATATAGTGTCCTAATAATATAATGCCCCTATACAGTATACAAATAATTCCTCCATATAGTGTCCTAATAATATAATGCCCCTATACAGTACACAAATAATACCTCCATATAGTGCCCACATACTACTGTAATCGCTGCCCGTAATGGCATAATTAGCAGCAGAGAGTCCTGACCCCCTGTAGAAGTATTATTCTGGGACCTCGGCTCGACTTTCCAGGACTTTAAGGTAAATGTTTCTCACCCCATGAGATCATCGCTGACACTGGGATTAATTTATCTCCAACCCAAACGTTCCCGGGGCCATGAACATTTTCCAAACCAATATTCCAGTTGACGATCTGCCAGGAAAGTTGGGTGTTGCCGTATGAATCACCTGCGGCTTGTGCTGAGGTGAAGTCAGAGGCTGCAGCACCTTCCTGTGCATCATGGACGTGTCGGTGAGTCGAGGCAGAGACGTCCACAGCGCCCATTTATTCATCTCCTTCATATCACAATTTGGTTTATTTGCACTTGAAGTGAGAATTGTAGATTTTTGCCACCGGACACCCATAGTGGAGCTGGACTGGTACCAGTCTGACAAAGATTGTATCTCACTATGTCCAAGATGAGACAGATTGTGTCTGTTATTTCTCACATTGCTTAAATGCTCTGTGCTTCTGGGGGTTGCTGATTCTCACACTAAGCAACTTATCTTGCGGCCTTCTCCATGTTTGCTTCCTTTCTTTATATTATTAATCCTGCAGCCAGTCATACAACCCCTGGCAAAAATGATGGAATCACCGGCATTGGAGGATGTTCATTCAGTTGTTTAATTTTGTAGAACAAAAGCAGATCACAGACATGGCACAAAACTAAAGTCATTTCAAATGGCAACTTTCTGACTTTAAGAAACACTAAAAGAAATCAAGGACAAAAAATGTGGTAGTCAGTAATGGTTACTTTTTTTTAACCAAGAATAGGGAAGATATTTTGTTGCACCACCTCTGGCTGTAATAATTATAGGGGATAACTCAGGAGACTCTTTGCGTGGAACAAGACAACTACAGGACACAGTTTTATAAGTGATAAAATCTATATTATTACATGGTGATTCAAACAGGTGCAGAGAGAAACTCAAGTCCACAACACTTGGTGCAAATATCAAATGCAGCTCAGCAGTCTATAGGAAACCTCAGAGGAAAATTCAATCATGCAGAAAGTCTATGAAGCACAATTATTCTTGAGGATACTTGACACGAATAAGTCCTTGCTTAGTCCAAAACACAGATATATATGCTTATAAGGCAGTTCAAATAATATCTTAGCTCAACCAGGAAAGTCTGGGTAATAGTCTCAGGTTCTTGCAAAGCAGAAACAGCTTACATGTGCAGCAAATGCAGATGGAAGTAAACAAGAGCAACAGATGAAGGAGGATTACTGGAACTGGTGTATGCAACAGGAACTCAGAGAAGAGTAGCAGGATCACCACACAGGTTCACAGGAGCAGGTATATAGCCAGGGAGTCACCAGAGGTCAGGAGCTGGATGCAAGGTAGAATACTCTAGCACAGACTGAAGGCTGGGGTGGAGTTTTATAGCAGGAAGACACAGTGCACATGAGACCAAAGACGTCATCTTGGAAAAGGGCAGTAATGCACAAAAAGGTAATAAAAAATGTTCAGAGTCCTGACAATACTCCGTCCTTAGAAACGGCCTCAGGACGATCCTGGACCTCGTTTCTCAGGGAATCTCTGATGAAAACGATAAATCTTCTGTTGGGCATTGATGTTTTCCACAGGTTCCCAAGAGTCTTCCTCAGGGGGATATCACTGCCATCTTATCAGATATTGGAGCCGATTCCTGCGAATCCTGGAATCCACAATTTCCTCCACCACAAATTGTTCTTGCCCATCAATCACCACAGGCTGCGGAGGTGGCACAACACGTCCCTGGAAGGTATTAGGAGATACAGGCTTTAGTAAAGATACATGAAAAAACTGGGTGTACCTTCATAGTCCTAGGCAGCTTTAGCCGGCAGGCCACAGAGCTCACAATACCGTTGATCTTGAAAGGGCCAATGAATTTCTGTCCAAGTTTTTGTGAAGGAACGTTTAACTTCAGATTCTTAGTTGCTAACCACACGGAATCTCCTACCTTGAACATGGGTGCAGGTTTACGGAATCTATCAGCCGATCTCTTATAACGTTCTTGAGCTGTCCATGCCCTCATCATCTCTCGCCTTGACTACTGCAACCTCCTGCTCTGTGGCCTCCCCTCAAACACTCTCGCACCCCTCCAATCTATTCTAAACTCTGCTGCCCGACTAATCCACCTGTCCCCCCGCTATTCTCCGGCCTCTCCCCTCTGTCAATCCCTTCACTGGCTCCCCATTGCCCAGAGACTCCAGTACAAAACCCTAACCATGACGTACAAAGCCATCCACAACCTGTCTCCTCCTTACATCTGTGACCTCATCTCCCGGTACTTTCCTACACGCAACCTCCGATCCTCACAAGATCTCCTTCTCTACTCCCCTCTTATCTCCTCTTCCCACAATCGTATACAAGATTTCTCTCGCGTATCGCCCCTACTCTGGAACTCTCTACCGCAACATATCAGACTCTCACCTACCATCGAAACCTTCAAAAAGAACCTGAAGACCCACCTCTTCCGACAAGCCTATAACCTGCAGTAACCACCGATCGACCAAACCGCTGCATGACCAGCTCTATCCTCACCTACTGTATCCTCACCCATCCCTTGTAGATTGTGAGCCATCACGGGCAGGGTCCTCTCTCCTACTGTACCAGTTATGACTTGTATTGTTCAAGATTATTGTACTTGTTTTTATTATGTATACCCCTCCTCACTTGTAAAGCGCCATGGAATAAATGGCGCTATAACAATAAATAATAATAATAATAATAATAATAGCTGTGGTCAGGGATTCCTTCAGAACCTCCAGATTTTGCCTCATCGCAGTCAGCCTTTCCTCCACTGCCGGAACCGGAGAATTAATTGGAGACCTAGGTAAGATACACGGATGATAACCCAGATTGGCAAAGAAAGGTGTAAATTTAGTGGAGGCGCTCTGAGAATTGTTATATGAAAATTCGGCTAACGGCAGCAACTCCAACCAATCATCCTGGAGATGGCTGACATAGCATCTTAGATATTGTTCCAGCGTCTGGTTGGTACGCTCAGTCTGACCATTTGTCTGGGGATGGTAAGCGGAAGAGAGACAGACATTAATATTGAGTGCAGAGCAAAACCCCTTCCAGAATCTTGAAGTGAACTGCACTCCACGGTCAGAGATGATCTCATCCGGAACCCCATGCAACCGAAAGACATTCTGTATAACCAAGTTCACTGTATCTTTAGCTGAGGGGAGGCCGGTGCACGGAACAAAATGAGCAGCTTTAGTCAGGCGATCAACTACCACCATGATTGTATTCATGCCCCCTGATGTAGGCAGCTCCACAATAAAGTCCATTGATATAGACCCCCAAGGTCGGGACGGAACAGGTAATGGTTGTAGAAGACCCGTAGGTGCCACATGAGGAGTCTTGTAACGAGCACATACCTCGCAAGAGAGAACATAGTCCTTAGTATCCTTCAGGCAAGTTGGCCACCAGAAGAATCGGCTCAGGAACTCTTGTGTCTTCTGTACCCCCCTGTGACCAGCCAACTTGGAGTCATGTACCAACTTGAGGATCTGCAGACGGACGACCTCAGGGACGTAGATATGTCGATCTCTGAACCACATGCCACCCTTAAAGACAAGATTAATATCCACAGGTGGGTTGGCCAGAAATACATCACCGTCATAGGCCTCCCTACACTCCTTCCACAAGTCCTGATCGTGGATAACTCCAATGAAATTGGCATCAGATAGAATGGTCTTGGACGGGGCTCCAGGTACGGAATCCGCAGCATGGATTCGGGATAAAGCATCAGCCTTCCCATTATGAGAACCTGGACGGTACGAGATAACAAAGTTAAATTGATTTAAAAATAAGTTCCAACGAGCCTGACGAGGAGAAAGACATCTAGCGGATCTAAGGAACTCTAAATTGCGATGGTCAGTTAGCACTATGATCTGTTGTGCAGCTCCTTGCAGATGATGCCTCCATTCTTTGAAAGCCGCAATAATAGCCAGCAATTCCTTGTCTCCCACGTCGTAATTCTTCTCTGCTGAGGTTAGTCTACGGGAAAAGAAAGCACAAGGATGTAGCAGACCCTTCTCTCCAGTTCTTTGGGAGAGAATAGCCCCCAAAGCATTATCAGAAGCATCCACCTCCATAATGAAAGAAAGTGTTGGATCTGGGTGTATCAACAGCGGTGCTGATGTGAAACAGATCTTAAGCCAATCAAAAGCTTCTTGAGCCTGTGATGACCACTTAAAGGGCTTTTCCTTCTTTGTCAAGGAAATAATGGGACTGACAATATCAGAAAAATTTCGAGCGAAGCGTCTGCAGAAATTTGCAAAACCAATAAAACATTGGACCTCCTTAACGTTCTTGGGTACCGGCCAGTCAAGGATAGCCTGAATCTTACCAGATTCCATGTTCAGCCCCTGGGGAGTGATGAATTGATATAACCTAAGAACTGTATCTCAGAACGAAGGAACTCGCATTTCTCCGGCTTAATATACAGATGGTTCTCTTTCAGACGTCTTAAAACAGTTTTGACATGTTCTTCATGTTCCTGTAGAGAGTCAGAAAAGATTAGTATATCGTCCAAATAGATCACTACAAACTGGTCCAACAAATCTCTGAAAATGTCATTAGCAAGGTGTTGAAACGTTGCAGGGGCGTTACAAAGCCCGAAGGGCATCACAAGAGATTCAAAGTGTCCATACCGGCATCTGAATGCTGTCTTTCACTCATCCCCTGGACAAATAGGCACCAAATTATAAGCCCCACGAAGATCCAGTTTAGAGAACACCTTAGCATGGAGGACTCTTTCCAGTAATTCGGGAATCAGAGGCAAAGGGTAACGGTTTCGTACGGTTTCCTTATTGCGTTCCCGATAGTCAACACAGGGTCTCAGGGTCCCATCCTTCTTCTTTACAAAAAAGATAGGTGCCCCTGCTGGTGAGGAAGAAGGACGTATGAAGCCTTTGGCCAGATTTTCATCAATATACTCCTTTAAGGCTTGAAGCTCAGGTATCGCCAAAGGGTATACGTTACCAAAAGGAAAAGCTGCCCCAGGAAACAACTCAATGGGACAGTCATAATGCCTGTGTGGAGGAAGCTGATCTGCATTCTTCTTGTCACAGATGTCAGAGAACTCTTTATATACTGGAGGTAAAGAAAATACCTGTACATGTGGTTCCGTAGCCGTGGACTCAGGGACAGCTTCTGTTAACGCTGAGTTGCTCCTTGTTGGAAAGATAATCTCCTTGGTCTCCCAATTGATAATTGGGTTCTGAGAACGCAACCAAGGAATGCCTAAATCACAGGAAAATGAGGAGAAGAAATTAGCAAGAAAGAAAGTTGCTCCTGATGATTAGGCTCCAACAAAATTTCAAGGGGTACGATCTCCTGATCCACAGGCCCAGAGATTAGAGGTGACCCATCCACTGTTTCCATGGTAATTGGAGAGGCTCTTTGCTGAATTTCAATACCATGTTCCTTGGCAAATGCGATATCCATGAAATTGCCACCTGCACCAGAGTCAACCATAGCTGCACTGGAAATCCACTGTCCTGAACACAGGATCTTAATAGGGAGAGAACAGTGAGAGTTCTTTTCCTTAAGCTCCTTGGGGGGTGAAGTCATAGAAAGTGAATGGAATACAGCGTTTAAAGGCAGGCTACATTCAGAGATGTCAGATTCATCATCACAGTTGTCATACTCCCCTACTGCTGCTAGCACCTTGTTAGGCCGTCTAGGACACTTAGGACATTTGATCAAGAAGTGGTCAGACTGGCCGCAGTAGAAACATAGACTTTCATGAAGGCGATGCTCCCGGCGTTCATTGATCTCGCGCCTCTGAACGGAATCAATTTGCATGGGCACCTCCTCCACCTCCCAAGATGTTTTACCTGCAGGCTCTTTGGAAGGAAGGGAAAAGTTAGGCTAGTTTCACACTAGCGTTTACCTGATCTGCGGCAGGCTGCGGACTTCCTCCGTGAAGCCCCGCCCTCGGCCGCACCTCCGCCGCTAGCTCCGCCTACTTCTGCATGCGGCCCGCATGCGACCTCCGTACCTATCTTTAACATTAGGAGAATAAACAAAACATTGGGTGCACCGCCATATTGTAATAGGGTAAATAATGGGTGCAAGGTCAGTAGTAATAAATATACAAGAGACCAACAAGAAAAAGCCTACTGCCAAAGTATGCACACCAATAATACTACATGAGGTTATAAAAATACAAAGCTGATTTTATTGAACAATCCAAAACATCACAAATAATTAAAACATAATTAAAAGATACACACCATCCATAATACACAGGAATAGAGATCAAATAACAATATGCAATACAGCCCCCCCACACAAAATGCCCCAACCCCAGACTAATGGCTCATGGGGAAATAAAGGTACATATAGAAACGGGCAACATCTAATGTAATTGGTAAACACACGCCAACAGGCTGTGTAAAGCATATATGAAACTGTTACCCAAGATAACATGTATTAGGTAAGCCAAGAAAGGGGAAGGGGAGGGGGGAAAGAAACAAAAGGGTTAACAATAACCCATGAGTGAAAATGCCAAGCTGGATCTCAAAGCTATATAAGGAGGAAACCCTCCATAAAATACAACCTGGTATAATGGAGCGATGCCCACGCGTATCGCCTGACAAGCAGGCTTCGTCAGGGAAGATCTTCCCTGACGAAGCCTGCTTGTCAGGCGATACGCGTGGGCATCGCTCCATTATACCAGGTTGTATTTTATGGAGGGTTTCCTCCTTATATAGCTTTGAGATCCAGCTTGGCATTTTCACTCATGGGTTATTGTTAACCCTTTTGTTTCTTTCCCCCCTCCCCTTCCCCTTTCTTGGCTTACCTAATACATGTTATCTTGGGTAACAGTTTCATATATGTTTTACACAGCCTGTTGGCGTGTGTTTACCAATTACATTAGATGTTGCCCGTTTCTATATGTACCTTTATTTCCCCATGAGCCATTAGTCTGGGGTTGGGGCATTTTGTGTGGGGGGGCTGTATTGCATATTGTTATTTGATCTCTATTCCTGTGTATTATGGATGGTGTGTATCTTTTAATTATGTTTTAATTGTTTGTGATGTTTTGGATTGTTCAATAAAATCAGCTTTGTATTTTTATAACCTCATGTAGTATTATTGGTGTGCATACTTTGGCAGTAGGCTTTTTCTTGTTGGTCTCTTGTATCTTTAACATTAGGTACGCAGGTCGTGCGGCTGTATGCGGATGCTGCCGCATGCGTCGTTTTGATGATGCGGCGACCAGCGTAGGACGCAGCCTGTAGCATTTTTTTTTTTTCCGCATCGTCAAAACGACGCATGCGGCAGCATCCGCATACAGCCGCACGACCTGCGTACCTAATGTTAAAGATAGGTACGGAGGTCGCATGCGGGCCGCATGCAGAAGTAGGCGGAGCTAGCAGTGGAGGTGCGACCGAGGGCGGGGCTTCACGGAGGAAGTCCGCAGCCTGCCGCAGATCAGGTAAACGCTAGTGTGAAAGTAGCCTTAGAAATACGGTTATATGCAGCAAACTTCTCCTGCCTACGCTCAGTAAGGCGAATGTCAATGCGCACACAATGCTGTATAAATGTCTCTAGCTCTTGTGGTGACTCAGAGCGAGCTAGTTCATCTTTTACAATACTAGACAGACCCATTTTAAAAATAGGCAATTGTGCATAACTGTCCCAATTGGTATCTACCGCTAATCTCCTGAATTCAGTAGCATACTCAATAACAGAACGTTTTTCCTGGCGTAAAGACAATAAAGCAGATTCAGCGGTTGCACGGCGATTAGGATCATCAAACATTAATGCCATAGCGGCCAAGAAATCATCCAAGTTATTTAACCGTGGGTCACGAGACTCAATCATCGGATTCGCCCAGGCGAGCGCTCGTGCAGTCAGCAGCATTTTTACACACAATACTTTGGATCTATCATTAGGAAAACGGTCAGCATGCACATCAAAATATAGCATACATTGATTCACAAAGCCACAAAATTTGTCGCGATCACCATTAAATCTGAATGGGGGCAACTTAGGTGGGCTAGCTGGTGGCGGTTGCCCAGAGGGAAAAGTCGCTTGTGCAGCTATTTGAGTGCTTATGTCCTGAAAAGCCCATCCATACTGGGACTCTATGCCAGCAAGTTTGTTTTCCTGGGCTGCCATGCGGGTGCTTAAGTCCTGCAAAGTCTGTCCAAACACTTGGTGTGTTCAAAGCTTCCAAACTTCTTTTGCAGACCTTCCACATCTTTCTGCAGTGATCTAATTATGGAAAACACCTGCTCTAGTCTGCTTTCTGCAGTCATTGTTCCAGCAGTCTCCTTTTTTTTTTTTTTTTAGGCTAGAGTATCCTGTAATAAGTATAGGGGATAACTCTGGAGACTCTTTGCATGGAACAAGACAACTACAGGACACAGTTTTATAAGTGATAAAGTCTATATTATTACATGGGGATTCAAACAGGTGCAGAGAGAAACTCAAGTTCACAACACTTGGTGCAAATATCAAATGCAGCTCAGCAGTCTATAGGAAACTTCAGAGGAAAATTGAATCATGCAGAAAGTCTATGAAGCACAATTATTCTTGAGGATACTTGACACGAATAAGTCCTTGCTTAGTCCAAAACACAGATATACACTCACCGGCCACTTTATTAGGTACACCATGCTAGTAACGGGTTGGACCCCCTTTTGCCTTCAGAACTGCCTCAATTCTTCGTGGCATAGATTCAACAAGGTGCTGGAAGCATTCCTCAGAGATTTTGGTCCATATTGACATGATGGCATCACACAGTTGCCGCAGATTTGTCGGCTGCACATCCCAAAGATGCTCCATACAAGGCAGGATGGATCCATGCTTTCATGTTGTTTACGCCAAATTCTGACCCTACCATCCGAATGTCGCAGCAGAAATCGAGACTCATCAGACCAAGCGACGTTTTTCCAATCTTCTACTGTCCAATTTCGATGAGCTTGTACAAATTGTAGCCTCAGTTTACTGTTCTTAGCTGAAAGGAGTGGTACCCGGTGTGGTCTTCTGCTGCTGTAGCCCATCTGCCTCAAAGTTCGACGCACTGTGCATTCAGAGATGCTCTTAGGCCTACCTTGGTTGTAACGGGTGGCGATTTGAGTCACTGTTGCCTTTCTATCAGCTCGAACCAGTCTGCCCATTCTCCTCTGACCTCTGGCATCAACAAGGCATTTCCGCCCACAGAACTGCCGCTCACTGGATTTTTTTTCTTTTTCGGACCATTCTCTGTAAACCCTAGAGATGGTTGTGCACGAAAATCCCAGTAGATCAGCAGTTTCTGAAATACTCAGACCAGCCCTTCTGGCACCAACAACCATGCCACGTTCAAAGGCACTCAAATCACCTTTCTTCCCCATACTGATGCTCGGTTTGAACTGCAGGAGATTGTCTTGACCATGTCTACATGCCTAAATGCACTGAGTTGCCGCCATGTGATTGGCTGATTAGAAATTAAGTGTTAACAAGAAGTTGGACAGGTGTACCTAATAAAGTGGCCAGTGAGTGTATATGCTTATAAGGCAGTTCAAATAATATCTTCGCTCAACCAGGGAGGTCTGGGTAATAGTCTCAGGTTCTTGCAAAGCAGAAACAGCTTACATGTCCAGCAAATGCAGATGGAAGTAAACACGAGCAGCAGATGAAGGAGGATTACTGGAACTGGTGTATGCAGCAGGATTACCACACAGGTTCACAGGAGCAGGTATATAGCCAGGGAGTCACCAGAGGTCAGGAGCTGGATGCAAGGCAGAATACTCTAGCACAGACTGAAGGCTGGGGTGGAGTTTTATAGCAGGAAGACACAGTGCACATGAGACCAAAGACGCCATCTTGGAAAAGGGCAGTAATACACAAAAAGGTAATAAAAAATGTTCAGAGTCCTGACACTGGCTTTTATAACAGCTTGCAGTCTCTGAGGCATGGACTTAATGAGTGTTAAACTGTACTCTTCATCAATCTGGCTCCAACTTTCTCTGATTGCTGTTGCCAGCTCAGCTTTGGAAGTTGGAGCCTTGTCATGGACCATTTTCTTCAACTTCCACCAAAGATTTTCAATTGGATTGAGATCTGGACTATTTGAAGACCATGACATTGACCTTATGTGTCTTTTTTCAAAGAATGTTTTCACAGTTTTTGCTCTATGGCAGGATGCATTATCATCTTGAAAAATTATTTCATCATCCCCAAACATCCTTTCAATTGAAGGGATAAGAAAAGTGTCCAAAATATCACCATAAACTTGTGCATTTATTGAAGATGTAATGACAGCCATCTCCCCAGTGCCTTTACCTGACATGCAGCCCCATATCATCAATGACTGTGGAAATCTGCATGTTCTCTTCAGGCAGTCATCCTTATAAATCTCATTGGAACGGCACCAAACAAAAGTTCCAGCATCATCACCTTGCCCAATGCGGATTCGCGATTCATCACTGAATATGGCTTTCATCCAGTCATCCACAGTCCACGATTGCTTTTCCTTAGCCCATTGTAACCTTGTTTTTTTCTGTTTAGGTGTTAATGATGGCTTTCGTTTAGCTTTTCTGTATGTAAATCCCATTTCCTTTAGGCGGTTTCTTACAGTTTGGTCACAGACGTTGACTCCATTTTCCACCCATTCCTTCCTCATTTGTTTTGTTGTGCATTTCCTGTTTTGGAGACATATTGCTTTAAGTTTCCGGTCTTGACGCTTTGATGTCTTCCTTGGTCTACCAGTATGTTTGCCTTTAACAACCTTCCCATATTGTTTGTATTTGGTCCAGATTTTAGACACAGCTGACTGTGAACAACCAACATCTTTTGCAACATTGCGTGATGATTTACCTTCTTTTAAGAGTTTGATAATCCTCTCCTTTGTTTCAATTGACATCTCTTGTGTTGGAACCATGATTCTTGTCAGTCCACTTGGTGCAACAGCTCTCCAAGGTGTGATCACTCCTTTTTAGATGCAGACTAATGAGCAGATCTAATTTGATGCAGGTGTTATTTTTGGGTATGAAAATTTACTGGATGATAATTTTTTTTCCTCAGAATTGAGTGATTCCATAATTTTTCCCCTATGCTTGGTTAAAAAAAAGTAACCATTACTGACTACCACATTTTTTGTTCTTGATTTCTTTTAGTGTTTCTTAAAGCCAGAAAGTTGCCATTTGAAATGACTTTAGTTTTGTGCCATGTCTGTGATCTGCTTTTTTTCTACAAAATTAAACAACTGAATGAACATCCTCCAAGGCCGGTGATTCCATAATTTTTGCCAGGGGTTGTACATGAATGAGCAAGCTCATCATGCTCCGCTCTCCTGAAATACTCTGCTCTGAGGGGAAAGCCTCATCATTATCAGTTTATGACCTCCCACTTGTCTTTCCTTGGTTTCCTTGCATCAGGTCCTCACATGCACAGCGGACAGTGACAGCAGCAAATAAAAGGCTTTGTCATGTCAGTATTGGCTTGTGAGACTCAGTTGGCGAATGCAGAGATGGACCGCCACCTGCATCGGGGTTGTAAGTACAGCTGGTGCTGCTCAGGGCAGCGAGCACTCCCAAAATAGCACCGGTGACCTTAACCCACTTTGTACAATCCGTTCATCGTCAGTTTTTACCTTCATTGTTTTATAAAACATATGTCACATGTCATGTGCTGATATTAAACAATACCGCCATACAGTTTTCACATAAAAACTGCCATACAGTGCGTACACAATATTAGCATTCAGCATCCAAGTAACACTGCTCTTTCCATAAAATGAGTAAATACTATATAATGCTTACTTACAACTAGTGCGGCCCAAATGATACCATTGTATACAGTTATGCTCTATATGGGAATATTACAGCCCAGCTTTATCTGTGTTTGATCTGGCACAAATAAGGGAATTACAGTGGCCGGATCTAAGAATTTAAATTTTCCGTTTTTAAAAGAAATTGTAAACTGAAAAAACCTAGAGAAAATGTTTCTCAAAATATTAGCCACCAGGTGGCGCTGCCCAATCATCACACATGAGCAATATGCATGGCGAACAACGAAAAACAGAACTGTGCTGTTTGTACAGGAAAATAGGCGAATGACGGGCTGACTAACAGGAGATGATGGGAGTGTAAATGGCTGCCTACAACCCTACAATGCCGCTGCTTCTGTTTACTGTCTGCTGATATTCGGAGGTAACAGTGGCATTCAAACACGCGGCGTCTAATTTTTGGCGTTAGCCGTGTATGAACTGATCCTTTACTCATTGTTCTTCTTGACGCTTCAACTATCAAATTCCAGTTCCCGTCCCATATGGCGGCATCCATTCCCGTAGGGTACGAACAGCTCACGGCTCTTTCATGAGACTCCCTGCTCTATATCCGATAAAATCAGCTCTGTGAAGTATCCGCGCTCTTCTTCACTCTTCACTGTCTGATGGAATCTGCAGAAAATATCCACAATTTACTTTTTAACATACAACAGATGGTTAAATGATCCAGGAATGGGACGTCTGCTAGTGCTTTCATGTATAAGTGATCGATGGCTTGAGACCCACCTACCGCATCGGCTCCCATACATTTCCTAATGCATATGATAGACCTTTCTTCAGTTCTCTCCATCATTAATTTATTTTTCAGCTTTTTCACACCACTAGGGGGCAATCTATACACATTAAAATGACTCTGAGCCACAACTAAAAGTACATTCACATCTGTAGGAGTCCATTTTTACTTGTCTGATCCCTTTTTTCTTTTAGATAAGTGATGCCACAGATTAGATTTAGTCCACGCTGTGAATGACCAATGCAAGATTTTTTGTCCGATCTAAGAAAGGGAACACCTGGATTTTTTGGGGGGGTCACAAGACTATTGCCTTAGGGTTAAAGTGCAGGAAAGGTCATTAAGGTAAAGAAAGGGGTATGGGGTAAAAAGAACGTAAATCTGCCACTCAGCAAACCTATACGTGTAAGAATGAGTGAAAATCGTAAATATTCATTTATTTTTCAGTGTCTCTATAGTCTGTCCCTGAACCAGGAGGCACAGGATGAACCATACTGTAAATCCGAGGGATGGGCGTTTCCTCCTTTATCCCATTATAATATACTTTATTTCATTACAGACAAGTGAATTATACAAATAAACCAGATAATATAATTAAAAATCCATGTAATGAGTCAGGTCGGGACATATTACGCCTGAAGCTACAGTTATCTAATTGAGATTATACATGAATTCCTTATCAGATTAGCCGGGGGTTTATGTGCATCTGGAACACTAATAACGCCGCTTGGAAAATTCTACATGATTGCAAATAGGAAAAAAAACTGAGAAAGTGGGAGATGCAAACAGGATCGATTGGACCAGGAAGGAGCACAGGGTTTTAAAGGAAGTTTCGTAATTAGGTTGGTCCTGCCATTAATTGCAAAATTCCTTAAATAAACAGACTTTGCCAACTTTTTATATATTTATCAATTTTCATGGAGTGATTTAGGGGTTGAGACGTAACATGATACAATTGTGACTTCCTGCAGCGTTCACTAGGGGGAGCTAGCTGCATGGGGATTTTTTAAGATGTCTTTGAACTCAATAATACAATGTCTGCAGTGAGCTCCTCCTAGAGGTGGCAAACAGAATTTCAGCCCGAGCTGGAATCTTTTCTTGAAATGTTTATGTTCTGGTTAGCACAGCAGCAGGAGAGAACAGAGAAAATAAAAAGAGGGGGACAAGTAGAAATAACATCAAACATCAGATTAAATTTCGGGTACTTATGGTGGACATATAGCCACCGGAGTAGCTACCATACACATCACCACTGGTGAAAACCATTGGGTAGATCAGAAGTCTAACCTGCCTAATTCAACATTAGACTGTTGACTGATCCAGTAAAAACATCTACTCACATCCCAAGCCTTCTCCAAATATATACTGATAGTGCAAATTCATGTAATGCTTATATTAGAGCATGGGATGAGGTCACCCAAAAAGGATCCAAAAACACCAAGATTACCGGACAAGATAAAATGAGTCTCTTCTGATATTGTTTGTAAAACCCTTGAAAGATGGAGCGCTGATTAATCCTGAAATGAGCGGCGGCCATCACTGTCCATCGACCTGATTTGCAAACAAATGGGACCTGGAGTCCTTATCGAGGTTTATGGACTTTGTATCTTACTTGTTTGCTGTCGAGATCATCTCTGTGTACCATGGGGAGAACATTGTAAGCTGTTCGGCAAACACAGCCTCTCACCTACACAAACACGGATTTATATAAGTACACCGTCATAAGACGAAACATCAACTCTTCTAAAACCAGCAGGTGCTCTAAGTAGGCAGATAGGACCTCTTGGACCACACAGCAGTAGCCATGGGCCTATGGGCCATAGACCACAATCATGCCCAAATATGACTTTTGAGGGAGCATCTTTTGGACAAGTTGGATTTTTCTATTCCAGTTCTAAGGTCTTTTTGCTTTTGTAGAATTGAATGGTAGTGTTTGGCATCATCCTTCCCGATCAACCCAAAAAAAGATTTTGATCTCCTCACATGTCAATGATTTCCATCCTCTCAGCAGTTTTGAAACTACAACTCCAATGTCACCGTTTCTCTGCACCCACTGGGAAGTTGTAGTATGACAGCGGCACAGGAGTCAAGAATTGGGAGTTCTCTATGAGATGTCAATAAGCGAGGAAAACCACCAATTGCTAAAATTAGATGCCCCCTTGTGCTTGCCTCTTGATGGTAAAAAAATGGAGTTTCCTCCCCACCATGACTTTATTTATGCCCTTATATCATCATGATCCTTCTAATGTAGACGCAGCCAAGTCATGAGACTCTTCCACCACTTCTTCTCTACGACTTACTCCACGAGTAAAGGCCCCAATACACATTAGACCCCCCAACAGATAGATGATTGTTGGGGGAGTTAAGGGCCTCATACAAATTAAACTAATGTCCGCACAACCTGCCGATATTGACGGGTTCAGACAATTTAATGTGTGTTGGGGCACGTGCCGACTAATGATCGGGAGAGAGGTTGATCGCACACAGAGATAATTGCTGGCCAATGTGTCAATTGGCGGCTTTCTCATAGAGAACACAGGAGTGCTAGGCCAGCACTCTTTGCATGGGAGATTTCGGAGAGATAGCTGCCGAACAATCGCCCCCTCCATGCTATCTAAGATGTATGGGGGGAATTTGGGGAGTTCTCTCTGCAATTGTGCCTAGTTTCAGTTCCAGTTTTCCCATCCTTTCATAGAGTGTATTGGTAGTTTTATCATCATCCTTCTTACTCAACTAAAAACACCTTTAGATCTTATGACATGACAGTGGTCTCGAGAATGACAACTCCCATGTCACTGATCCTCTGGGATGTTATAGTTTGACACCATCTGGAGAAAGAAGGGATGGAGATCACTGTCATAGAGACGTGTCCCTGAACTAAAACCACCACCAATTGCTGAAATGTAGAGGCCCCAGTGAACTTGCCCCTTTATTGTCCAAAATTGAGATTCCCCATGTCCATCTCCCTATTCATTCCCATTCATCTGCATGATCCATCTAATGTAGACCCAAATAAGTCAGGAGACTCTTCCACTACTTCTTACATACTACATAGACCATGATTAAAGGGAATCTGTCACCCCAAAAATCGTATAGGAGCTAAGGCCACCGGCATCAGGGGCTTATCTACAGCATTCTGTAATGCTGTAGATAAGCCCCCGATGTCACCTGAAAGGTAAGAAAAACAGGTTATATTATACTTACCCAGGGGCGGTCACGGTTCGTTTCGGGTCCAATGGGCGTCACGGTCCGGGTCCGGCGCCTCCTATCTTCATACGATGACGTCCTCCTCTTGCCTTCCTGCCACGGCTCCGGCGCGGGTGTACTTTGTCTGCCCTGTTGAGGGCAGAACAATGTACTGCAGTGCGCAGGCGCCAGGCCTCTCTGACCTTTTCTGGCGCCTGCGCACTGCAGTACTTTACGCTACCCTCAACAGGGCAGATAAAGTATGCTTGCGCAGGAGCCACGACATGAAGCTAAGAAGCAAAGAAGAGGACGTCATCGTATGAAGATGGGAGGCACTGGAGCCGGACCGTGACGCCCATCGGACCGGGACCGCCTCTGGGTGAGTATAATATAACCTGTTTTTCTTAACTTTCAGGTTACATCGGGGGCTTATCTACAGCATTGCAGAATGCTGTAGATAAGCCCCTGATGGCGGTGGCCTTAGCTCATATACGATTTTTGGGGTGACAGATTCCCTTTAAGGCTTTATTTTATAGCTGTAGAGAAAGGTGGAAGTTTCCTGAACAGGTCCACCTGCGGGATCCAATGATGAGCAGGTACCAACACCTGCATTTCTATGGTCGCCCTATAGACACCAACAGAAGCTGATGGGACATGTACTGGGAGACAATTTGTACCCATTTTTGTGTAATAAATATAACCATGACTCCCCCGATTATGAGTTACTTTTATTAGTTCATTCAAGGCCCACCATCTTCACTCCCAAAGCAATCAAGATCCTTCATTACCCCAAGGTCCCACCATTATCTTTACATGACAAAGTCATGAAGAGCTCTATTGACGTGATTAATTAACTACTTAGCACCTGAATTTGGTGGTGTCTAAATGTATTCAGTGAATATAAATTAGTTTTTTATATTGATTAGGGAGGTAATGGGGGAGGGGTGGGCTATTGTCCCCATTCTATACCTGCAGGGGAGGTGGACTGTGAGGGGGGAATTTAATGGATCATTCAGATTAGGGATAAGATAACAACCTGTCACTTATCTTCCTTAGTGGGATCCATTCACTAGACAATCTCTTCAACAGCTGGAAGCAATGATGGTCGCTATGGGCAGGGCAATTTTCCCCAAAGTTCCCATTGTGAAATTGCTTACAGAATACAAATGTGCCTTTAGTTATACGCCACTGACTGTGTGTTAAATGTTATAGAAAGTCCAAATATCACAGAAATCACACAAAATATGCAAACCTCTTCAATATATGACCTGCCCTTGTACATAGGGCATCCCCTCCATGGCTCCCAAAATAAATACAGACCCCAAATCTGACTCCCTTGAAAAATTAGACTCCAGATCCCCTAAATAAATAAATGCTAAATCAGATATCATTATCAATTATAGACCCCAAACTAGACCCCTAAAAAATACAAAACCTCAAACTAGACCTACCAAACCAAGCTCAATTAAAAATATATACCCAAGACCAGACCCCCTTTAAATAAATAGAAGCTCCAGAATAAACCCCCTAAATAAATAAACATCAAACCTGATTCCATTATTAAATATAGACCCTCCAAACTAGACCTTGAAAAAATACAAACCCCTTACTAGCCCCAAAAATAAATACAGACCCCTGACTATACTCCAATAAATAAATAGACCCAATACCCTAAGTAAATATGGACCATACCCCCAAAATACATAGAGATCCTAGCCCGGACCCCTACATGATTACTAATTAGATATCCCTAAAACAAATATAGCCAAAGCCACACCTACGCCTAACTAAATACAGACCAAATCAGTATAGACCCCAGATCAGACCCTCTAAATAAATACAGACCCCATAAATAAGACTCTAGACCCAGGGTGGGGAACCTGTTTATTGCCACATGCCACATGCACTTTAGGCCACTATGGCTTTGCCTCTATTGATGGTCCCCTGATGAGCCCCTATATCAGGAAGGGGTGAAACGCGTAGGGACGTGGACTAGGAAACAATTTACGTGACTCAGATAAGTAACTTGTTTTAGTTTCTATAGCTTGCTGGCCACAAACATTTATGGCAATAGATTTGATACTATATGTGGCACAGCGGTACCAGGAGAACTTGGCGAATGCATATATTTATTGGACTGTACCAGAGCTTGCCATGAAACTATTTCTATTCCATTGGCTCACAATTTACTAAAGAGTAGATCTGGATGTTAGATTTAAATTAGAGGATATTATATACATAGTCATTTTGGATTTGCTCTTTTTCTTTAGTCATGCTAATGACAATTACAGCATGAGCCTTTAATATGAGGGCAACTTGTAGTCCTTTGAATGGACACTGTTTGGCAACTCCCAATAAACTCTAGTGAATACTAGAGGGTTTATTTCTATTTCTATCTTAGGAGAGGCTATTTTATATATTTTTATAGCCAAAGGAATTAGCTATTTGTGTGCATGGTGGTGGGTTTTGGGTTGGGTAGCTGACAGGGCCTTCAGGGATAGAAGGGACAGCCGTCGCGGAGTGGGGGCGCCGAGTTGAACTTAGGGTGCCAACCTCCACTGTCAGGAAGGTACAGCGTGTGTAGGACTTTATTAGGGCCACATTAGGTTTGTGTCCCATTATCTTTAATCTGGCACTTTCCAGATTAGTACCCTTGTACCAATACCCAATTTCAGTTTGGTGATGGTAAGTTATGTATTTGTCTAGTGTTGATCATTCAGTATTTTTAATTATTTATGAATAAAAAATGCTTTTAGGGTTTTGTTTTTCTGTGGTTTAGTTTTTTTTTTTTAACCTGTTTTCTGCCAAGGGCCAATTGGAAATTTTTACCATCATTCAGGGGACGCACAAAATGATCAACTTGAAAATTTCCCTTCTAAATTTGGTCAAACAATTAATTCACCTCTAGTGTGGTGGCTTCTCTTTCATGCGGCTTTGATGTTAGGTGATATTAAGCATGTTGCTTCACACAACTGCTTTTCAAGGTTTGAAGTGCAGTGGACTTTTTGTGATAATAAATTTTGTAATCATATACATCAGATAAGAGATGCTGGGACTGCTGTATATACATCAAATAGGTGCTGGGACTGCTGTATATACATCACATAGGAGATGCTGGGACTGCTGTATATACATCAAATAGGAGGTGCTGGAACTGCTGTATTTACATCACATAGGAGATGCTGGGACTGCTGTATATACAGGTGCATCTCAGAAAATTAGAATATCATCAAAAAAGTTAATTTATTTCAGTTCAATAAAAAAAGTCAAACTCATATATTAGATAATATTATTATTATTTATTTATATAGCATCATTGATACCATTGTGACATAAAAGAAGGGAAGGGGTTACATAAAAATTACAGATATCGCTTACAGTAAGCAAACTAACAATGACAGACTGATACAGAGGGATGAGGACCCTGCCCTTGTGAGCTTACATTCTACTGGATGGTGGGGAAGGAGACAATAGGTTGAAGATTGCAGCAGCTCCGATGTTGGTGAGGCGGTAGCTCCGGTAGTGGTGATGAGGCAGCGGGGTCAGTGCAGGCTGTAGGCTTTCCTGAAGAGATGGGTTTTCAGGTTCCGTCTGAAGGATCCGAATGTGGTTGATAGTCGGACGTGTTGGGGCAAAGAATTCCAGAGGATGGGGGATATTTGGGAGAAGTCTTGGAGGCGGTTGGGTGAGGAGCGAATAAGTGTGGAGGAGAGAAGGAGGTCTTGGGAGGACCGGAGATTATGTGAGGGAAGATATCGGGAGATTAGTTCAGAGATATATGGTCACTACAAACAGAGTGATGTATTTCTAGTGTTTATTTCTGTTAATGTTGATGATTAGGGTTGAGCGACTTTCATTTTTTTAAGATCGAGTAGGGTTTTGGGAAACCCGATTTTGTCCAGAGTCGAGTCGAGTGCAGTCGGCCGATTATCGCTAAAAGTCGGGGATCGACCGAAACACGAAACCCAATGCAAGTCAATGGGGAAGCATAGTCGGCAGTGAGTGGAGGCCAGGAAAACACCTACAGTGCCCATTTTAATGCCAAAAACATCCATTCTTGTTTCTGAAGCTTGCCAATCTTAATTAACTGTATAATAATAGTTGGGCATAGGGAATTGGGTGAAAGTTGTGGGGGGAGTAGGGCTGGCTCAAGTTTTTCGTGGGCCCAGGAAATGCGGACTACGTCACGGCGGTGTTGCAGGGAAAGGTAAGTATTTAAAAGTTGCAAGTGCTGTGATCCTGAGCAAGCAGGGGGGGGGCCCACTCGTTCGCATTGCCACTGGCACAGGGCCCCTCAAAGTACGGCGGTGTGTTTGCATGGCGGGGGCGCCTCCCACCAGCAGCGACACTTTTGCGTACTCTGAGGGGCCCTGTGCCAGTGACGTCGCCAACGAGTATGCCCCCCCACCTGATGAAGGAACCTGCACTTTCATCTGCACCTTCCTCTTTGTCCCTGTGTAAGGTGGTATAACATGCGGGAAGGGGAACCTTACTTTCAGCAGGGACAGATTCTGGCTGTGTAGAGTACAAGGGGAATGTAGTGGTCTAGGTCAATGTACCAGCAGACTCATTTAGCAGTGGCTGGGCAATGGGCAGGATGAGGAGGAAACAGATATAGGGCCAAAGAATAAAGTAGGCTACATGCAGTTCAAAATTGGTAACAGGACTAAACAGGCGGCATTGCTTTGTTCAGTGGAGTAGCAAACCCAAGAGCAGCAGACACTGTTTCAAGGGCCTAACCACACTAGTAGGCCAAATGCAGTTTAATATCTGATAGTATAGGGCGAAAGCCAGAATGTGGAAGCTCAGCTTTGTTCAGTTGAGGACAACACCAGGGAGGGGCAGACACCTTTAGTAGGCCGGAAAAGCCTATTGCATTTTTTAAAATGGTAATTTGGAGCAGAAGGTTGAAGCTCAGCTTTATTTACTTGAGGGCAACACCAGGGAGGGGCAGAAGCCGTTAGTAGGCCCTAACCACCATTTTTTTTTTTTAAACCACATAATGAGAGCCGGAAGGTTGAAGCTCAGCTTTATTTAGTTGAGGACAACACCAGGGAGGGGCACACAGACAGACACCTTTAGTAGGCCTGAAAAGCCTATTGCATTTTTCAAAATGGTAATTTGGAGCAGAAGGTTGAAGCTCAGCTTTATTTAGTTGAGGGCAACACCAGGGAGGGGCAGAAGCCGTTAGTAGGCCCTAACCACCATTTTTTTTTTAAAACCACATAATGAGAGCCGGAAGGTTGAAGCTCAGCTTTATTTAGTTGAGGACAACACCAGGGAGGGGCAGAAGCCGTTAGTAGGCCCTAACCACCATTTTTTTTTTTAAAACCACATAATGAGAGCCGGAAGGTTGAAGCTCAGCTTTATTTAGTTGAGGACAACACCAGGGAGGGGCAGAAGCCGTTAGTAGGCCCTAACCACCATTTTTTTTTTTAAAACCACATAATGAGAGCCGGAAGGTTGAAGCTCAGCTTTATTTAGTTGAGGACAACACCAGGGAGGGGCACACAGACAGACACCTTTTGTAGGCCTGAAAAGCCTATTGCATTTTTCAAAATGGTAATTTGGAGCAGAAGGTTGAAGCTCAGCTTTATTTAGTTGAGGGCAACACCAGGGAGGGGCAGAAGCCGTTAGTAGGCCCTAACCACCATTTTTTTTTTAAAACCACATAATGAGAGCCGGAAGGTTGAAGCTCAGCTTTATTTAGTTGAGGACAACACCAGGGAGGGGCAGAAGCCGTTAGTAGGCCCTAACCACCATTTTTTTTTTTTAAACCACATAATGAGAGCCGGAAGGTTGAAGCTCAGCTTTATTTAGTTGAGGACAACACCAGGGAGGGGCACACAGACAGACACCTTTAGTAGGCCTGAAAAGCCTATTGCATTTTTCAAAATGGTAATTTGGAGCAGAAGGTTGAAGCTCAGCTTTATTTAGTTGAGGGCAACACCAGGGAGGGGCAGAAGCCGTTAGTAGGCCCTAACCACCATTTTTTTTTTAAAACCACATAATGAGAGCCGGAAGGTTGAAGCTCAGCTTTATTTAGTTGAGGACAACACCAGGGAGGGGCAGAAGCCGTTAGTAGGCCCTAACCACCATTTTTTTTTTTTAAACCACATAATGAGAGCCGGAAGGTTGAAGCTCAGCTTTATTTAGTTGAGGACAACACCAGGGAGGGGCACACAGACAGACACCTTTAGTAGGCCTGAAAAGCCTATTGCATTTTTCAAAATGGTAATTTGGAGCAGAAGGTTGAAGCTCAGCTTTATTTAGTTGAGGGCAACACCAGGGAGGGGCAGAAGCCGTTAGTAGGCCCTAACCACCATTTTTTTTTTAAAACCACATAATGAGAGCCGGAAGGTTGAAGCTCAGCTTTATTTAGTTGAGGACAACACCAGGGAGGGGCAGAAGCCGTTAGTAGGCCCTAACCACCATTTTTTTTTTTAAAACCACATAATGAGAGCCGGAAGGTTGAAGCTCAGCTTTATTTAGTTGAGGACAACACCAGGGAGGGGCAGAAGCCGTTAGTAGGCCCTAACCACCATTTTTTTTTTTTAAACCACATAATGAGAGCCGGAAGGTTGAAGCTCAGCTTTATTTAGTTGAGGACAACACCAGGGAGGGGCACACAGACAGACACCTTTAGTAGGCCTGAAAAGCCTATTGCATTTTTCAAAATGGTAATTTGGAGCAGAAGGTTGAAGCTCAGCTTTATTTAGTTGAGGGCAACACCAGGGAGGGGCAGAAGCCGTTAGTAGGCCCTAACCACCATTTTTTTTTTTTAAACCACATAATGAGAGCCGGAAGGTTGAAGCTCAGCTTTATTTAGTTGAGGACAACACCAGGGAGGGGCACACAGACAGACACCTTTAGTAGGCCTGAAAAGCCTATTGCATTTTTCAAAATGGTAATTTGGAGCAGAAGGTTGAAGCTCAGCTTTATTTAGTTGAGGGCAACACCAGGGAGGGGCAGAAGCCGTTAGTAGGCCCTAACCACCATTTTTTTTTTAAAACCACATAATGAGAGCCGGAAGGTTGAAGCTCAGCTTTATTTAGTTGAGGACAACACCAGGGAGGGGCAGAAGCCGTTAGTAGGCCCTAACCACCATTTTTTTTTTTAAAACCACATAATGAGAGCCGGAAGGTTGAAGCTCAGCTTTATTTAGTTGAGGACAACACCAGGGAGGGGCAGAAGCCGTTAGTAGGCCCTAACCACCATTTTTTTTTTTAAAACCACATAATGAGAGCCGGAAGGTTGAAGCTCAGCTTTATTTAGTTGAGGACAACACCAGGGAGGGGCACACAGACAGACACCTTTTGTAGGCCTGAAAAGCCTATTGCATTTTTCAAAATGGTAATTTGGAGCAGAAGGTTGAAGCTCAGCTTTATTTAGTTGAGGGCAACACCAGGGAGGGGCAGAAGCCGTTAGTAGGCCCTAACCACCATTTTTTTTTTAAAACCACATAATGAGAGCCGGAAGGTTGAAGCTCAGCTTTATTTAGTTGAGGACAACACCAGGGAGGGGCAGAAGCCGTTAGTAGGCCCTAACCACCATTTTTTTTTTTAAAACCACATAATGAGAGCCGGAAGGTTGAAGCTCAGCTTTATTTAGTTGAGGACAACACCAGGGAGGGGCACACAGACAGACACCTTTTGTAGGCCTGAAAAGCCTATTGCATTTTTCAAAATGGTAATTTGGAGCAGAAGGTTGAAGCTCAGCTTTATTTAGTTGAGGGCAACACCAGGGAGGGGCAGAAGCCGTTAGTAGGCCCTAACCACCATTTTTTTTTTAAAACCACATAATGAGAGCCGGAAGGTTGAAGCTCAGCTTTATTTAGTTGAGGACAACACCAGGGAGGGGCACACAGACAGACACCTTTAGTAGGCCTGAAAAGCCTATTGCATTTTTTAAAATGGTAATTTGGAGCAGAAGGTTGAAGCTCAGCTTTATTTAGTTGAGGGCAACACCAGGGAGGGGCAGAAGCCGTTAGTAGGCCCTAACCACCATTTTTTTTTTTTAAACCACATAGTGAGAGCCGGAAGGTTGAAGCTCAGCTTTATTTAGTTGAGGGCAACACCAGGGAGGGGCAGAAGCCGTTAGTAGGCCCTAACCACCATTTTTTTTTTTTAAACCACATAATGAGAGCCGGAAGGTTGAAGCTCAGCTTTATTTAGTTGAGGGCAACACCAGGGAGGGGCAGAAGCCGTTAGTAGGCCCTAACCAAAGTTGAAGGCCAAATGCAGTTTAATTTCTGATACTATAGGCCGAAAGCCAGAAGGTGGAAGTTCCGATTTAGACAGTGGAGGACAATTTGAATTAGGGACTGCAGACAGACTTAGTAGGCTGTCCCCTGTGGACCATGCATCCACCACATTAACCCATTGCGCCGTAATGGACACGTAATCTTCCGTGGCCATGCCTACAGGTCCATGCGTCTGTTGTCAGGTGCACCTTTGTACTCACAGATTGCCAGAGTGCATGGACAATGCGGTCTTCTACATGCTGGTGGAGGGTTGGGATGGCTTTTCTCGCAAAAGAAGTGTCGACTGGTTAGCTTGTAGCGTGGTACAGCGTAGTCCATCATGGCCTTATTAATAGTAAATAAAATATATAACTAGGCTCTATGAACTTTTAAATAGGTTCCAGGGGTACACGGGCAGCATTGGTGTGGTCAGTGGAGGAGTATTGCAAGTAGGGGCTGCAGACAGGCTATCAAAGGCCTAAAATAACAAACAGTAGGCAGTCATGGCAGTTTTACATCGGTTACATGGATACACAGGCAGGCACTCCAGGCAGCATTGTGGTCAGTGGAGGAGTATTGCAAGTAGGGGCCGCAGACAGGCTATCAAAGGCCTAAAATAACAAACAATAGGCTCATGGCAGTTTTACAGCGGTTACATGGATACACGGGCAGGCAGCTTGGTGGTCAGTGGAGGAGTATTTAAAGTAGGGACCGCAGACAGGCTTCAAAGGCCTAACATAAGAAAATGGGCTGGCTGTAGGCACTTTATAATTGGTTCCAGGGGTACACGGGCAGCAGTGGTCTGGTCAGTGGAGGAGTATTTAAAGTAGGGACCGCAGACAGGCTATCAAAGGCCTAACATAACAAACAATAGGCTCATGGCAGTTTCACAGCGGTTACATGGATACACGGGCAGGCAGCTTGGTGGTCAGTGGAGGAGTATTGCAAGTAGGGGCTGCAGACAGGCTATCAAAGGCCTAAAATAACAAACAGTAGGCAGTCATGGCAGTTTTACATCGGTTACATGGATACACAGGCAGGCACTCCAGGCAGCATTGTGGTCAGTGGAGGAGTATTGCAAGTAGGGGCCGCAGACAGGCTATCAAAGGCCTAAAATAACAAACAATAGGCTCATGGCAGTTTTACAGCGGTTACATGGATACACGGGCAGGCAGCTTGGTGGTCAGTGGAGGAGTATTTAAAGTAGGGACCGCAGACAGGCTTCAAAGGCCTAACATAAGAAAATGGGCTGGCTGTAGGCACTTTATAATTGGTTCCAGGGGTACACGGGCAGCAGTGGTCTGGTCAGTGGAGGAGTATTTAAAGTAGGGACCGCAGACAGGCTATCAAAGGCCTAACATAACAAACAATAGGCTCATGGCAGTTTCACAGCGGTTACATGGATACACGGGCAGGCAGCTTGGTGGTCAGTGGAGGAGTATTGCAAGTAGGGGCTGCAGACAGGCTATCAAAGGCCTAAAATAACAAACAGTAGGCAGTCATGGCAGTTTTACATCGGTTACATGGATACACAGGCAGGCACTCCAGGCAGCATTGTGGTCAGTGGAGGAGTATTGCAAGTAGGGACCGCAGACAGGCTTCAAAGGCCTAACATAAAAAAATGGGCTGGCTGTAGGCACTTTATAATTGGTTCCAGGGGTACACGGGCAGCAGTGGTCTGGTCAGTGGAGGAGTATTTAAAGTAGGGACCGCAGACAGGCTATCAAAGGCCTAAAATAACAAACAATAGGCTCATGGCAGTTTCACAGCGGTTACATGGATACACGGGCAGGCAGCTTGGTGGTCAGTGGAGGAGTATTGCAAGTAGGGGCCGCAGACAGGCTATCAAAGGCCTAAAATAACAAACAATAGGCTCATGGCAGTTTTACAGCGGTTACATGGATACACAGGCAGCTTGGTGGTGAGTGGAGGAGTAGTGCAAGGAGTGTCTGTCCCAGTACTCCCAAAATATAAATAGATGTTAATGTCTCGCAAAACAACCAAAACAAAAAAAAAAGGTGGCATACTTAGGTACAGGGGTGGGCTCATCTACTGAGTTTCTGACATAGTAATTTGGCAGTAACTATTTAATGGTGCCAATATAGGACACAGACACAGACTACTTTAAGTTGCATCATAGATGTCTACAAATTTGTATTGTCAGTGCCAGACATTGAATGATGTCAGCGAATAGACTAAAGATTGGTGGAGCTGTGCGACATAATTTTGCACGTGGTAGAGCACATTTTGAGCTGGGGTAGGGGGGAACTCTCTTGAGGCCGGCGGGACCGCCCCAGGGCCCCTCATGTTACAACGGTGTGTCTGACGTTGGGTGCGCACCACCACCGCCAGAGACACTACATTGTACTATGAGGGACCCAGTAGCAATGCCGTCAACCAAAAGCGAGCACACCCACCTCTTCAGACAAACAGCAGTCTCACGGGTGCTTGCGCCAAGTCGCGATACCACGGCCCCGTGTGGGGAGTTTTGCCATTTAGGGAGGTGTAAACATGTCGTATGCTGTACAATCAGCTGCAGCAAATTAGACATTAGAAAAGTAATTCACAGGCAAGAGCTTTTCATAGGAAAGCTAGGTGTCGGCCGGGCAAGGTGGGGCAAAAGATTTCGAAATCCAGTTGTGGTTCATTTTAATGAATGTTAGATCGTCAACATTTTGGGTAGCCAGACGAGTCCTTTTTTCGGTTAATATTGAACCTGCAGCACTGAATACTCTTTCTGATAGGACACTTGCTGCCGGGCAAGCAAGCTCCTGCAATGCATATTCTGCCAATTCTGGCCAGGTGTCTAATTTGGAGGCCCAGTAATCAAATGGGAATGACGGTTGAGGGAGAACATCGATAAGGGATGAAAAATAGTTAGTAACCATACTGGACAAATGTTGTCTCCTGTCACTTTCAATTGATGCAGCAGTACCTGTCCTGTCTGCGGTCATAGCAAAATCACTCCACAACCTGGTCAGAAAACCCCTCTGTCCAATGCCACTTCTGATGTGTGCACCCCTAACACTCCTAGTCTGCTGCCCCCTGGAGCTCGTGTGAGAACGATCACGTGCGCTGTGTGCTGGGAATGCCTGAAGCAAACGGTCAACAAGAGTTGATTGTTTGGTTGCTAATATTAGTTCCAAGTTCTCATGTGGCATAATATTTTGCAATTTGCCTTTATAGCGTGGATCAAGGAGGCAGGCCAACCAGTAATCGTCATCGTTCATCATTTTCGTAATGCGTGTGTCCCTTTTTAGGATACGTAAGGCATAATCCGCCATGTGGGCCAAAGTTCCAGTTGTCAAATCTCCGGTTGTGATTGGTTGAGGGGCAGTTGCAGGCAAATCTACGTCACTTGTGTCCCTCAAAAAACCAGAACCCGGCCGTGACACGCAACCAAATTCCTGTGCCCCCGGGAAAGGTTCGGCATTAAAAATATACTCATCCCCATCATCCTCCTCGTCCTCCACCTCCTCTTCGCCCGCTACCTCGTCCTGTACACTGCCCTGACCAGACAATGGCTGACTGTCATCAAGGCTTTCCTCTTCCTCTGGTGCAGACGCCTGCTCCTTTATGTGCGTCAAACTTTGCATCAGCAGACGCATTAGGGGGATGCTCATGCTTATTACGGCGTTGTCTGCACTAACCAGCCGTGTGCATTCCTCAAAGCACTGAAGGACTTGACACATGTCTTGTATCTTAGACCACTGCACACCTGACAACTCCATGTCTGCCATCCTACTGCCTGCCCGTGTATCCTCCCACAAATAAATAACAGCACGCCTCTGTTCGCACAGTCTCTGAAGCATGTGCAGTGTTGAGTTCCACCTTGTTGCAACGTCTATGATTAGGCGATGCTGGGGAAGGTTCAAAGACCGCTGATAGGTCTGCATACGGCTGGCGTGTACAGGCGAACGTCGGATATGTGAGCAAAGTGCACGCACTTTGAGGAGCAGGTCGGAGAACCCAGGATAAGTTTTCAATAAGCACTGCACCACCAGGTTTAAGGTGTGAGCCAGGCAAGGAATGTGTTTCAGTTGGGAAAGGGAGATGGCAGCCATGAAATTCCTTCCGTTATCACTCACTACCTTGCCTGCCTCAAGATCTACTGTGCCCAGCCACGACTGCGTTTCTTGTTGCAAGAACTCGGACAGAACTTCCGCGGTGTGTCTATTGTCGCCCAAGCACTTCATAGCCAATACAGCCTGCTGACGCTTGGCAGTAGCTGGCCCATAATGGGACAACTGGTGTGCAACAGTGTCATCTGCCGATGGAGTGGTTGGCAGACTGCGTTCTGTGGAAGAGCTGTAGCTTCTGCAGGAGGACGAGGAGGAGGAGGAGGAGGGGGTGCGAACGCCTACAGCCAACTGTTTCCTAGACCGTGGGCTAGGCACAACTGTCCCTAAATTGATGTCGCCTGTGGACCCTGCATCCACCACATTCACCCAGTGTGCCGTGATGGACACATAACGTCCCTGGCCATGCCTACTGGTCCATGCATCTGTAGTCAGGTGCACCTTTGTACTCACAGATTGCCTGAGTGCATGGACGATGCGCTGTTTAACATGCTGGTGCAGGGCTGGGATGGCTTTTCTGGAAAAAAAGTGTCGACTGGGTAGCTCGTATCGTGGTTCAGCGTACTCCATCAGGGCTTTGAAAGCTTCGCTTTCAACTAACCGGTAGGGCATCATCTCTAACGAGATTAGTCTAGCTATGTGGGCGTTAAAACCCTGTGTACGCGGATGCGAGGATAAGTACTTCCTTTTTCTAACCAGAGTCTCATGTAGGGTGAGCTGGACTGGAGAGCTGGAGATCGTGGAACTTTCGGGTGTGCCGGTGTACATGGCAGACTGAGAGACGGTTGGAGACGGTATTGTTTCCGCCGGTGCCCTAGATGCAATATTTCCTCCTACAAAACTGGTGATTCCCTGACCCTGACTGCTTTTGGCTGGCAAAGAAACCTGCACAGATACTGCCTGTGGTGCGGAAAATGGTGGCCTTACAGTGACGGAAGGGATGTTGCGTTGCTGACTAGCTTCATTGGCCGAGGGTGCTACAACCTTGAGGGACGTTTGGTAGTTAGTCCAGGCTTGAAAATGCATGGTGGTTAAGTGTCTATGCATGCAACTAGTATTTAGACTTTTCAGATTCTGACCTCTGCTTAAGCTAGTTGAACATTTTTGACAGATGACTTTGCGCTGATCAGTTGGATGTTGTTTAAAAAAATGCCAGACTGCACTCTTCCTAGACTCGGATCCCTTTTCAGGGATTGCAGACTGAGCTTTAACCGGATGGCAACGCTGTGCTCCAACAGGTTTTGGCTTTGACACGCGTTTTGGGCCAGATACGGGCCCGGCAGATGTAACCTGTTGCGATGTTGATGCCTGCTGCGGCCCCTCCTCCACCTCCGCTTCTGAACTACTGCCGCCTGCACCCTGTTCCCCCAATGGCTGCCAATCGGGGTCAATAACTGGGTCATCTATTACCTCCTCTTCGAGCTCGTGTGCAACTTCGTCTGTGTCACTGTGTCGGTCGGTGGTATAGCGTTCGTGGCGGGGCAACATAGTCTCATCAGGGTCTGATTGTGGATCTGTACCCTGAGAGGGCAATGTGGTGGTCTGAGTCAAAGGAGCAGCATAGTACTCTGGCTGTGGCTGTGCATCAGTGCACTCCATGTCAGAATATACTTGTAATGGGCATGGCCTGTTAAATGTTTCACTTTCTAAGCCAGGGACGGTATGTGTAAAGAGCTCCATGGAGTGACCCGTTGTGTCGCCTGCTGCATCCTTCTCTCTTGTTGTAGTTTTTGCTGAGGAGGACAAGGAAGCGACTTGTCCCTGACCGTGAACATCCACAAGCGACGCGCTGCTTTTACATTTACCAGTTTCGGAAGAGGAGGCAAAAGAGCTAGAGGCTGAGTCTGCAATGTAAGCCAAAACTTGCTGTTGCTGCTCCGCCTTTAAAAGCGGTTTTCCTACTCCCAGAAAAGAGAGCGTTCGAGGCCTTGTGTAGCCTGACGACGAAACTGGCTCCACAGCTCCAGACTTAGGTGGAATATTTTTATCCCCACGACCACCTGATGCTCCTCTACCACTACCATCATTACCAGCTGACAATGAACGCCCACGACGACCTCTTGCACCAGACTTCCTCATTGTTTTAAAATCTTAACCAAAGTAACTTTATTTGTTGCTGTCAAACAACTTACACGGTGAGCTATAACTTCAGTATGATTTCAATATCCCTTAACAGGTTGGTGAGACCACAAGGAAAATCAGGCACAATGTTACACACTCTGTTTTCTGTGGCACAAAATCACAGAGATGACACACACGCAGGACTGTCACTCAAGCACTAATGTCAATATTAATCTCCCACCTAATTTATTTTTTTTTTTTTCTCAGGGAGACTTTAGAAACCAAATAATATTAAAAAAAAAAAAAAAAAAGGCTTTCTATGGCCCACAATTAGAGAGAGAGAGGTGGCACACCCAGGAGTCAAGACTGGCACACAAGCTGAGAGGGCAATATTACTCTCCCACTGTTTTTTTATGTATTTTTTGTTTTTTCAGGGAGACTTTAGAAACCCAATAATATTTTAAAAAAAAAATAAATAGGCTTTCTATGGCCCACTGAATGAGAGGGAGAGAGGTGGCACACCCAGGAGTCAAGACTGGCACACAAGCTGAAAGGGCAATATTACTCTCCCACTGTTTTTTTAGGTTTTTTTTTTTTTTTCAGGGAGACTTTAGAAACCCAATAATATTTTAAAAAAAAAATAAATAGGCTTTCTATGGCCCACTGAATGAAAGGGAGAGAGGTGGCACACCCAGGAGTCAAGACTGGCACACAAGCTGAAAGGGCAATATTACTCTCCCACTGTTTTTTTATGTATTTTTTGTTTTTTCAGGGAGACTTTAGAAACCCAATAATATTTAAAAAAAAAAATAAATAGGCTTTCTATGGCCCACTGAATGAGAGGGAGAGAGGTGGCACACCCAGGAGTCAAGACTGGCACACAAGCTGAAAGGGCAATATTACTCTCCCACTGTTTTTTTAGGTTTTTTTTTTTTTTTCAGGGAGACTTTAGAAACCAAATAATATAAAAAAAAAAAAAAAAAAAAAATAGGCTTGCTATAGCCCACTGAATGAGAGATAGCACACACAGCAGTGGCACACAAGCCCTGACTGAGGCCAATATTTTTCTCCCACTGATTGATGTAGTGTTTTTGTGTTGAGGTAGAATTTAGAACACAAATCACGGAAAAAATAAATAGGCTTTCTATGGCCCACTGAATGAAAGGGAGAGAGGTGGCACACCCAGGAGTCAAGACTGGCACACAAGCTGAAAGGGCAATATTACTCTCCCACTGTTTTTTTATGTATTTTTTGTTTTTTCAGGGAGACTTTAGAAACCCAATAATATTTAAAAAAAAAAATAAATAGGCTTTCTATGGCCCACTGAATGAGAGGGAGAGAGGTGGCACACCCAGGAGTCAAGACTGGCACACAAGCTGAAAGGGCAATATTACTCTCCCACTGTTTTTTTAGGTTTTTTTTTTTTTTTTCAGGGAGACTTTAGAAACCCAATAATATTTTAAAAAAAAAATAAATAGGCTTTCTATGGCCCACTGAATGAGAGGGAGAGAGGTGGCACACCCAGGAGTCAAGACTGGCACACAAGCTGAAAGGGCAATATTACTCTCCCACTGTTTTTTTAGGTTTTTTTTTTTTTTTCAGGGAGACTTTAGAAACCCAATAATATTTAAAAAAAAAAATAAATAGGCTTTCTATGGCCCACTGAATGAAAGGGAGAGAGGTGGCACACCCAGGAGTCAAGACTGGCACACAAGCTGAAAGGGCAATATTACTCTCCCACTGTTTTTTTATGTATTTTTTTTTTTTTCAGGGAGACTTTAGAAACCCAATAATATTTTTAAAAAAAAATAAATAGGCTTTCTATGGCCCGCTGAATGAGAGGGAGAGAGGTGGCACACCCAGGAGTCAAGACTGGCACACAAGCTGAAAGGGCAATATTATTCTCCCACTGTTTTTTTAGGTTTTTTTTTTTTTTTCAGGGAGAATTAGAAACCAAATAATATTAAAAAAAAAAAATAAATAGGCTTTCTATGGCCCACTGAATGAGAGGGAGAGAGGTGGCACACCCAGGAGTCAAGACTGGCACACAAGCTGAAAGGGCAATATTACTCTCCCACTGTTTTTTTAGGTTTTTTTTTTTTTTTCAGGGAGACTTTAGAAACCAAATAATATTAAAAAAAAAAAAAAAAAAAAAAAAAATAGGCTTGCTATAGCCCACTGAATGAGAGATAGCACACACAGCAGTGGCACACAAGCCCTGACTGAGGCCAATATTTTTCTCCCACTGATTGATGTAGTGTTTTTGTGTTGAGGTAGAATTTAGAACACAAATCACGGAAAAAATAAATAGGCTTTCTATGGCCCACTGAATGAAAGGGAGAGAGGTGGCACACCCAGGAGTCAAGACTGGCACACAAGCTGAAAGGGCAATATTACTCTCCCACTGTTTTTTTATGTATTTTTTGTTTTTTCAGGGAGACTTTAGAAACCCAATAATATTTTTTAAAAAAAATAAATAGGCTTTCTATGGCCCACTGAATGAGAGGGAGAGAGGTGGCACACCCAGGAGTCAAGACTGGCACACAAGCTGAAAGGGCAATATTACTCTCCCACTGTTTTTTTAGGTTTTTTTTTTTTTTCAGGGAGACTTTAGAAACCAAATAATATTAAAAAAAAAAAAAAAAAATAGGCTTGCTATAGCCCACTGAATGAGAGATAGCACACACAGCAGTGGCACACAAGCCCTGACTGAGGCCAATATTTTTCTCCCACTGATTGATGTAGTGTTTTTGTGTTGAGGTAGATTTTAGAACACAAATCACGGAAAAAATAAATAGGCTTTCTATGGCCCACTCAGTGAGAGATGGCACACACAGGGATGGCACTGTAGCAGAAATGCCAATCTTAATCTCCCACAAAAAAAAAAAAAAAAAAAAAAAAAAACTGTCCTACAATTACTATCTCCCTGCAGTAATGTAAGCCAGGTATGGCAGGCAGCAATAGGAGTGGACTGATGCACAAATTAAATAAAAAGTGTGGACAAACAAAAAAGATAGCTGTGCAGAAAGGAAGGAACAAGAGGATATGTGCTTTGAAAAAAGCAGTTGGTTTCCACAGTGGCGTACACACAGCAATACAGCTATCACGGAGCCTTCTAGGGCAGCCCAATGAGCTACAGCGCTGAGGGGAAAAAAAAAAAAAAATAGCTTCCACAGTCCCTGCACACCGAAGGTGGTGTTGGACAGTGGAAATCGCTGCAGCACAAGCGGTTTGGTGGTTAGTGGACCCTGCCTAACGCTCTCCCTGCTTCTGACGAAGCGGCAGCAACCTCTCCCTAAGCTCAGATCAGCAGCAGTAAGATGGCGGTCGGCGGGAACGCCCCTTTATAGCCCCTGTGACGCCGCAGACAGCAAGCCAATCACTGCAATGCCCTTCTCTAAGATGGTGGGGACCAGGATCTATGTCATCACGCTGCCCACACTCTGCGTTCACCTTCATTGGCTGAGAAATGGCGCTTTTCGCGTCATTGAAACGCGACTTTGGCGCGAAAGTCGCGTACCGCATGGCCGACAAGCACAGGGGTCGGATCGGGTTTCATGAGACGCCGACTTAGCCAAAAGTCGGCGACTTTTGAAAATGATCGACCCGTTTCGCTCAACCCTATTGATGATTATGGCTTAGAGCCAATGAAAACCCAAAAGTCATTATCACAGTAAATTAGAATACTTTATAACACCAGCTTGAAAAATTATTCTAAAATCTGAAGTCTTGGCTTACTGAAATGTATGTTCAGCAAATGCACTCAATACTTGGTTGGGGCTCCTTTGGCATCAATTACTGCATCAATGTGGCGTGGCATGGAGGCAGTCAGCCTGTGGCACTGCTGAGGTGTTATGGAAGCCCAGGTTGCTATGATAGCAGCCTTTAGCTTGTCTGCGTTGTTGGGTCTGGTGTCTCTCATCTTCCTATTGACAATACTCCATAGATTCTCTATGTGGTTAAGGTCAGATGAGTTTGTTGGCCAATCAAGCACAGTGATACTGTCGTTTTTAAACTAGGTATTGGTACTTTTGGCAGTGTGGACAGGTGCCAAAACCTGCCAAAAGTAGCAATACCTGGTTTAAAAACAACAGTATCACTGTGCTTAATTGGCCAGCAAACGCGCCTGACCTTAACCCCATGGAGAATCAATGGTATACTGTATTGTAAAGAGGAAGATGAGAGACACCAGAACCAATGATGCAGACGAGCTGAAGGCTGCTATTAAAGCAACCTGGGCTTCCATAACACCTCAGCAGTGCCACAGGCTGATCACCTCCATGCCATGCCGCATTGATGCAGTAATTGATGCCAAAGGAGCCCCGACCAAGTACTGAGTGCATTTACTGAACATACATTTCTGTAGCCCAACATTTCAGATTTTAACACCTTTCTGACCTCGGACGGGATAGTACGTCCGAGGTCAGAACCCCTGCTTTGATGCGGGCTCCGGCGGTGAGCCCGCATCAAAGCCGGGACATGTCAGCTGTTTTGAACAGCTGACATGTACCCGCAATAGCGGCGGGTGAAAACGCGATTCACCCGCCGCTATTAACTAGTTAAATGCCGCTGTCAAATGCTGACAGCGGCATTTAACCGGCGCTTCCGGCCATCCGGCCGGAAATGAGCGCATCACTAACCCCGTCACATGATCGGGGGGGCAGCGATGCTTCTGCATAGTAACCATAGAGGTCCTTGAGACCTCTATGGTTACTGATCCCGGCTAGCTGTGAGCGCCACCCTGTGATCGGCGCTCATAGCACACCTGCATTTCTGCTGCATAGCAGCGATCTGATGATCGCTGCTATGTAGACGAGGCGATCGAGTTGTGCCAGCTTCTAGCCTCCTATGGAGGCTATTGAAGCATGGCAAAAGTTAAAAAAAAATTTAAAAAAATGTTAAAAAAATAAAAAAAAATATAAAAGTTTAAATCACCCCCCTTTCACCCCATTCAAAATAAATCAATAAAAAAAAAATCAAACCTACACATATTTGTTACCGCCGCGTTCAGAATCGCCTGATCTATCAATAAAAAAAGGATTAACCTGATCGCTAAACGGCGTAGAGAGAAAAAAAATTGAAACGCCAGAATTATGTTTTTTTGGTCGCCGCGACATTGCATTAAAATGCAATAACTGGCGATTAAAAGAACGTATCAGCACCAAAATGGTATCATTAAAAACACCAGCTCGGCACACAAAAATAAGCCCTCAACCGACCCCAGATCATGAAAAATGGAGACGCTACGGGTATTGGAAAATGGCGCAATTGTTTGGGTTTTTTGCAGCAAAGTTTGGAATTTTTTTTCACCACTTAGATAAAAAAGAACCTAGACATGTTAGGTGTCTATGAACTCATAATGACCTGGAGAATCATAATGGCCGGTCAGTTTTAGCATTTAGTGAACCTAGCAAAAAAGCCAAACAAAAAACAAGTGTGGGATTGCACTTTTTTTGCAATTCTCCGCACTTGGAATTTTTTTCCCATTTTCTAGTACACAACATGCTAAAACCAATGATGTCGTTCAAAAGTACAACTTGTTTCGCAAAAAATAAGCCCTCACATGGCCATATTGACGGAAAAATTAAAAAGTTATGGCTCTGGGAAGGAGGGGAGCGAAAAACGAACACGGAAAAAACGGAAAATCCCAAGGTCATGAAGGGGTTAAAATAATTTTTTCAAGCTGGTGTTATAAAGTATTCTAATTTACTGAGATAATGACTTCTGGGTTTTCATTGGCTGTAAGCCATAATCATCAACATTAACAGAAATAAACACTTGAAATACATCACTCTGTTTGTAATGACTCTATATGATATATGAGATTCACTTTTTGTATTGAAGAACTGAAATTAACTTTTTGATGATATTCCAATTTTGTGAGATGCATCTGTATATCAAATAGGAGGCGCTGGGACTGCTGTATATACATCACATAGGAGACGCTGGGACTTCTGTATATACATCAAATAGGAGGCGCTGGGATTGATGTATACACATCACATAGGAGACCCCAGGTATGCCTGTGTATATATCACACAGAAGATGCTGAGACTTCTGTATATGCATCACACAGGATATTCTGGGACTGCTTTATATGCATCACACAGGAGATGCTGGGACTGCTGTATATGCATCATATAGGAGGTGCTGGGGCTGCTGTATTGCAGCGCCCCAGAGTCCTGGTCGTTGCAGTACTGTGGCTCCGCCACTAAGGGGAGCTATGGTACGTCTGATGGCACTGAAGGAGTTCATCTGACCAGGTATCACAGACACCAATACATTTCACAGCCGGGCCTCCAGGGGGAGCTAAGGGTTCTATTCATTAGGCCACTCCCTACACACTGGTAAAACTGGGGGTCAGGCAGGAAGTTAGGACAGAAAGCTGACTGGGTTGGAACCAGGCAACACCTTGTGGCAGAGGGTGTTGTGGGGGAAGATTCGGTAGGGTCCCTGTCAGGGGTGGGATCCTGACAGAGGCTTGGCAACTTGAGCGAACGTAACGGGACCGTGCCTGCTCAGTATAGCGGCGGTGCCCAAGGAGGGATTGAAAGCGAGATAGATTGTGCTGAGTGAGAAACGAGATCAAAGCAACAAGGAGAATACCAGTAGGGGTCGTGCTGTAAGACCGAGGCAACATCCTACTGAGGCGCACAACCGGCGGCCGGAACGCCGAGGGAGTATTACCATATTCAGCTTCAAGCAATACTCTAAACCAACGGCAGGATAGTCAGTCAAAGGCGGGCTGTCTCATCTAAATCACCTATGCAGTCTTGGGGGGCAACTTGTGGAGAGGGGCGACTCTAGGGTCCCGGAAGAGCTCCGAGCCTACCCGTCAAACGGGTGCCGTCCTAACCGTAACATCAGGGAGGGACGGAGGATTAGCAGGACATCATCTAATCGAGTTGTGAGGGAACTTAAGAAATGGACGCAACAGTTGTGGGGACTTTCCGTAAGCACAGCAGGGAAGGACCGCAACACATAGCGCTAGCAGGAAGGCACAGATTTCCACCTGTGAAGAGAACTCTGGAGGTGCCATTGGACCGGCCGGACTTGCGCAGCCTGGTTATCCGGATTCCGGACTGAGGACCCAGAGACCTTCAGTAAAGAGGTAAAGAGACTGCAACCTGGTGTCCTCGTTATTTACTGCACTGCACCACTACAGCCTCACCATCATCATCATCCATCATATCCATCACTGTACGCCCCTCAGCAGGGTCACGGACCGGGCCTAGCCACCGTGACAACCCCAGAGCAGAGACTCAGAGGCCCGGTACCGGGTACCCCTCGGCCCTGCGGCAGTGGGGGCGCTACAGTATCACATAGGAGACGTTGGGACTGCTGTATGCACATCACATAGGAGACGCTGGGACATCTGTATATATCACACAGGATTCAAAAATTAAGATTCAAAAGATTAAGAAAATGCCACACAGGACTGATCATTGGTTGGCAATCCATTCCATTGTAATGACGCGCTAAGGACATGCGCAATAGGTTGTATGGAACGCCGTATACCTCGCATGGCGTCCTCCATGGGTACACATGTCTCTTTAGGGTAAGTGTAGTTGGAGCGCCCCCCAGACGCAGGGCCGCGGGGTACTCGGTACCGGGCCTCTCTGTCTCGGTCCTGGGGTTGTCACGGTGGCTAGACCCAGTCCGTGACCCTGCTAAGGGGCGTCCAATGAAAGATGTGATGATGGTGCGTGGTGCAAGGTGCGATGAATAATGAGGACACAGGGTTGCAGTCTCTTTACCTCTTTACTGAAGGCTTCAGGATCTGCAATCCAGAGCACTGCTAACAGGGCTGGCTGAGACCAGCCGGTCCGAAGGCACATCCAGAGTTTCCTTTGCAGGTGGAAATCAGTGCCTACCTGTGTGTTGTAGTACCTCCCTGCTGAGCACCACGGGATAGTCCTCACAACTGTTGTGTCTGTTTCTGATGTTCTTTCTCACAACTATCGTATCTGTTCTGATGTTCTTCTCTGTCCCCCAGATGATTTGGCTAGGACGCACCCGTATGACGGGTAGGCCTGGAGTTATTCTGGGACCCTAGAGATGCCCCTCTCCCACAATTGCCTCCTATGTCTGCTTAGGTGATTTAGGTGAGACAGCCAACCTATAATTAACTGTCCTGCCGCTATTTGAAGTAATGCTTGGAGCCCAATACTTCCTCGGCGTTCCGGCCACCAGCTACGTGCCTCAGTAGGATGTTGCCACGATCTTAAGGCACGACTCCTACTGGTTCTATTCTCCTTTGTGCGGTGATCTCGTTTCTCACTTCTTCACAATAAACCTCGCTTCGTGTCCTTTCTTAGGATGCCACCGCAACGGGTGCAGGTGCGGCTCCGTAACGTTCTGTCCTTTTCGCTAGGCCGCTGTCAGGATCCCACCCCTGACAGAGACCCCCCTGAATCTTCCCCGCAACACCCTCTGCCACAGGATGTTGCCTGGGCAAAACCCAGTCAGTTTCTCTCTAACTTCCTATCCAACCCCCAGTTTTACCAGATTGTGAGGAGTGGCCTAATACATAGAACCCTTTGCTCCCCCTGGTGGCCAGAGTGTGAAGTGTAATGTGTGGCTGTGATACCTGGTCAGGTGAACTCCTTTAGTGCCATCAGACGTACCATCACTCCCCTTAGTGGCGGAGCGTCAGTACTGCAACGACCAGGACTCTGGGGCGCTGCATAAATATAAAGCAATAACCAATATAATAATTGATACAGCGATTAGCCGTATATTCAGAGGTGTATCTAGCCTTTCCTGCACCCGGGGCAAAGAATCAGTTTGGCGCCCCCTCCCCCTCAACCTCCCCCATTTGAACCTTAACTCTATTGAAACTGTATGATCAAGCCAATGTACATTCCTGAATCCCCATTATGTTAAAATATATACCAATAAAAGTAAAATTAATTGAGACATCAGTAGGTTAAGTGTTTTTGAATATCCATATTGAATCAGGAGCCCCATATAATCCTGCATAAAGGTTAATAATGGCCCCATAAGATCCTCCATAGACACATTTGCCCAATATAGTGCTCCACAAACGTTGATTATGGCCCCATAAGATGCTCCATAAATATGTTTGCCCTATATAGTGCTGCAGAAACGTTAATTATGGCCCCATAAGATGCTCCATAAATATGTTTGCCCCATATAGTGCTGCAGAAACGTTGATTATGCCCCATAAGATGCTTCATAAATTAATTTGCCCCATATGGTGCTGCAGAAACGTTGATTACGCCCCATAAGATGCTCCATAAATATGTTTGCCCCATATAGTGCTGCAGAAACGTTGATTATGCCCCATAAGATGCTCCATAAATATATTTGCCCCATATAGTGCTGCAGAAACGTTGATTATGGCCCCATAAGATGCTCCATAAATATATTTGCCCTATATAGTGCTGCAGAAACGTTGATTATGCCCCATAAAGATGCTCCATAAATATATTTGCCCCATATAGTGCTGCAGAAACGTTGATTATGCCCCATAAAATGCTCCATAAATATATTTGCCCTATATAGTGCTGCAGAAACGTTCATTATGCCCCATAAGATGCTCCATAAATATGTTTGCCCCATATAGTGCTGCAGAAACGTTGATTATGCCCCATAAAATGCTCCATAAATATATTCGCCCTATATAGTGCTGCAGAAACGTTGATTATGCCCCATAAGATGCTCCATACAGACACTTGCCCCATTTGCTGTTGCTGCGATAAAAAAAAAAAAATCACATACTCACCTCTCTGGCACTCAGGCCCCCGGCACTTTCAATATTCACCTGCTCCTCGTTCCGGCGCCGCTCCATCTTCAGCACTGACGCTCAGGCAGAGGGCGCGCACTAACCACGTCACCACGCCCTCTGACCTCAGCGTCACTGCTGAAGATGGAGCGATGCCGGAACGAGGAGCAGGTGAATATCGCGCAGCGCTCCCCTCCCCGTTATACTCACCTGCTCCTGGCGCGGTGCAGTCCCTGCTTCCCCGGCGCTGCAGCTTTTCCCTGTACTGAGCGGTCACCGTTACCACTCATTACAGTAATGAATATGCGGCTCCACCCCTATGAGAGGTGGAGCCGCATATTCAATACTGTAATGAGCGGTACCATGTGACCGCTCAGTACAGGAAGAAGTTGGGGCGCCGGGGAACCGGAGACCTGCCAGGAGTAGGTGAGTATCCCAGTGTGGGGGAGGCAGAATGCCGCCGACGAGGAGCCTCCTTGGACCGCCACATCATCAGGCGGCCCGCTGGTGCCCCCCTGTCGGCTGCGCCTGGGGCACATGCCCCGGCTGCCCCCCCCTGGATACGCCACTGCGTATATTATGGAATATGATCTGAAGGGCAATTGTTGTGAATTTGGTTTTTGGGCTCCCCCGGTGGTCACTGGTGGTACTGGACTTGTGTGCTTCACTTTCTCTGTTCACCTGTTTCCATCAGGATATGGGAGTATCCTATTTAGCCTTGCTGCTCAGTTATTCTAGTGCCGGCCATCAATGTAACCAGAGCCTTTCTGTTGCATGTTCCTGCTTCTAGACTACTATCAGCTAAGTTGGACTCTTAGTCCTAAGTTTGTTTTGCATTTTTGTTCCAGTTCACAGTTATGTTATTTTTCTGTAGCTGGAAGCTCTTGTGGGCCGAAATTGCCACTCCGGTGTCATGAGTTGACACATGAGTCTTAAAGTAATTTCGGGATGGTATTTTAATAGGGTTTTCAGCTGACCGTGAAGTTCCCTATTGTATCTTCTTGCTATCTAGTAAGCGGACCTCGCTTTGCTGAACCTACCTTCATACTGCGTATGTCTTTTCCTCTGAACTCACCGTCAATATATGTGGGGGGCTTCTGTCTCCTTTTTGGGGGAATTTCCCTAGAGGTAAGCCAGGTCTGTCTTTTCCTCTATTAGGGTTAGTTAGTCCTCCGGCTGGCGTCTAGGGATAAAACGTAGGTACGTCACCCGGCCACTGTTAGTTGTGTGGTAGGTTTAGCTCACGGTCAGCTCGAGATTCCATCACCCAAGAGCTAGTCTGTTATTTAAGTTCTCTGACGTTCCCTTGCCATTGGGAACCATGACAGGCAATGTGGTGTTTATCATTAATATGAATGAATGTAAAAGCACTAAGCACTTTGCACATGTGCACTTTATGTTAATATAAGGAAATATTGTATAATGCACTGTTTTTTCAATGCACTTTATGTAATGTAAAATTTAAAATAGCATTAATTGATGATTGTTGAGACACATATAAATATGTACTAAGTAGAGGTACCCACTGCTTGAGAAAGGCGCATATGGAGCCGAAACGTCGCCCAGACATGTGGGTTGATTAAATCTTCTTACTGAAGGAATGGAGTGCTGCCTCTTTTTTGAATCTTGTGAATTTGGTGTAATCATTGGATGGATTACCTGGGGGCCTTGCACCCGAAGATAAGTAAAGTGTTGCGTTGTTCCCTTTTTTATACTATATATCACACAGGAGATGCTGGGATTTCTGTATATGCTTCACACAGGACACACTCGGAATACTGTATACGCATCACATAGGAGACGCTGGGACTGCTGTATATGCATCACACAGCATATGCTGGGACTGCTGTATATGCATCACACAGGAGATGCTGGGACTGCTGTATATACATCAAATAAGAGGCGCTGGGTCTGCTGTATCACATAGGAGACACTGGGACTGCTGTATATATATCACACAGGAGACACTGGGATTTCTGTATATGCTTCACACAGGAGATGCTGGGGCTGGTGTATATTCATCACAGGAGATGCTGAAACTTCTATATATACATTAAATAAGAGGCACTGGGACTGCTGTATATATATCATATAGGAGACATTGGGACTGCTGTTAATACATCACATAGAGGACGCTGGGACTGCTGTATATACATCAAATAGGAGGCGCTAGGATTGCTGTATGCACATCACATAGAAGACACTGGAACATCTGTATATATATCACACAGGAGATGCTAGGACTTCTATATATGCATCACACAGGACACATTGGGACTACTGTATATGCATTACATAGGAGACACTAGGACTGCTGTATATGTGTCACAAATGTGTCAAAGGCTGCAGACCATTGCACTGCATTTGTCTGAAGAAGGTCTGAGCAGTTTGCTTTGCAGACTTCTGCCTGGTCATTTTGACGCTAGGACCCAGTGGCCACCTCCCCGACTCAAATGGTCACATCAGGATCTGGGTGTTTATAACTCCCAACTTGCTGTTGGGAGTTGCTGGTGATATTTTCTATTTGCACTTCTCTGTTGAGGCTTGGAGCTATAACAGTCTGCTAGTGGAGCACTTGCTAGGGCAGCGGGCTACTCGGTACCAGGTCTGGTCTTAAAGGGGATGTCACGGTGGCTGCGACCCGGTCCATGGCCCTGGGTGCCCAATTAAAGAGAAAGGTCTTTTAAGGGGTTTTGTAAAGTCTATGTCCGTGATGCCACCTGTGGTCAGTAGGGACCAACGCTGCTTAAAAGGGTCCTCTGGGGTGATGTCATTGCAGCAAGATGGTAACACTTCCCACAGGTGAAGCAGGATCCCCAGGGCTCCCAAGGTGTGTGGCAAAGATGGTGTATGCCGACGAATAAGTGGAGGACACAGAGTTTGCAGTCTTTTACCAGGTTTACTGATGGTAGCAGTCCTCAGTCCAGGGTACCAGGTGTAGGGTAGCTGTAGTCCGGCCGGCTTGGAGGCAATAAGGGGTCCCACTTCAGGTGAGGTCCGTAAGCCTTTTCTACTTGCGCCAGATGGCGAGGTCCCTGCGGCTTAAAGCTTGCTGACAGGGTCCCCTCTCTCCTGTCCTAAGACAG